>NC_088232.1:46960980-47330980 GCF_036934945.1 Oncorhynchus masou masou
TGGACAGGTTGGACAGGTTGGACGGGGTGGACGGGATGGGTCACCGCCACCCCGATCACACTCAGTTGGCACGTGCTGCTGCTGTTGTCAGAGAGCAGCTCCGTCGATAACTTGGCGTCATTGTTGTTGCGCTGGAAGCAGTTGTCAGCGCTCTTGCTGCGCATGCTCTTGGTCTTGAAGGAGAGGGAGCGCTTCAACTTCTGCATCTGCAGAGCGAGAGAGAAAGGAGAGAGAGAGAGAGAGAGAGAGAGAGAGAGAAATAGAGAAATAGAGAAATAGATAAATAGATTGAGAAGAGATTGACCTTAGAACATGTTTATTACCGTACAATATTGTACAGTATGTATCAAATTAATTAAAATTGGTCCCATTACTGTAGCATGGTATCTTTGCTCCATAAGCAGCACGTCTATACAAGGTGCCATACAATCCTTTTCTGCATTTTTACTGCTTATGACTTATCATTGGGCTGTTCCAAGATAACTCACATTGAGTCTTCAACTGAAAGAGTCTTCAACAGAAAGCTTCAACTGAAAGAGAAAAACATTCATGAATGTTCACTCATATTTTTCTAAGTCTATTTCTGACGCTCATACTGTAAGCGGCCACTGAAATTGCAAAGTCAACCTGCAGTTCTTTTGTAGAAAACCACTGTATAGGTTCGGTCCCCCACATGGAAAGGAAATGTAATTTCCCGGGTTACGCTTTGCATCATGGAGGAATCATTTCTACCATGCTGGGCCATAACCTGAATCAATTTCCTTACTGCTTCTCTTTTTTTTAAGTATAATTTATAGAGCATCCCGGGAGACAGGAAATGTCTCCTCTACCATCTCTACAAATGTATTTCCTCATCTTGAAGGACTTATTGTTTACTACACCCTCACTTGGGTTGTGACAAACACTCAACAAATTCCTTACTGTACACCCTGAAGACATGCAAACAAAACATGTCAGAGTTTTTAAAAATGTTTCAATTGAACATGCCATACAAATAAAGGCATTTTATTTCATTATATGAATTTCTTTTTGATGAACAATTTATCACTTTTACCAAAGAGCACCTTCTATCTACCAAAACCCTTCTATTGTGTACCTTAGCACCTTCTGTCTACCAAAACCCTACTATTGTGTACCTTAGCACCTTCTGTATACCAAAAACCTACTATTGTGTACCTTAGCACCTTCTGTCTACCAAAACCCTACTATTGTGTACCTTAGCACCTTCTGTATACCAAAAACCTACTATTGTGTACCTTAGCACCTTCTGTATACCAAAAACCTACTATTGTATACCTTAGCACCTTCTGTCTACCAAAACCCTACTATTGTGTACCTTAGCACCTTCTGTCTACCAAAACCCTACTATTGTGTACCTTAGTACCTTCTGTATACCAAAACCCTACTATTGTGTACCTTAGCACCTTCTGTCTACCAAAACCCTACTAATGTGTACCTTAGCACCTTCTGTATACCAAAAACCTACTATTGTATACCTTAGCACCTTCTGTCTACCAAACCCCTACTTTTGTGTACCTTAGCACCTTCTGTCTACCAAAAACCTACTATTGTGTACCTTAGCACCTTCTGTCTACCAAAACCCTACTATTGTGTACCTTAGCACCTTCTGACTACCAAAAACCTACTATTGTGTACCTTAGCACCTTCTGTCTACCAAAAACCTACTATTGTGTACCTTAGCACCTTCTGTCTACCAAAAACCTACTATTGTGTACCTTAGCACCTTCTGTCTACCAAAACCCTACTATTGTGTACCTTAGCACCTTCTGTCTACCAAAAACCTACTATTGTGTACCTTAGCACCTTCTGTCTACCAAAACCTACTATTGTGTACCTTAGCACCTTCTGTCTACAAAAACCTAATATTGTGTACCTTAGCACCTTCTGTCTACAAAAACCTACTATTGTGTACCTTAACACCTTCTGTCTACTAAAATCTACTATTGTGTACCTTAGCACCTTCTGTATACCAAAAACCTAATATTGTGTACCTTAACACCTTCTGTCTACTAAAATCTACTATTGTGTACCTTAGCACCTTCTGTCTACCAAAACCTACTATTGTGTACCTTAGCACCTTCTGTCTACAAAAACCTAATATTGTGTACCTTAGCACCTTCTGTCTACAAAAACCTACTATTGTGTACCTTAGCACCTTCTGTCTACTAAAATCTACTATTGTGTACCTTAGCACCTTCTGTCTACTAAAACCTACTATTGTGTACCTTAGCACCTTCTGTCTACAAAAACCTAATATTGTGTACCTTAGCACCTTCTGTCTACAAAAACCTACTATTGTGTACCTTAGCACCTTCTGTCTACCAAAACCTACTAGCACCTTCAAAAACCTACTATTGTGTACCTTAGCAACCTTTCTTTTTGTCTACAAAACTGCTTCTGTTAATTTTTTATATATAACTTAAAGAGCTCTTCTACCACCTCTACAATGTTTTTTCTCATGTTGAAAGACTTATTGTTTACTACGCTCCCACTTGGGTCGTGACAAACTCTCAACAAAACGACTCTCCGCCAAACTACAATTTTATGGCTTCCGTATATCTGCCCAGTCAGTGCCTGCACTGTCACATTAAAGAGCACTTCTTTTAAAATGATGGTGAATGGTGGTCAGAGAATGGACTCATTAAACAATTATTTTCCATTTCACAAGTCAGTGGCTGAATCTGTAATGGGGACCCTACACCAGGGTGAGTGGCTATTTTCAACTTGTTATTTAGGTGCATTTGTCCCTGCAGTTGATCTGTTTTCATTAGATTGGCCTCAGTGATTTCCAGGATCCATGAGTGGAAAGTGTTGAGGATAACATACATATACATATCATAAAATGTTTTGTTGGATGAACAAATCTCCTGTGGTGACCAATGATTGCATTATCTCAAATGCAATTTGCAATGTGTTCCCCTGTTGTATTTTCCATCCAAATGAATCCAGAAGTGAAACTGAGTTTTGGCAGTATGCGTGTACGTGATCATGACCTGTTGATCAATCTGGAAATAATTAAATCAGCCCCCCACCAACAGAGCATGGTACTCTGATAGTTCAGTGTAGCTGTCTTTTCACAATTAAGCTTTGATGTAGTCTAGCCTTGACTCTAGGAGATGGTGTTTGGAAAATAAAATACCTATCTATAATGTATAGAGACAGTCTTCTTCCTCACTGAGTAAGGCTGCCTTTTGTGTTTGTTTAACTTCTCAGTAATGACATTGAAATGAAACAATGGTCAAAATAAATTCAAATAAATCCTAAATTGTGTCAAATTGTGTCAATTTGCGATGTTATGATTGAATTATACTGGTATGGTGGGGTAAGACACGAGCTGATGCCGTATCTGTCTACTCCGGCTCCTCCCCTCCGGCGTTCGACGTAGCCGGTTTACTAACCACCGGTCCTGGCAACCATCACTACGCACACCTGGCTTTCATCATTACGCACACCTGGCTTTCATCATTACTTGCACCTGGCAACCATCACTACGCACACCTTGCTTTCATCATTACTCACACCTGGCTTTCATCATTACTACGCACCTGGCTTTCATCATTTTTCAGCGGTTTTCAGAAAATTCTTTAATGAAAAAACAGGAATGGCATAAATCCTCTTCCAACGTTGTCAGCGGAACAAAAAGAACGTTAGTATAGTGCAGGTGGCACCTGCCAGGCAGACTCCGACAGGACAGGACAAGGTGGAAGCAAACGAGACGACAGCTTGCTTTGGCATCAAAAAACACAAACAAGAATCAGACACTGAAAGTAGCAGGAACAGAGAAAGAAATAGAGACCTAATCAGAGGGGGAAGAGAGAACAGGTGGAGAAAGAGAGAATGAGCTAGTTAGGGGAAAAGTAGAACAGCTGAAGGATGAGAGACAGAGAAGGTAACCTGAAAAGACCAGCAGAGAGAGAGAGTGAAGAGAAAGGACAGGAACAGACATAACAAGACATGACATCATTACTCGCACCTGGCTTTCATCATTACTTGCACCTGGCTTTCATCATTACTCGCACCTGCGCTTCATCATTACTCGCACCTGGCTTTCATCATTACTCGCACCTGGCTTTCATCATTACTCGCACCTGGCTTTCATCATTACTCGCACCTGGCTTTCATCATTACTCGCACCTGGCTTTCATCATTACTCGCACCTGGCTTTCATCATTACTCGCACCTGGCTTTCATCATTACTCGCACCTGGCTTTCATCATTACTCGCACCTGTGCTTCATCATCAAGCACACCTTTTCTCCAATACCTCACCTTTATCTGGCACTCCAATAGGTTCCTTCCCCAGGCAGTTTTGTTTCTGTTTGTTCATGTCTAAAAGCTACTCCTACGTTATATCGTTCCATGTTCGTTGTTATATTAAACTTACCACCTGCTTCTCGACTCCCAGCGTCGACATTACAGAATACAGTATCTAAGGAACACCTATTCCCCATTTTAATAGGATCCCGACTGAGAAGTCTCATTATTTTAAGTTATAGCTTGGAGATGGACAAAATAGAGATGTATTATCATTTAATTTTGCACTTTCTCTACTAAGACCAGAGAGAGAGCCATAATACACCAGATGTCAGTATTTTATGAGCATCTGTGTTACCCACTCTATCATGAGCTTAGTGGCTGGAATCCTTAAAACCCCTACATGTGCACATTAAAGCAGTCAGAGAATTGGAGAGGTGGGATCTATCAAAAATATATTGTACTTTCTTCCTCTCTCAATAAGGGAATGATGTGACTGCTCTGTGATTTAATGGAAGGAAACAGAAAACTGTACATCAATTAGACGCCCATCTAAAATTATTTGTGATGTTTTATATTCTATAGAAAATATGTTTACTGGTATGTTGCTCCCCTTCCATGAAAAATAAAACAAATTATGAAGAGCTTTCAGCTATATTTCTATAAAGGCAGTTGCCACTCAATGCACTTCGTCATAAACAATGAAGGCTGCACTGTTCTCTTTCTCAATACTAGAACTCTACATTAAGGTCTTCCTCAGCATAATAAGACAAATGAATCAACAGACCAGGCTGAGGGTACCCCTTTGGTAAATGTCTGGCTGTTGATACAGGATCCAGCACAAGAGCAATAGCCACATGGACAAGCTTAAAAAGAGCCACTCTATCATACTTCACAGGGGGCTAATGAGAAGGGGGGATTTCAAGCTAAAAGCTAATTTACCAAAAACACCTCAGGGAATCTCATGAATTACAAATTTCCCAAGGCAGCTTAAATAGTGTTTCTCATCAAGAGTATATAAAATGGAGGTTTGGCAAAGAGGCTGATTAAAGTTTTGATATGGCACTTCAGTTTTCTTACTTTATGAATACCAACTTTCCTTTAAAAGGAAAAACAATGAAAGTCACATCGAAACCAGTGAAAGAGTCCCTATATGGTGCCTTTAAAGAAGTAGCCTAGTTTTTTCTCTGCAAATTGCATTACAAATGGTTTACTATGCATTTCGAATTAAATCAACAGCCTGTGCCATGTGCATTGAATCACAGGTGTGAGGTATGGTTTCATGCAGTATTACAACATTCTAGAATGACTTAGTATAAGTGGCATTCTGGGAACAGGTATAATTTCTCAATAATAAAAAAACAATCATGGCACGTGACTAATAACTAATTATCCATTCAGAAAGCAATCAGCATATCCACAGTCACACACTTCTCTCAAAGGAACCCAACCATAACATCCCAACTGAGACACCTGGAAGAAATGATTACAGTTGCTTGCCCACAGCTGCTAAGCTACTCCAGGATACCTGCCAAGAATCCCTTCAAATAGCAATCTAGCGACCACATTTACTGATGTGTAGAGATGGGGAGGGCTACAGACTAATGTAACGATGAAAGGGGAAAAGGTTTTCGTTTTGCCATCGCTGGAGCAACTGGCTGCCACGGAAAGGGAACGGAAAAACTGAAATGGTTTCTCTCAACTTGAGATTGTCATTTACGAGAACTGAGAAGCGTGTCTAAAGTGTCCCGCATAAAGCCAGAGAGCTTTGGGACAGGAAGGGAGTGTAACTGGCTAAAAACCTACAACCATAATGATAGTGACTGGTCCAGTATGTTAGAGCTAATTATAGCTAGTACTTACTCAGGGCTATGGGTGACCCAGATAAATAGGTGTGGACCACAAAATTAAACAAAATGCCAATGGCAGAGCTGGAACCCTCCTATAGCTCCCACGTGCAGCAACCCCCATCAACTTTTAGGGTCCATCTGTCTGTCCTATTCATAAATATTCATATTTTTATGATACTGTACTTCCATTGGCAAGGTTAGATATGATACTCTACTTTCATTGGCAAGGTTGGATGTTATAAGCCAATAATATTGGCTGAAAACAATCAGTGGAAACACTTCACTGGAAAAACTCAATTCAGACTAAATCGAACTCAGGAACAATTAATGTTGTTATTATAGGATTTTGGAGCTATAATACCACATAGTAGCCTAAAATTTCAGAGTATATATAGTTTAAATATGTCCATCATATAACTTTACTTTAAGAATGCCAGACACTTAGATACTGAACATATTTAATACATGAAACATGTATGAATGGTTGGAATATACCATATGAAACTGTTTTTGTTTACAACAAGATGCACAAGTATGACCATGTGCAATATATGAGCCATTTAAAATATATAAAATAGACTTAATTGACCATTTGGCTGAATAATTGAAATAAGGTACATGTCTCAGCTTCGGCTGTTCCAGACAGATTGAGAGGCGGGTATGCAGGTTCTTTATCTATTTTAAACCATTTCACGATCTATTGATTCATGGAATGGGCGCATCAACTAAAAACCGACCTTCTTGGGTACCACTACCTTTGTCTCCTGTTGACTCGCGCTGGGCGCTGGTGACTGAGGGGTCTCGTGCTGCTCGCGCTCGTTCTCCTTGCCCAAACTCTCGTCTTGCATGATGTTAGCTGGTGGAATCATGTTCTTTCCTCTTGGACAAAAAAAAACTTAAAGACCGGCTTCCGTGTTGCGCTGAGGACTTTGTACACTCGTGTGCAGCTTTGAATATCTCAATTGGCTACATTTTTCAGTGTTTCTTCATTCTTCGTCGTGACTTCGTTTTCAACTGTCCTGAGATGAGAAGTCGGTCTTATAGCGGTTCTGAAAGATAGGCTACAGAATCGACTGCGGGGGAAAGAAAACAATTTGGTGCGTAGAATACATACTTGCAAGCCAATTGCCTTATAAGTTCACCCACTATCGACTCTGTTCGGTACTTTCCATCACTCTCCTGCTGCGTAATGTTGCCAATATCCCATCCGTGCCCATGCGCGCGCTGCGTCTGGTCTTGAGCTGTTCGTGCCCTTGCTGTCAGTGATCAGCCGGATTCTGCTGTCAGCTTGTTTATAGGCGGATAGCTGAGCGCCTGCCTCATTGCTGTGAAGGGAGGGGTCTTTCTTGTCAACGTAGTTTGGTAAGCCAAGGCAGGCCTAGACAACCTTCCATTTCTGTCATCATACATTTCAGAAAGAATACTACATGTATTTGGTTATTTTGGTTCAAATTGAAGCAGGCAGCTGGCAGGCTATTATATTTACATAGGCTATATAATATACATGTTAATACATTTATAGGCACCTTGTCAAAGGCACCTTGTCAATAATCTATAGTTAAATGTGCTCACTACAAACCACCTCATTAAACAATATTAAATACTCATGGGAGGAGGAACAGGTTGAGGAAATATCTTATGAACTATGGGAAGGGGCACTCACTATTTGTGCTCGGCACGGTCTCATTCAATGCGAACTCATTCATAGGGCCCACTGGACCAAAGCAAGATTATCCAAAATTTACAAGGATGTGAACACTTGTAACCAGTCTCCTGCTAATCATGTACACATGTTTTGGTGTTGCCCATCTCTTGTTGGTTTCTGGAAAGACATCTTTAACACACTTTCAGAATTAAGCGGCACACAAATCGAGCCAGACCCTTGTATTGCATTATTTGGGGTTTCCTTACCCACAATACAATTGACCAAAATCAATAAGGATGTAATTGCATTTGTCACTTTGTTAGTGAGACATATGACATCTTGGATGTTAAGGACTGTATTATCTGTGCTAGTTGACCTGTAACAACTGTATCAAAATATATTTATTTTCTTGTCTTTTAATCTTTTATGTTTATTTTTTATTTTTTTATTTTGTCTCTCTCTTTGTTTTGCTGTATTGTTGCCTTTGATGTGTTGTTTTATATTACTACCAACTAACTTACAAATGCAATTATTTTTTAAATATTGGTGTTGAAAATTCAATAAACAAAGTTTTTAAAAAACAGACACTAACAGCTTACAGACGGTAGGCACTTAAGGCCACAGTTATGAAAACGTAGGACACTAAAGAGGACTTTCTACTGACTCTGAAAAACACCAAAAGAAAGATGCCCAGGGTCCCTGCTCATCTGCGTTAACGTGCCTTAGGCATGCTGCAAGCAGGCATGAGGACTGCAGATGTGGCCAGGGCAATAAATTGCAATGTCTGTACTGTGAGACGCCTAAGACAGTCCTACAGGGAGACATGGCGGACAGCTGATCGTCCTTGCAGTGGCAGACCACATGTAACAACACCTGCACAGGATCGGTACATCCGAACATCACACCTGAGGAACAGGTACAGGATGACAACAACAACTGCCCGAGTTACACCAGGAATGCACAATCCCTCCATCAGTGTTCAGACTGTCCACAAAAGGCTGAGAGAGGGTGGACTGAGGGCTTGTAGGCCTGTTGTAAGGCAGGTCCTCACCAGACATCACCGGCAACAACGTCGCCTATGGGCACAAACCCACCATCGCTGGACCAGACAGGACTGGCAAAAAGTGCTCTTCACTGACGAGTCGTGGTTTTGTCTCACCAGGGGTGACGGCGGGATTCGCATTTATCATCGAATGAATGAGCGTTACACCGAGGCCTGTACTCTGGAGCGGGATCGATTTGGAGGTGGAGGGTCCATCATGGTCTGGGACGGTGTGTCACAGCATCATCACTCCAGACCTGACTGCCCTTGACCAGCACAAAAACATCCTGTGGCGGACTGCAATAGCATCGAATAGTCGCGATATGCAACTGCTCAGGGAAGTCAGGAACCAATACACGCAGCCAGTCAGGAAAGCAAAGGCTAGCTTTTTCAAACCGAAATGTGCATCCGGTAGCTCTAACTCCAAAAGGTTTTGGGACACTGTCAAGTCCATGGAGAACAAGAGCACCTCCTCCCAGCTTCCCACTGCACTGAGGCTAGGTAAAACGGTCACCACCGATAAATCCATGATGATCGAAAATTACCCCCCCCCCCACCCACCCCCCCCGACTCTCTGTCAATCACTGTATTCTTATCGGCAGACTCAATAGCCTCGGTTTTCTCAAATTACTGCCTCGCCTGGTTCACCAACTACTTAGCAGGCAGAGTTCAGTGTGTTAAATCGGAGGGCCCGAGGTCTGGACTTCTGGCAGTCTCTATGGGGGTAACACAGGGTTCAATTCTCGGACCGACTCTTTTCTCTGTATATATCAATGATGTCGCTCTTGCTGCGGGTGATTACCTGATCCACCTCTATGCAGATGACACCATTCTGTATACTTCTGGACCTTCTTTGGACACTGTGTTAACTAACCTCCAAACAAGCTTCAATGCCATACAACACTCCTTCCGTGGCCTACAACTGCTCTTAAACGCTAGTAAAACCAAATGCATGCTTTTCAACCGTTCGCTGCCTACACCCGCCCGCCCGACTAGCATCACTACCCTGGACGTTTCTGACCTAGAATATGTGACCAACTACAAATACCTAGGTGTCTGGCAAGACTGTAAACTCTCCTTCCAGACTCATATTAAACATCTCCAATCCACAATCAAATCTAGAATCGGCTTTCTATTTCTCAAAAAGCCTCCTTTACTCACGCCGCCAAACTTACCCTAGTAAAACTGACTATCCTACCGATCCTTGACTTTGGCGGTATCATCTACAAAATAGCTTCCAATACTGGATGCAGTCTATCACAGTGCCATCCGTTTTGTTACCAAAGCCCATATACCACCTACCACTGCAACCTGTATGCTCTAGTCGGCTGGCCCTCACTACATATTCGTCACCAGACCCACTGGCCTCAGGTCATTTATAAGTCTATGCTAGGTAAAGCTCCACCTTATCTCAGCTCACTGGTCACGATAACAACACGCACCCACAGCACGGGCTCCAGCAGGTATTTCTCACTGGTCATCCCCAAAGCCAACACCTCCTTTGGCTGCCTTTCCTTCCAGTTCCCTGCTGCCAGTGACTGGAACGAATTGCAAAAATCGCTGTGGCTGGAAACTTATATTTCCCTCACTAACTTTAAACATCAGCTATCTGAGCAGCTAACCGATCGCTGCAGCTGTACATAGTCCATCTGTCAATAACCCACCCAATCTACCTACCTCATCCCCATACTGTTTTTATTTACTTTCTACTCTTTTGCACGCCAGTATCTCTACTTGCACATCATCATCTGCTCATTTATCAGTCCAGTGTTAATCTGCTAAATTGTAATTACTTCGCTACCTTGGCCTATTTATTGCCTACCTCCTTACGCCATTTGCACACACTGTATATTATAGACTTTATTTTTTTCTATTGTGTTATTGAATGTACGCTTGTTTATTCCATGTGTAACTCTGTGTTGTTGTTTGTGTTGCACTGCTTTGCCTTATCTTGGCCAGGTCGCAGTTATAAATGAGAACTTGTTCTCAAATAGCTTACCTGGTTAAATAAAGGTGAAATATTTTTTTGGAAATTAAATCATCAGACTAAGCTTGTTGTCATTGCAGGCAATCTCAACGCTGTGAGTTACAGGGAAGACATCCTCCTCCCTCATGTGGTACCCTTCCTGCAGGCTCATCCTGACATGACAATACCACCAGCCATACCACCTGCTCGTTCTGTGCATGATTTCCTGCAAGACAGGAATGTCAGTGTTCTGCCATAGCCAGCGAAGAGCCCGGATCTCAATCCCATTGAGCACGTCTGGGACCTGTTGGATCGGAGGGTGAGGGGTAGGGCCATTCCCCTCAGAAACGTCTGGGAACTTGCAGGTGCCTTGGTGGAAGAGTGGGCTAACATCGCACAGCAAGAACTGTCAAATCTGGTGCAGTCCATGAGGAGGAGATTCACTGCAGTATTTAATGCAGCTGGTGGCCATACAAGATACTGACTGTTACTTTTAACCCCCCCTGTTCAGGAACATGTACTGTAATTCCATTTCTGGTAGTCACATGTCTGTGGAACTTGTTCAGTTTATGTGCCAGTTGTTGAATCTTATGTTCATACAATTATTTACACATCTTAAGTTTGCTGAAAATAAATGCAGTTGACAGTGAGAGGACATTTCTTTTTTGCTGAGTTTATGTGAGAATGCTGTTCATTGACTACAGCTCAGCGTTCAACACCATAGTGCCTACGAAGCTCATCACTAAGCTAAGGACTATGGGACTAAACACCTCACTCTGCAACTGGATCCTGGACTTGATGACGGTCCTCCCCCAGGTGGTAAGAGTAGGCAACAATACATCTGCCATGCTGATCCATAACATTGGGGCCCCTCAGGGGTGTGTACTTAGTCCCCTCCTGTATTCCCTGCTCACCCATGACTGTGTGGCCAAACAAGACTCCAACAACATTATTAAGTTTGCTGATGACACAACAGTGATAGGCCTGATCACCGACAACGATGAGACGGCCTATAGGGAGGAGGTCAGAGAACTGGCCGTGTGGTGCCAGGACAACAACCTCTCCCTCAATGTGGGCAAGACAAAGGAGCTGATCGTGGACTACAGGAAAAGGTGGGCCGAACAGGCCCCCATTAACATTGACGGGGCTGTAGTGGAGCGGGTCGAGAGTTTCAAGTTCCTTGGTGTCCACATCACCAACGAACTATCATGGTCCAAACATACCAAGACAGTTGTGAAGAGGGCACTACAAAAACTTTTCCCTCTCAGGAGACTGAAAAGATTTGGCATGGGTCCCCAGATCCTCAAAAGGTTCTACAGCTGCACCATCGAGAGCATCCTGATTGGTCACATCACCGCCTGGTATGGCAACTTCTCGGCCTACAGAGGGTAGTGCGAACAGCCCAGTACATCACTGGGGTCAAGCTTCCTGCCATCCAGGACCTATATAATAGGCGGTGTCAGAGGAAAGCCCATAAAATTGTCAGAGACTCCAGTCTCCCAAGTTATAGACTGTTTTCTCTGCTACCGCACGGCAAGCGGTACTGGAGCGCCAAGTCTTGGACCAAAAGGGTCCTCAACAGCTTCTACCCCCAAGCCATTAGACTTCTGAACAATTCATAAAAATCGCCACCGAACAATTTACATTTCCCCCCCTAGGAGATTAATTTACCTTTCAGCAGGATAATAACCTATAACACAAGGATAAATCTACACTGGAGTTGCTTACCATGAAGACAGTGAATGTTCCTGTGTGACCCGAGTTGCAGTTTTGACCTAAATCTACTTGAAATATATGTGTAATGGTTGTCGTCTGGAGAAAGAGAGGAGGACCAATGTGCAACTGAACAAAACAACAAAAATGACAAACGAACAGTCCTGAAAGGTGACGAAAAACACTAAACAATAAAATAAAATAATCACCCACAACTAAAACGGGGAAAACAGGCTACCTCAGTATGATTCTCAATCAGAGACAACGATCGACAGCTGCCTCTGATTGAGAACCATACCAGGCCAAACACAGAAATACAAAATAGAAAAAAGAACATAGACTACCCACCCCAACTCACGCCCTGACCAAACTAACACAAAGACAAAATAAAGGAATTAAGATCAGAACGTGACACTATGGCAAGACCTGAAAATTGTCTAGCAATGATGAACAACCAATTTGACAGAGCTTGAATAATTTTTTTTTAAATAATGGGAAAATGTTGCACAATCCAGATGTGGAAAGCTCTTAGAGACATACCCAGAAAGACTCATAACTGTAGGTGCTTCTACAAAGTATTTACTGTGTCAATGTGGCAGTCAATGTGGCAGTTGTACTTAATTCCTAAGGTATTAAAGTTCTTAATGTGCATAATTTATTAAAATGACAATTGAACAGGTAAAGGGGTATGCTTAGATAACCTATGCAGAAAAATATAGGAATAGTAATTATTAATTATTAATAGTAATTATTATAATAGTAATTATTATTATTAAGACCTTCTCCCTTACCTCACCTCGCTCATCAACTCATCCCTGACCGCTGGCTACGTCCCTTCCGTCTTCAAGAGAGCGAGAGTTGCACCCCTTCTGAAGAAACCTACACTCGATCCCTCCGATGTCAACAACTACAGACCAGTATCCCTTCTTTCTTTTCTCTCCAAAACTCTTGAACGTGCCGTCCTTGGCCAGCTCTCCCGCTATCTCTCTCAGAATGACCTTCTTGATCCAAATCAGTCAGGTTTCAAGACTAGTCATTCAACTGAGACTGCTCTTCTCTGCATCACGGAGGCGCTCCGCACTGCTAAAGCTAACTCTCTCTCCTCTGCTCTCATCCTTCTAGACCTATCGGCTGCCTTCGATACTGTGAACCATCAGATCCTCCTCTCCACCCTCTCCGAGTTGGGCATCTCCGGCGCGGCCCACGCTTGGATTGCGTCCTACCTGACAGGTCGCTCCTACCAGGTGGCGTGGCGAGAATCTGTCTCCTCGCCACGCGCTCTCACCACTGGTGTCCCCCAGGACTCTGTTCTAGGCCCTCTCCTATTCTCGCTATACACCAAGTCACTTGGCTCTGTCATAACCTCACATGGTCTCTCCTATCATTGCTATGCAGACGACACACAATTAATCTTCTCCTTTCCCCCTTCTGATGACCAGGTGGCAAATCGCATCTCTGCATGTCTGGCAGACATATCAGTGTGGATGACGGATCACCACCTCAAGCTGAACCTCGGCAAGACGGAGCTGCTCTTCCTCCCGGGGAAGGACTGCCCGTTCCATGATCTCGCCATCACGGTTGACAACTCCATTGTGTCCTCCTCCCAGAGCGCTAAGAACCTTGGCGTGATCCTGGACAACACCCTGTCGTTCTCAACCAACATCATGGCGGTGGCCCGTTCCTGTAGGTTCATGCTCTACAACATCCGCAGAGTACGACCCTGCCTCACACAGGAAGCGGCGCAGGTCCTAATCCAGGCACTTGTCATCTCCCGTCTGGATTACTGCAACTCGCTGTTGGCTGGGCTCCCTGCCTGTGCCATTAAACCCCTACAACTCATCCAGAACGCCGCAGCCCGTCTGGTGTTCAACCTTCCCAAGTTCTCTCACGTCACCCCGCTCCTCCGCTCTCTCCACTGGCTTCCAGTTGAAGCTCGCATCCGCTACAAGACCATGGTGCTTGCCTACGGAGCTGTGAGGGGAACGGCACCGCAGTACCTCCAGGCTCTGATCAGGCCCTACACCCAAGCAAGGGCACTGCGTTCATCCACCTCTGGCCTGCTCGCCTCCCTACCATTGAGGAAGTACAGTTCCCGCTCAGCCCAGTCAAAACTGTTCGCTGCTCTGGCCCCCAATGGTGGAACAAAGTCCCTCACGACGCCAGGACAGCGGAGTCAATCACCACCTTCCGGAGACACCTGAAACCCCACCTCTTCAAGGAATACCTAGGATAGGATAAGTAATCCTTCTCACCACCCCCCCCCCCCTTAATGATTTAGATGCACTATTGTAAAGTGGCTGTTCCACTGGATGTCAGAAGGTGAATTCACCAATTTGTAAGTCGCTCTGGATAAGAGCGTCTGCTAAATGACTTAAATGTAAATGTAAATATCTCTAGATTGCAGGAAAAAGCTGTTCCAGGTGTTTGAGAAATGCTCAATTCTACGCCCCCCACCCCATATATCATGCCTACTCTAAAGTAATAGGTGCATGACGCCCCTGCTTTCACCTTGAAGTTCCATAATTACCCTGTCTCTCCAGATCCAGCGTATCTTGTTTAAATTAGAAGACTTTAGGAAAATATTTCAAGCAATTGGAACAAAACCTCTTGACATTTGGTATAATTAATTTTTGTTCTATTTCTGCATACCTTCTAAATGACTTTTGCTGGAGAGCAGAGACAGAATTCTGCTAGACAGTCAATACAATGAGACAGGCATGTGTCTTTATTGACAATCAATTTGGTATAATTCTCCAGTATGTTGAAGCCACAAACAAAACATAATGTGTATGTTTTCTTTTTTCTTATGTGTTTTCATTGTTTTAGATTCATTTGGTTTGTAGTGCAGGACTATAATGACTTGCAATAGGCATTTCTACAAACAAATTAACTCCCCTAATGCTCCTCTGCAAGGTTATGTCCGTGAAATTATAGCAGAGAGAGCTAGACTGCAGCCTCACTGTGACTCAAATGCAAACCACAGAGCAGTGTATGATATTCAGATATTATATGATATTGATCTTAAATCAGGATACGTTCATCCCAAAAAGGTAAGGGTCAGAAAAAAGTATAATCTTAACGTTATAACCTGGCCTATATGTCTACAATCAATACTGAGGTTAGCCTACTCTACTGTGAAGTGATAAAGGTTTTCTGTATTATCTCCTGTACCTGGATAGTGCTGCTTGAAACGAATGAAGACAACAAGCCCTTAATAACATGGTACTTTATTTTGTTGTAATCCATAATACTAGGCAGAAGGACACATTGTGGCCACAATGCGGCAGGTGGGGGGCAGCAGGTAGCCTAGTGGTTAGAGCCTTGAACTAATAACTGAAAGGTTGCCAGATCAAATCCCCAAGCTGACAAGGTAAAAATATGTTGTTCTGCCCCTGAATACAGCAGTTAACCTACTGTTCCTAGACTGTCATTGTAAATAAGAATCTGTTCTTAACTTAACATACAGTACCTAGTTAAAAATAAAAATGCATTTCAGCAGCATAAGGACTCAGAGACAGACACAAGGTGAGATCCAGATGCCGACACAGGAGGCAGATGGCTGGAGTCTAAGATGTTTAATTATCCAGAAGGAGTAGGCAAGAGAATGGTCGTGGACAGGCAAAAGGTCAAAACCAGTTCAGAGTTCAGAGTCCAGGATGTACAGAGTGACAGACAGGCTCGAGGTCAAGGCAGGCAGAATGTTCAAGCAGGTGGGTACAGAGTCCAGAACAGTCAAGGGTTAAAACCAGGAGGACTAGAAAAAGAAGAATAGCAAAATCAGGAGAATGGGAAAAAATGCTGGTTGACTTGGAACATACAAGACGAACTGAGACAGGAAACACAAGGATAAACACACTGGGGAAAACAAGCGACACCTGGAGGGGTGGAGACAATAACAAGGACAGGTGAAACAGATCAGGGTGTGACATCAACATGGTTCATGACACATCATTATGCATAATAAAATTGCTCAAACAAGTAAGTGAAAATGACTCAACCAAGAGGGTGTGTTACTGAGAACCAACTCATTGTCAGGATTTGGCCAGGGTTGTTCCGGGTTTTGGTCAGTAGATGTCCCCATTGTGCTTTTTGTCCCTATGTTTTTCCCTTGATCCCCATTATTATTTGCACCTGTGTCTCGTTTCCCCTGATTGTATTTAAACCCTTTGTTTCCCTCAGTTCTGTGCTCTGTGTTTGTATGTTAGCACCCTGCCCTAGTGTTCTGTGTGCTCTTGTCGATTCCGGGTGAAGTTCTTGTGGTATTCTGTTTTTTGTTTTTGTTTATTTTTGGTGAGTTTCTTTTGAGGTCTTTTTGTGTTTTTCCTACCACCTTTTGGATTTGCCATTTTTTGTATTTTAGGATTTTTTCTTTATTAAATACACCGTCTTAAGTACTGCTGTGTCTGCCTCATCTTCTGGGTTCTGCTGTCTATTCGTGGCTCAGTTGGTTAAGTGACTGTTTCTCACTCCGGAGACCCAGGTTTGAAACCGGGTCCTGACAGAAACACAGAGCCAAAAATGAACCCAGAGGCAGCCAGTTCCCAGGACCTTTTTGCCACGCTGTCCCACCACCAGGAGACTGTCCAACGCCACGAAGCCACCCTGGTTCAGCAAGAGGCCTTAATGGCTAGACATTCTCATCTTCTGTCGGAGATGCTAACTTCCATTAAGCAAATATCTGATCGACTTACCCCGGCAACAGTTTCCGTCCCAGTACCTCAGGTTCACGTACCCATGGCAGTTAACCCCCTGGCTGAACCTCGTCTTCCACCTCCCCAACGGTTCTCAGGTGATCCAAGTGCTTGTAAAGGCTTTCTCACTCAATGTTCTCTCTCCTTTGAGCTGCAACCCTCGTCGTTTCCCACCGACCGGTCTAAGATCGCATATATCATCACCCTGCTGTCGGAAAAAGCCCTGGCCTGGGCTACTGCTGTGTGGGATGCCCATAGTTCCTGCTGTGCCAGCTACTCTGCCTTTGCTGAGGAATTCAAACGAGTGTTTCAAGGCCCAAGCAGTGGTTCTGACTCAGCCAAACAGCTCCTGACTCTCCATCAAGGTTGGCGCAGCGTGACGGACTATGCCATCCAGTTCCGCACGGTGGCAGCAGCGAGTGGCTGGAACAACGAGGCGCTCACGGTGTGCTTTCTGAAAGGCCTTTCCGACACTATCCAAGATGAACTGGCCACTCGGGAACCACCGGACAATCTCGAGTCCCTGATCAAGTTGGCCTCACGCATTGACCAGCGTCTGAGAGAGAGAGAACTCAACCGTAGACCTCTAGCCCCTATCAGTCCCAGCTCCGAGTCCCCACCTTTATCATCGCTGGCTCCACCGGAACCCATGCAGATTGGACGCATCTCCCAGGCTGAGAGAGACCGCCGGATGAGGAGCGACGCTGTCTATATTGCGGCAAACCGGGCCATTTCCGTTCCACGTGTCCCGGGCTCCAGGGAAACGCTCTGTCCCGTACAGACCGGGGGAACTGTAACGGGAAACATAACCTCCTCCCATCCGTCCAACTCCGTCTGCTCATTCCAGTCACCCTCTCCTGGGACAACCACAAGCTTCACCTTCAAGCCTTGGTAGACTCTGGAGCCGCAGGTAACTTCATGGATGGTGTCTGGGCGAAGGAGAATGGCGTTCCCTCTGAACTTCTAAGTGACCCCATGAGGGTTACTACATTGGATGGAAGCCCTTTGGGATCTGGACTTGTCACTCATGTCACTACCTCCTTGAGACTTTCAGTTTCACAACACCAGGAATTGATGAACTTTCATTTGATCTCCTGTTCCGAGTTCCCTCTCGTCCTTGGATACCCCTGGCTTCACAGCCATAACCCTCACATCGAATGGTCTGTGGGCACTATCAAGCAGTGGGGTCCTACGTGCCAAGCTACTTGTATTTTCCAGAATTCCCGAGTTCTACTCCGAGTCTTTAGAATCCATCGACCTGACCCGAGTTCCCGAGTGTTACCATGACCTCAAACTGGTGTTTAGCAAACAGAGGGCCACCATGCTACCACCCCATAGATCTTACGATTGCCCCATCGACCTGTTTCCGGGCACTTGCCCCCCAGGGGTCGGATCTTTTCCCTATCTCCACCCGAACGAGCTGCTATGGATACCTACATCAAGGACTCTCTGGAAGCAGGCCTCATGCGTCCATCAACCTCCCCGGCGGGAGCAGGGTTTTTCTTTGTGGCCAAGAAAGATGGTGGATTACGTCCTTGCATCGACTACCGGGGACTCAATGACATAACCGTCCGTAACCGTTACCCGCTACCCCTTATGGCCACAGCCTTCGAGCTGCTCCAGGAAGCAGTTGTTTTCACTAAGCTTGACCTGCGGAACGCATACCATCTTGTGCGGATCAGACCTGGTGACGAGTGGAAGACCGCTTTCAACACGCCTACTGGTCACTATGAATACTTGGTGATGCCCTTCGGCCTGACCAACGCCCCAGCGGTGTTCCAAGCGCTCATAAACGATGTGCTTAGGGATATGCTTAACATATATGTGTTCGTTTACTTGGATGACATCCTCATCTTTTCGAGCTCCCTTCAAGAACACACTAAGCATGTCAGACAAGTACTCAAACGCCTCCTGGACAGCCATCTGTACGTTAAGCCGGAAAAATGTGAATTCCATTCATCCCGAGTACAATTCCTGGGATTTGTAGTGGAACCCGGTCGAGTCCAAATGGACGCTAGGAAGGTAGGGGCGGTAGCGGATTGGCCCACCCCCAAATCCGTTAAGGATGTTCAGCGTTTCCTGGGCTTCACAAACTTTTACCGCAAGTTCATCAAGAACTTCAGTTTGGTGGCAGCTCCTCTCTCAGCTTTAACCAAAGGTGGCAATGCAAGGTTTTGTGGGGAAGAGAAGCTGAGACGGCCTTCCAAGGACTCAAGCAGCGCGTCCTCTCTGCTCCCATCCTGATACTACCGACTACGGATGAACCATTTGTGGTGGAGGTAGACGCATCAGAGGTTGGTGTTGGAGCTGTCCTGTCTCAGAGGGGTGAAGACAAGAAGCTTCATCCGTGCGCTTTCTTCTCACACCGGCTTACCCCGACTGAGAGGAACTACGATGTGGGGGATCGTGAACTCCTAGCGGTTAAGATGGCATTGAAGGAATGGAGACACTGGCTCGAGGGGGCTTCTCACCCGTTTCAAGTGCTTACGGACCACAAAAATCTGGAGTATATCCAGCAGGCGAAGCGATTGAACTCTAGACAAGCTAGATGGTCTCTTTTCTTCAATCGATTCCAGTTTATCCTCACCTATCGGCCCGGGTCGAAGAATCTCAAACCGGATGCCCTGTCCCGAGTCTACGCTCCTGCCATTCGAGATGACACGGACATGCCTGTCCTTCCTGCTGCTAAGATTGTGGCTCCGATCTCGTGGCAAGTTGAGGATACCGTGAGACGTGCTCAAGCTAGCGAACCGGACCCTAAAGGAGGTCCTGCCAATCGGTTGTTTGTCCCCAAGGCAGTGAGGACTCAGGTCCTTCTGTGGGGGCACTCCTCTCGCCTCACCTGTCATCCGGGCGTAGGTCGCACCTTGGAGTTCATCCAGCGTAAGTTCTGGTGGCCTACCATAAGAGAAGACGTTGCCACTTTCGTCAATGCCTGCCCCGTGTGCTGCCAGGGCAAATCTTCTCACCTCCGCCCTCAAGGACTCCTTCACCCTTTACCTGTTCCCCACAGACCCTGGTCCCATATCTCATTGGACTTTATTACTGGACTTCCTCCATCCCATGGCAATACTACTATCCTAGTCATAATCGACAGGTTTTCAAAGGCGGCCAGGTTCGTCCCTCTGACTAAGTTACCTTCTGCCAAGGAAACGGCTGAGTTGGTAATTAATCATGTGTTCCGAGTCTTCGGCATTCCTCAAGATGTGGTTTCTGACAGAGGTCCCCAGTTCGCCTCAAGGTTTTGGAAGGCCTTCTGCCAACTCATGGGGGCTTCTGCCAGTCTATCTTCAGGGTACCATCCGGAGTCCAACGGCCAAACAGAGAGGATGAATCAAGAGCTGGAAACCACCCTCCGATGTATGACTCGTGACAACCCGTCCACATGGTCATCCTTTATTGTTTGGGCCGAATACGCGCACAACACCTTGCGCTCCTCCTCCACTGGTATGTCCCCGCACGAGTGTCAGTTTGGCTATGCTCCTCCATTGTTCCCGGACCAGGAGGCAGAAGTCAGAGTGCCTTCAGCCTTGAGGTTCGTCAGACGCTGTCGGCTTATGTGGAGGAAGACCCGTCTTAATCTGATGCGTTCCTCACAGAGGTATCAACAACAAGCCAACAGACGTCGCCGTCCCGGGCCTACCCTGCGCCCCGGCCAGAGAGTCTGGCTTTCCACAAGAGACTTACCTCTACGGGTGGAGTCTCGCAAGCTGTCCCAAAAATACATCGGTCCCTTCAAGGTTGCCAGGAGAGTTAACCCAGTTTCTTATCGCCTACACTTACCCAGATCCCTTAAGATTAATCCCACATTTCATGTGTCATTGTTAAAACCTGTTGTTTTTTCTCCCCTTGTCCCGGCAGACAGACCTCCCCCTCCGCCTCGTGTCATTGGAGGCCAGCCGGCTTATACCGTCCACCGGATACTGGATTCCCGCCGGGTGCAGCGGTCCTGGCAGTATCTGGTGGACTGGGAAGGCTACGGTCCTGAGGAGCGCTCCTGGGTTCCTGCCAAAGACATCCTGGACCCTGACCTCATTCGTCAGTTCAGGGTCCTCCACCCTGAGAGAGCTGGTAGGAACGTCAGGAGCCGTTCCTAGGGGGGATTCTGTCAGGATTTGGCCAGGGTTGTTCCGGGTTTTGGTCAGTAGATGTCCCCATTGTGCTTTTTGTCCTTATGTTTTTCCCTTGATCCCCATTATTATTTGCACCTGTGTCTCGTTTCCCCTGATTGTATTTAAACCCTTTGTTTCCCTCAGTTCTGTGCTCTGTGTTTGTATGTTAGCACCCTGCCCTAGTGTTCTGTGTGCTCTTGTCGATTCCGGGTGAAGTTCTTGTGGTATTCTGTTTTTTGTTTTTGTTTATTTTTGGTGAGTTTCTTTTGAGGTCTTTTTGTGTTTTTCCTACCACCTTTTGGATTTGCCATTTTTTGTATTTTAGGATTTTTTCTTTATTAAATACACCGTCTTAAGTACTGCTGTGTCTGCCTCATCTTCTGGGTTCTGCTGTCTATTCGTGGCTCAGTTGGTTAAGTGACTGTTTCTCACTCCGGAGACCCAGGTTCGAAACCGGGTCCTGACACTCATCACCTAAGATAAGAGGAAAATGCATTACTACTTTGAGACAGGAAGTTGGAAGGTGAAGGAAGAGAAACACTATCATTTTCAGGCTCAGCTGCTGTCATGACTGAGAGCCAAAGGGCTAGGAGAGATGGAGGGTTAATTATATAAAATGAAGGGTCTCGGCTGAGGCACTGCAATGAGACCTGACTTGTGTAATTTCATGGCTGACCGACTGGTTATCACAGATCTTTTATTTTCTATCCGTTCTTTCTTTCTGTCTTTTTTTTTCTTTTCATTTTTCTTCTTTGTCGTGGCTTCCGTTCAGCATCAAGGCCCTGCTTAAAGAAAATAAAGACTTTTTTCTCTGCCATTCTTCTCTCAGGCAAGATATTGAGGTATTACATTTTGAAGATTTCCAGTGTTGTTTTTCAATTAGTGTGTGGGTTATTAACCGAGGGAGAGAGTGAAAAATAAAATTATATTTATTTCCCATTATGACTCTGATATGCAGTGGTGGTCCCCCACATTCGACGTGGCAGAGTACTAAAGAGAGACCTAGCCAACTTCGTTCATTCTAACCTTGATGTCTATTCATATTACTGAGAGAAGCTAATCCAGGAGTTTATATTAATTTTCCAATCTCTGGGAGAGATCCATTGAGATTATTTGTGTGTTATGTAACTCTACAGCAGGGATCATCAACTAGATTCAGCTGCGGGACAATTTTTTCTGTTGGGGGGCTGGAACATAATTACAAATCATTGGTAGACTGCAAATTGACAGCAAGAAGCCCAAACAGATATAATATTTGACTAAAATATAATAATTTCAAACCTTACTTACGTTGTATATGATCACGTGTCTCTCTATTATGCATGGGAATACTTGGGAACAGATTTCTTAAATTAAAATCACTTGGAGCTGATTTTTTTATGTCCAACAATAAAAACCTGTGGGCTGCCAGTTAGGGAACGCCGCTCTACAGTATAATGCATACTGCATCCTATCAGGAGAGGATCTACAAAGACATGTTCATATTAATGGTAACACTTTATTTGACACCTAGCATCATAACACATTATGACACGGTCATAACCATGTCATAATATTTCATAACAGCTGACATAACCTGTCATAACATTGTCATAACACTCTCATGACACATATATTTAGACCTGTTGTGTTTGGACACACCTACTCTTTATTTGTACTATTTTCTACATTGTAGAATAATAGTGAAGACATCAAAACTATTAAATAACACATATGGATTCATATAGAAACCAAAAAAGTGTTAAACACTAGCAGCCACCCTTTGCCTTGATGACAGCTTTCCACACTCTTGGCATTTTCTCAACCAGATTTAACTGGAATGCTTTTCCAATAGTCTTGGAGGAGTTCCCACATATTCTGAGCACTTGTTGGCTACTTTTCCTTCACTCTGTGGTCCAACTCATCCGAAACCATCTCAATTTGGTTGAGGTCAGGGGATTGCGGAGGCCAGGTCATCTGATGCAGCCCTCCATCACTATCCTTCTTAGTCAAATGAGAAAACAAATTATAGTCCCACTAAGCGCAAACCAAATGAGATGGCATATCGTTGCATAATGCTGTGGTAGCCATACTGGTTAAGTGTGCCTTCAATTCTAAATAAATCACCAACAGTGTCACCAGCAATGCACCCCCGCATCATCACACCTCCTCCTCCATGCTTCACGGTGGGAACCACACATGTGGAGATCACCCGTTCACCTACTCTGTGTCTCACAAAGACACGGCGGTTGGAACCAAAATTCTCAAATTTAGACTCATCAGACCAAAGGACAGATTTCCACCGGTTGAATGTCCATTGCTCGTGTTTCTTGGTCCAAGCAAGTCTCTTCTTCTTATTGGTGTCCTTAGTAGTGGTTTCTTTGCAGCAATTCAACCAATGAAGGCCTGATTCACGCAGTCTCCTCTGAATAGTTAATGTTGAGATGTGTCTATTACTTGAACTCTGTGAAGCTTTTATTTGGGCTGCAATTTCTGAGGCTGGTAACTGTAATGAACTCATCCTCTGCAGCAGAGGTAACTTCTTTTCCAGTGGCGGACCTCAGGAGAGCCATTTCCATCATAGCGCTTGATGGTTCTTGCGACTGCACTTGAAGAAACTTGCAACGTCCTTGAGATTTTCCGGATTGACTGACCTTCACGTCTTAAAGTTTCTCTTTGCTTATTTCAGATGTTCTTGCCATAATATGGACTTGGTCTTTTACCAACACAACTGATTGGCTCAAACGCATTAAGAAGGAAAGAAATTCCACAATGAACTTTTAACAAGGCACACCTGTTCATTGAAATGCATCCCAAGAGTGTGCAAAGCTGTCATCAAGGCAAAGGCTGGCTACTTTAAAGAATCGCAAATATAAAATATATTTGGATTTGTTTTACACTTTTTTGGTTACTACGTGATTTCATGTGTTATTTCGTAGTTTTGATGTCTTTGCCATTATTCTGCAATGTAGAAAATAGTAGAAATAAAGAAAAACCCTTGAATGAGTAAGTATGCTATATAACATTTCCTCAAATTTGCTATTCTATTACCATTGTAATTGTACACACATTAATGTCAAACATGTGCATAGCCAATTCTCTGTCGCTGATGACTGGGAATGCAGGAGCAAGACAAAACACCCTCTTTGTGACATGTGACTGACATATGCTCATGTGCTGTAAGTCAGGTGTCACGTTCTGACCTTCATTTCCTTTGTTTTGTCTTTATTTAGTATGGTCAGGGCGTGAGTTGGGGTGGGCAGTCTATGTTTGTTTTTCTATGATTTGGGTATTTCTATGTTTCGGCCTAGTATGGTTCTCAATCAGAGGCAGGTGTCATTAGTTGTCTCTGATTGAGAATCATACTTAGGTAGCCTGGGTTTCACTGTGTGTTTGTGGGTGATTGTTCCTGTCTCTGTGTCTGCACCAGATAGGACTGTTTGTGGTTTTTCACATTTCTTGTTTTTTGTAGTCAGTTGTTCATGTGTACCTTTACGTATTAAACAGAACCATGGACACTCACCACGCCGCATATTGGTCCTCTGATCCTTTTCGCCTCTCCTCTTCGGAAGAAGAGGAGGAAATCCCTTACAATAGGCCTATCTGGCTTATATTATTACCCTTACAACAACAAGACATTTCCTGTGATAGATTTGATAAATGTCCATATCTTGGAATCAAAGTTTGTTGGTTCATAACATTGGTATTGTAATCCTAGCACACGAATAGCTGAGAGAAAACGGGATTGTAATGTATTTGAGAATGTGTGAAAGTGTTTGCTATTTCCATAATATATTTAGTATGAAGTTTTAGTTTTTAATTTTCTTTAGCGGTGTCATTGCATTGTAGCATACTCTATTCTCTGATTTCTACTTAGCTATATTGGTCAGAGAAAGTAATGCATCGGTTGCATCCAGGGGTGGAAGGAAACTTCTTGGCAGGGAAAAAATACATTTTAATAAATTATTCGATTTAGAGTTAAATCGTTTGTTGTTGTAATTCATTACAGTCATGTCTTATTTTCATCGTATTTTTTAATAACTTGTAGAAAATACACTTTATGACAGTCAAGCATTATGACAGATAGGCCTTTCACATACATGGTCTTATGTTTGTCATCAGTCACAAAGAGGGTGTCTTGTCCTGCTCCTGAAATCTGTTCCTGCATTCATCCCAGTCATCAAAAACAGAGCATCTGATATCAATGTGTGTGCAATTTCAATGATAATTTAATGTGGTCAAATTCAGAAAATGTTATATAACATTAACATACTGTTATTTTTAATTTTAACCTTTATTTAACTAGACAAGTCAGTTAAGAACAAATTCTTATTTACAATGACGACCAAACCCGGACGATGCTGGGCAAATTGTACGCCACTCTATGGGACTCCCAATCACAGCCGGATGCAGCCTGGATTCGATCCAAGGACCGCAGTAACGCCTCTTGCTCTGAGATGCAGTGCCTTAGACCGCTGCGCCACTCATTATTGACAAGTTTTTCCAATACTTTTGATAAATAGGGCAAAATATAAATTGGCCTGTAACAGTTAGGATCAGCTTGACTCCCCCTTTAAACAATGGATGAACCGTGGCTGCCTTCCAAGCAATGGGAACCTCCCCAGAGAGGAGAGAGAGGCTTGGCGATGACAGGGGCAGCAACCTTAAAGGAGAAAGGTCTAAACTTTGTAACGGGTCAGGGGAAAAAGAGGGTGGAGCATCGGGGCTAGTCGCATTAGAAGGGGTGTGAGATGAGGAAATGTTTTATTGGCAAGGAGGCATGACTGAGTCAAATAGAAATCCTGACTTAATGAAGTGGTGATTAAAGAGCTCAGCCATGTGCTCCTTGTCAGTAACAACCACATCATCAACATTAAGGGACATGAGCAGCTGTGAGGAGAGTTTATTCTCTAGGTCTTCAATCATTTTCCAGAACTTCTTAGGGTTAGACCCACAGAGAGAGAACTGCTCCTTATAGTAACTAACTTTGGCCTTCCGGATAGCCTGAGTGCACTTATTTCTCATTTGCGAACGAGAGCCAGTCGGCCTGAGTATGCATCTGCCGAGCCTTTCGGCAAATGGGATTCTTGAGGTGGAGTAACTCTGCAAGATCACGGTCGAACCAGTTGCTGAACCTGTTTTTAATTCTAATTTTCTTTATGGATCAAACTGATTCTATACCAATTTACAGAGGCTAGGTTTTTAGCAAGGTCTATGACAGATCAGGACAGGTCGTTTCACTGAGCAGCTATTACGAACACAGGCTGTAAAACAGTGATCACTAAGGTCATTACAGAAAACACCAGACTGATACCTATCAGGATTATTTGTGAGGATAACATCGAGGAGAGAACACCTTTTCTGGGTGTTTGGAGTCATACCTTGTGGAATTGGTAGTAATGTGAGAAAGATTGAGGGAGTTCCATTGCTTTAGGACTTGATCAGGTGGTTTAAGCATGTCCCAGTTTAGGTCACCTAGCAGGACAAATTCAGACTTAGTGTAAGGGGCCAGGAAAGAGATTAGGGCAGGTAGGGTACTGGCCAGTGCTGGTGGAGGACGATTACACCCAGCAACAGTCAACAAAGAGCTATTTGAAAGTTTAATGCTTAAAACCAGAAAGTCAAATTGTTTGGGGACATACTTGGTAGAGACAAAAAAGCACTGAAGGTGATCCTTGATAAAGATTGCCACTCCACTACATTTGGAAGATCTGTCTTGCCGAAAAAGGTTATAAACAGAAAGGTTAACATCAGTATTCAAAATGCTCTTCCTTAAGCACGTCTCAGTAATGACCAACACATCTGGATTGGTGTGAACCCATACTTTCAATTGATCCATTTTAGGTAATATGCTTTTAGTGTTAACATGCAGAAAACCCAAGTCAAAATTGGGGCTAGCAACAGTAGATGGGCGAGGGTATACATGCACATTTCCAGATTTAATCAGCAGTAATACAATCAGGGCACGTCAAAGGACAAGGAAAGCTCTGCAGTGCTGATTTATGACATTTGAATGTGCATTAGATGACAACAACATTATATTGTACGGCTATTTCATCAGGTAACATGAATACAAAGCTGGCGAGAGGTCGTTAGAATAGGATGGGAGGCCAAGAGTCTGTGTAACCAATAGAGAGTCAGAGTCCCGAGTGTGGGAACAAACATACACTGTCCCACGGTTGGATAAGAAGAAAGTTCATAGTCAACAAAGCATGCAGGAGTCATGAGGCAAATACCATTGTATATTCAGTCACTCCCCCGAACAGTGTGTGTATGCTGGAGGCGAGCGAAAGCTCGGGAGAGAGGTGGGAGTGTGGCTGGAGTACCTGTACCAGACAGGGGGAGACAGGACCGGGCTTGGAATCCAAGCAGCAGTGCAGCAGGGAACAGGAGTAGGTGTCACACCCACATGGGAGAAGCTTTTTTCTGGTGGCAGATTTCTTGTAGAAAATGTATGTTCTCTGAACAGCGGGAGGGGTCTCAAAGGCCTCTGGATTTGGGTGGAGTAGGCTGTGAGAGACTTCTGCCATTGTTGGGCTCAAAGGCTTTGACACCTCTCACTTCACACCTCAGTGCTAATTGAAGTTGTATCTGTTCAGCCCTAGCAAGCTTGGCAGCCTTATCTTAGCATTCTGTCCCTATAATGTAAAATGTATCATTGTAATGTACATTTTTCTTTTTTCTTCTTCTTGGCTTTCAAAATAGCATCAGACCAAGCATGACTCACACAGTTCCAGTTTGGATCCACCCTCAGGACACCAGGTTGGATGGTGTCCTGAGGTCTCTGCTGTTTGTTTGCCAGAGCACCCGCTGTATTGCTTGGAAAAAATAATCCTAGTAGTAGGAATCAAGTAGTAGGAATCAATCCAGGTAATTTTGTCCAAAATCAGGTTGTAGGTTTGGAGTTTTGACCTGGAGTGAAGGTAATGCTGTGGAGGGTAGCATCCTGTTTATGTCCCAGCCGAAAAATCCAAGTTTATTCTGTTCATGGGAGGTGGTCTTCCACAGTTAGATGACGATGCTGTTCATGGGAGGTGGACTTCCACAGCTAGATGACGATGCTGTTCATGGAAGGTGGTCTTCAACAGCTAGATGAAGATGCTGTTCATGTGAGGTGGTCTTCAACAGCTAGATGATGATTTTATTTTTTATTTCACCTTTATTTAACCAGGTAAGCTAGTTGAGAACAAGTTCTCATTTGCAACTGTGACCTGGCCAAGATAAAGCATAGCAGTGTGAACAGACAACACAGAGTTACACATGGAGTAAACAATTAACAAGTCAATAACACAGTAGAAAAAAAAGAGAGTCTATATACATTGTGTGCAAAAGGCATGAGGAGGTGGGCGACTAATTACAATTTTGCAGATTAACACTGGAGTGATAAATGATCAGATGGTCATGTACAGGTAGAGATATTGGTGTGCAAAAGAGCAGAAAAGTCAATAAATAAAAAGAGTATGGGGATGAGGTAGGTCAAATTGGGTGGGCTATTTACCGATAGACTATGTACAGCTGCAGCGATCGGTTAGCTGCTCAGATAGCTGATGTTTGAAGTTGGTGAGGGAGATAAAAGTCTCCAACTTCAGTGATTTTTGCAATTCGTTCCAGTCACAGGCAGCAGAGAACTGGAACGAAAGGCGGCCAAATGAGGTGTTGGCTTTAGGGATGATCAGTGAGATACACATGCTGGAGCGTGTGCTACGGGTGGGTGTTGCCATCGTGACCAGTGAACTGAGATAAGTCAGAGCTTTACCTAGCATGGACTTGTAGATGACCTGGAGCCAGTGGGTCTGGCGACGAATATGTAGCGAGGGCCAGCCGACTAGAGCATACAGGTCGCAGTGGTGGGTGGTATAAGGTGCTTTAGTAACAAAATTGATGGCACTGTGTTAAACTGCATCCAGTTTGCTGAGTAGAGTGTTTGAAGCTATTTAGTACATGACATTTTCCGAAGTCGAGGATCGGTAGGACAGTCAGTTTTACTAGGGTAAGTTTGGCAGCGTGAGTGAAGGAGGCTTTGTTGCGGAATAGAAAGCAGACTCTAGATTTGATTTTAGATTGGAGATGTTTGATATGAGTTTGGAAGGAGAGTTTACAGTCTTGCCAGACACCTAGGTACTTATAGATGTCCACATATTCAAGGTCGGAACCATCCAGGGTGGTGATGCTAGTCGGGCGTGCGGGTGCAGGCAGCGAACGGTTGAAAAGCATGCATTTAAGAGCAGTTGGAGGCCACGGAAGGAGTGTTGTATGGCATTGAAGCTCGTTTGGAGGTTAGATAGCACAGTGTCCAAGGACGGGCCGGAAGTATACAGAATGGTGTCATCTGCGTAGAGGTGGATCAGGGAATCGCCCGCAGCAAGAGCAACATCATTCATATATACAGAGTCAAGAAGAGAATTGAACCCGAGAATTGAACCCTGTGGCTCCCCCATAGAGACTGCCAGAGGACCGGACAGCATGCCCTCCGATTTGACACACTGAACTCTGTCTGCAAAGTAGTTGGTGAACCAGGCAAGGCAGTCATCAGAAAAACAGAGGCTACTGAGTCTGCCGATAAGAATATGGTGATTGACAGAGTCGAAAGCCTTGGCAAGGTCGATGAAGACGGCTGCACAGTACTGTCTTTTATCGATGGCGGTTATGATATCGTTTAGTACCTTGAGCGTGGCTGAGGTGCACCCGTGACCGGCTCGGAAACCAGATTGCACAGCAGAGAAGGTACGGTGGGATTCGAGATGGTCAGTGACCTGTTTGTTGACTTGGCTTTCGAAGACCTTAGATAGGCAGGGCAGGATGGATATAGGTCTGTAACAGTTTGGGTCCAGTGTGTCTCCCCATTTGAAGAGGGGGATGACTGCGGCAGCTTTCCAATCCTTGGGGATCTCAGACGATATGAAAGAGAGGTTGAACAGGCTGGTAATAGGGGTTGCGACAATGTCGGCAGATAGTTTCAGAAATAGAGGGTCCAGATTGTCAAGCCCAGCTTATTTGTACGGGTCCAGGTTTTGCATCTCTTTCAGAACATCTGCTATCTGGATTTGGGTAAAGGAGAACCTGGAGAGGCTTGGGCGAGAAGCTGCGCGGGGGGTGGAGCTGTTGGCCGAGGTTGGAGTAGCCAGGAGGAAGGCATGGCCAGCCGTTGAGAAATGCTTGTTGAAGTTTTCGATAATCATGGATTATTCGGTGGTGACCGTGTTACATAGCCTCAGTGCAGTGGGCAGCTGGGTGGAGGTGCTCTTGTTCTCCATGGACTTGACAGTGTCCCAGAACTTCTTGGAGTTGGAGCTGCAGGAGGCAAATTTCTGCATGCTGTTCAAGGGAGGTGGTCTTCAACAGCTAGATGACGATGCTGTTCATGGGAGGTGGTCTTCCACAGCTAGATGACGATGCTGTTCATGGGAGGTGGTCTTCCACAGCTAGATGACAATGCTGTTCATGGGAGGTGGTCTTCCACAGCTAGATGACGATGCTGTTCATGGGAGGTGGTCTTCCACAGCTAGATGACGATGCTGTTCAAGGGAGGTGGTCTTCCACAGCTAGATGACGATGCTGTTCATGGGAGGTGGTCTTCCACAGCTAGATGACAATGCTGTTCATGGGAGGTGGTCTTCCACAGCTAGATGACGATGCTGTTCAAGGGAGGTGGTCTTCCACAGCTAGATGACGATGCTGTTCAAGGGAGGTGGACTTCCACAGCTAGATGACAATGCTGTTCATGGGAGGTGGTCTTCAACAGCTAGATGACAATGCTGTTCAAGGAGGTGGTCTTCAACAGCTAGATGACAATGCTGTTCATGGGAGGTGGTCTTCCACAGCTAGATGACGATACTGTTCATGGGAGGTGGTCTTCCACAGCTAGATGACGATGCTGTTCAAGGGAGGTGGTCTTCCACAGCTAGATGACGATACTGTTCATGGGAGGTGGTCTTCCACAGCTAGATGACGATGCTGTTCAAGGGAGGTGGTCTTCCACAGCTAGATGACGATGCTGTTCATGGGAGGTGGTCTTCCACAGCTAGATGACAATGCTGTTCATGGGAGGTGGTCTTCCACAGCTAGATGACGATGCTGTTCATGGGAGGTGGTCTTCCACAGCTAGATGACAATGCTGTTCATGGGAGGTGGTCTTCCACAGCTAGATGACGATACTGTTCATGGGAGATGGTCTTCCACTAGTCTCACGTTGCCATTCCTCCAAAATCATGTTGTCACGCCACGCCACCCTTGGAGGTCTGGAGAATTTTGTATTGCAAAAACAGTTTGAATGGTCCGCTGGTTCACAGCTGCAAGATTTTGATTGGATGTTACATTTCAAGAACCCTCCACCCACACACCCATAGAAGGGGTACTGTTTTCTGTAAGAGTAAGACACATTTTGGAGAGAGTTGTTGCATATTGTAGTTTCAAGTGCTAGTTTTCAAGTGTGGCCGACTGTCAGCAATTTATATTTATTGAAACTGAAAGTGGATTATGTTTGTAAAGTCAAACGTTACAACACATTCTAAACCACTCTGGTGACAAACACACATTTTGCCTTGTCTCCATTCATCCACATGGCGCTTTGCTACCTCCGGAAACATCTTGAAGATTGCCCATTATCTCAGTTTGTAAGGACCCAAAAACAGAGGCAGTGAGAGAACCTAAAAATATTATATATTGTTTTATTTTACATTTTTGTGAAATTGGTCTACTGTACAAAAGGGGGGACACCAGTTGCCCATCCCAGCTCTATAGCATGGGTTATATGTAAAGTGAAAGTGTAGGCTACTCTGAACAGGATAGGTCATTTTATGGGAGGACATTATGAATAGATTCTACAGTTCCAGTCCCTAGAGGGTTAAACCTTGAAGACAGAGAGATAATAGCTAAATAATATTCAGTGCTGTCTAATTTGAGTATAATGAAGCCTGTTTGTGATGTTCTCTGTCCTCAGATATGGAAAGCTGTGAAAGCCTGTTTGCAGATGAAAAGAGAGGTCCCAAGAGACAAAGAGTATATCCTATATGCCATGGCTTATACTGTATGTGTAGGCCAACCTATATTAGCACATATTGTATACAAAAATACAGTTAAACATCACACACAATGTATAAACCTATAACAACTGGAGCAGGCCAACCCTACTGGGTGTGCAGGGTTTGGTTTCAGCCCAGCAATAACACACCTAATTCAACTTATCAAACCAAATGAGTTGATCATCGAATGTGCTATTGCTGGGTTGGTATAGGAGTCTGCTCACCCAGTAGGTCAGGGATCAGTGGAGGAAGGTTGGCCACCACTGGTATGGATGTCTTTTTGTTCACCTGAAATGATGCTTTAGTATTAATAACATACTTCTTACTACTCAACGATCTATTGTTGTTTAGAGTAAGATGTTTAATCTTTACATACGAGTTAGCTTATTTGTATATTTTGTAGTGATGACGTGTTGATTCTTTGAAGTAAAGTGTTCAAACTTGTTTTAATTGTAAAACTATTATTCAAAATGAACTAGTGCCAATGTTGGTTAATCACATATCACAATCCTGCAATAAAGAGGGGAAGGGGTTCTGTCTGTAACGTGTCTGTGTTTCTGTGTTTTATTCTCAAATCAACATTTGCTTTTTGTCTAGTTGTAAGATCTCCAATCTGTTTCATGCACCCATAGGCCTACAGTATGATGGCATTCCTGGCCTTATGGGCATCTGGCATCTGAAGCAGAGAATAGCTCAACTCACACATTGAGCTACAGTATATGTTCTAAATTTAAAATGATACCAGTAGACATTGTACAGTATATGAGGCAAACCATATACCAGATTTTGTACATACTGTACATACCTTTTAAGCGCTAACATGCAAAATAGTTTAGTGCAAATCTAACGCTTGTAATTTAGATACAGTGTAAACATATGGAGATGACAAGTAGGCTACAGGAGATGAGCATTACAGGTAACATATTAGGAGGTTCATTTAATTTTATACATTTTAGCAATGTTGCTTGTAAAAAGGTTGCAGTTGGTCCCATAGTCGACAGAGTCCAGAGGTATTCAACTCTTACCTTACGAGGTACGGAGCCTGCTGGTTTTCTGTTCTACCTGATCATTCATTAAATCCACCTGGTGTCCCAGTTCAAAATCAATTCCTTTTTAGAAGGGAACAATGAAAAAAACAGTGGAACTGTCTTCGAGGTCCAAAGTTTGAGGGAGATAAAACAACCATGTATTCTCTATGTAGGCTTATCACTGACCCCCAACATTTTGTTGGCTTTATAATAGTGAGCGAACTTTAACTAGCTAGTGGCTAATGGTAGCTAGCTATTTGTACCTTTCAAATCTTTTATCAAAACAAATTTGTATTACACTGAGCTGAACTACACTTCAATGTGTTTTGTAACAAGATACTTTCGAAAGCTGTGATTTGTCTTTCCAAAATACAAAATACATTTCTATACCATTTGGCATTTTTATGGTATCCCCGATGAGGATGCAGTTAATGAGAGATGGTGTTCCAATGCTAGATAATGATACATTTCACTAAAAGTGTAGTTTGAGTGCAGATGGCGTCGATGGTACAGCCAGGGAGAGAGAAACATCAGGCAGGCCGCAATCAGGTACCACTTTTTTTGAAGTTCACAGCTACTCCTCCTCTGTAGGTTGGCTGAAACATCCACCACATAATGTGCAGCACCCACCTGGGTGATACTACGCCAGTTGTAAGCCCCGGAGAGACTACCACAATTTAGCAGTAATCAGCAGCAGTCTCCTATGAAGCGAGCCTCTGTCATCCCCTCCTACCACAATGTTGTGAAATTTGTCCTTGATTTAGCGAACAACACTATTCAAGTGCTAGTCTTCCATGGCCTGTTTGTGAGTGAATGTTCACACGCTGGTACCAGAATCATAGTACCAGCCGCTTTATGGAATTCTATTTGCTAGATGGGATGAGGGATGATGAATGCATGAATTAACTTGGAATTACCTTTCAAGCACTGCATGACTGAACGTTTCGAATAATGAGATATCCACTTGAAATAGAGGTGACATTCACAAGTTCAATGTTTGAGAACACATTCTGTGGGGTTGCCCTGGTAAGGCTATTCCAAGGACTGGTGGTCGTAGTATTTACTAACTAGATGGATGTTTTGTGCTACACAGAGTATAGAGAAGCAATACGTTTGGCTGTGATTGATGAGTCGTCTTTGAATGTTAGAAGTGAAGTCGTTTGCGATAACGTCAATGCCTTGGCAGTGCCTTTCATGATTTAGTCCTTGTATGTTGAATCAGAATCAGTGCTGTGCTGTGCTGTCAGACCCATTGCCTTCCGAGAACACACACACATACACACACACGCGTGCACACAAACACACAAAAGAGCCCCCAGATGAACTCATTAAGGTAAGGTCATTTCAAGTCTCTCAGTTGCCTCATCACCTACTTTACCAATATAAACTCTACTTTCATAGTCATTACAAAGGAAAGCGAGATCTGGTGTGTTCAATTCGGAGCTCTTTCTCAGCTCTCAGTTTATGAACATGTTCAGGGTTGTCTTCAACAAGTCAATCGCGAGTTACCAAACAATTCTGAAAGTACATACAATTTTCACATTTACATGGCAATACTGTCATAAACAAATCTCACAAGCATTTTACTACACGCGCAATAACATCTGTTAAATATGTGTATGTGACCAATAACATTTGATTTGACAACGCAAGCTCCTAGGTACTAGCTAATCAAGCTAGAAACAACTTTGACATTATCCCACCCCTAGCTTAAAAAGCCAAACCTAACACAATCTGCCAATTAATTTCCAGCAATATTACCTGTCTGACTGTGTGGTAAGTGCGTTTGTCCATCACTCCGTGTGCAGCCAGTTGATGTCATAATCTTCTTGTGGGTTGACAAAAATATTTTGCCCCAAAACCTTCTCAATTAAATGTTAACTGCTAAGTAGGCTTACCTGGCAGAAGTATATCATGAGTAAGTATTTTTATTATTTGTATCTATCGTTTGTTATTTGCTAACTCTGCCATGAAATGAGCAACAGCAGTACAGAACCATCTCTAGACCAGCACATTATGTGGAACATTTCCCACTCACTACATACGCGATTAAAGGGCCAGATGTGAAATGAAAGAAAAAATCAACAACAAAAATCTAAATGTTCTTCCAGCCTTAAAAAAAATGTTTTAAGCATTGACATGGAATCAGAACATCCAATTCCATTGCTTCTCTATGATCCATTGTAATTTTGAGAGTAAAAGAAAATCTACAACCACGAAAAATACAACTGAGAAAACATTTTTTTGTGAATATATAAAACAGAATTTGTGGGGAAGAGTTACAGGGGAGAAGAGAAGAATGTAGCTATTTGAAAAGCTAGAAATAAATGTGTAGCTCGCGATCATTGCTAGAAAAGGTTGGAGACCCCTGATCTAAACAGTCTCGTCTAATACCACAGCCTTTCTCTGTTAAACAAATAATCTTTATTGAAGTTGTTCACATTTTGTAATCATAAATAGTTCACATAAATACAAATCAACTTTCATATCAATACATTTGAGTTCATAATTACATAACATGATTTACAGACTTTCTTTCCATGAGTCCCAATAGATGGGTGGGTTGTTTAGCAACAAAACCGATGCATGTGCAACTTTGGGGCAAAACAACTGTCAGCTCTTTAGGATTATTGACAGCATTAACTATATTTAGTCTACAAATGTTAATTCAAAACATAATGCAATGTGCACAATAGACGTTTGTTGTCTCTCAAATGCATCATTACAGTTAGTGGTTAGCTAGCTAGCAAATTTTATCCATATTATCATAGATGTGACAATCTGTCAAAACACCTCAAAACAAGACAGATTTGGATTTTAATTTGATGCAATGCAGGAGATTTAAAACTTGTAGTTTATTTGAAGTTTAAAAAGGCTTTTCATGTTTGTAATTTCTACTTAGAAATTTGAGACTTGATTTCCCTTGTGAAAAATGTATCAACCCCTACAAAAATGTCCATTAATGTAGCACCATGCAGAAATCACTCCGCCATTTCCTGGTTGCTAAAACTCAGTTCACCTAATTTCAGTTTATGCAACAAAATATTCTGGTCTAATGTAGAGAATCATTGTACCATCTAAATCCCTTTTAAATATATTTTCCATGACCAAAAATATTGTTGTTTCAGCTGTTTGAAGCTGGTCTACGAAACCGAAAGTAAAAGATGCAACTACAAAATTTAAGAGCAGGAAACAGAAATAACGCATATAGAAGATATCTCTCGCTTCTTAGGCTTGCTTTCAAATATAATTATATATCTATGACTAACATTTCTATATGAATTTGGTAGGGTCACCCAAGATGTTACATATTGCCACTTTAATTATAATTCTGTTATTTGTAATTCTGTTGCTGCAGGATAATTTTTGTGCTGTAGCACACTGGCTCAAAATTAAGGTCCTACAGTGCCTTACAAAAGTATTCATCCCCCTTGGCGTTTTTCCTATTTTGTAGCATTACAACCTGTAATTTAAATTGATTTTTATTTGGATTTCATGTAATGGACATACACAAAATAGTCGGAAATGAAAATGAAAAAAAATACTTGTTTCAAAAATGTCTAAAAAATAAAAAACGGAAAAGTGGTGCATGCATATGTATTCACCCCCTTTGCTATGAAGCCCCTAAATAAGATCTGGTGCAACCAATTACCTTCAGAAGTCACATAATTAGTTAAATAAAGTCCACCTGTGTGCAATCTAAGTGTCACATGATCTGTCACATGATCTCAGGAAATATACACCTGTTCTGAAAAGCCCCAGAGTCTGCAACACCACTAAGTAATGGGCACCACCAAGCACCCGGCACCATGAAGACCAAGGAGCTCTCCAAACAGGTCAGGGACAAAATTGTGGAGATGTATAGATCAGGGCTGGGTTATAAAAACATATCTGAAACTTTGAACATCCCACAAAGTACCCTTAAATCCATTATTTAAAAAATGGAAAGAACATGGCACAACAACAAACGTGCCAAGAGAGGGCCGCCCACCAAAACTCACGGACCAGGCAAGGAGGGCATTAATCAGAGAGGCAACAAAGAGACCAAAGATAACCCTGAAGGATCTGCAAAGCTCCACAGCTGAGATTTGAGTATCTGTCCATAGAACCACTTTAAGCCATACACTCCACAGAGCTGGACTTTATGGAAGAGTGGCCAGAAAAAAAGCTATTGCTTAAAGAAAAAAATAAGCAAACACATTTGGTGTTCGCCAAAGGGCATGTGGGAGACTCCCTAAACATATGGAAGAAGGTACTCTGGTCAGACTTTCTGGCCATCAAGGAAAACGCTAACCCATCACCCCGAGAACATCGTCCCCACAGTGAAGCATGGTGGTGGCAGCATTATGCTGTGGGGATGTTTTTCATCGGCAGGGACTGGGAAACTACAGGGAAATTCTTGAGGGAAACCTGTTTCAGTCTTCCAGAGATTTGAGACTGGTACGGAGGTTCACTTTCCAGCAGGACAATGACCCTAAGCATACTGCTAAAGCAACACTCGAGTGGTTTAAGGGGAAACATTTAAATATCTTGGAATGACCTAGTCAAAGCCCAGACCTCAATACAATTGAGAAGCTACGGTATGACTTACACCAGTGGAACCCATCCAATTTGAAGGAATTTGAAGGAGCAGTTTTACCTTGAAGATTGGGCAAAAATTCCAGTGGCTAGATGTGCCAAAGCTTATAGAGACATACCCCAAAAGACTTGCAGCTGTAATTGCTGCAAAAGGTGGCTCGACAAAGTATTGACTTTGGGGGGGGGTGAATAATTATGCACTCTCAAGTTCTGTTTTGTTGTTTGCTTGTTTCACAATAAAAAATATTTTGTATCTTCAACCCCCCAAAAAAATCTATTTTAATTCCAGGTTGTAAGGCAACAAAATAGGAAACATGCCAAGGGGGGTGAATACTTTTGCAAGCCACTGTACATCTGTATAACAAGAACAAGATACAACTAGCTGAAACAAGCCATCTGCGATGCCCCACATGGCAGCTTCTTGTCATTGTTGCTAGATATCTGACCATTCAGAATCATAACAGCACACAGCCTTCTGTCCCGTCGATGCGCCCATCATTTTCGTGACATTGTCAGGCAACCCGTCTATGATCCAAACACAATTCTGTAAGCCTATGAAAAGCCTGACCACATCCATTAGATATGACTCATCTCTTGTGGACCCTGTTCCTGAAGGGAGCCTCTTTCCTGGGTTATGCCACCCAGTAATGAATGATTTCCTGTACTGTTCTTATGGATCCATTATCAATGCATAAGCCTTTGTGAAAGGGACTAGCTGCCAAGAGACCTGATATTTGGGGTCCCAATGTTTTTTGTATTTTTGGTGAGTATTGTTCTGCCAAAGAGACAATTCAGCAAGCACAAGCATTTGGCATTTAGCGGCTTATTGGTAATGATGACTCTGCCAAACCACATGTTACACATGTGACAATGATATCATTGTCACTGCCAAACCCCACCCAATTCAAACAGGGTACAATGGTTATGGAACACAACCTTGATATTGGTTACAGAATCAAGGTTATGGATGGTGGCCATCTGCGTCTGTGATTACCATGCTAATGATGACATAGGTTTCAGAAATACTAAATTAACAGAAGCCTCAACATTCTCAGTATCTTCACCATGCTGTCAGATGTCTTGGTTTTATTTCTGGACCTGTCAGGTTTAGCATGTGTGAATGACGTACTGGGGTAATTGTGCACACTAGGTGTTTTTAGGTTGGCGTCACGGACCTGTGAATACTATATATACACAGTTCCAATTCCACACTGAATATTTAATGATTTTACACACATATGTGCTATATTGAAATACAGCTGCTCGGTTCCCTCCCTATATAATGTAATCAATGCCCCAATATCTTCTAATATGATTATTTCATCTAATTAGGCTTTATATGTTCAAGACTATGTTTGTTCTGACAACAACAAAAAACACCAGTACTGATGTAGCACATGTAGAACGGTTTTCTTATGGCTATTTGTTTGGACTTTTGTTGGAGATTGTTTTGCATTACAGTAGAACTTATTTCCCTATGCAGGCTACTAAATTTTCGTTCCACACCAAAAGCAGTGCCAAAATGTGGTGAAATTGTTCAAGGTACTGAAGATTGGCAAGGGACTCTCTCTCTCTCTCTCTCTCTCTTCATGAATTATATTTGCCTCAACGCTTTATAAGATATCAGGATGTATAAAAAGCGATCCAATGCGTCACAAGCTTTGCCACCCTTGTCGGCCAAAATCTCAATTTCCTTCTTTGTGAATCTAAGCTCCTGTGAGAGACTGCACGTGTCGTTCGCACATGGTGTTTAACTGCCTTGACAAGCAGTGGTCAAGGTAGCACTTTACATTACAGTGGTAATATAGCTATGCAACTATCAGGAAATGATCACTGTTTATCATGCAAGCATGTAATGCACTTACTTATTTATGTGGTAGTGCTTCTATTTTTAAATGCCCCCAAAATCAACAAGTTCTTATGTAAGATGTTCTTTGGATGTTGCACTTGTGTAAGACCACTCTAATGTAAGGTGTCAGGCCATTGGCAAAAATGCCATTAGTGGGGAAAACAAATCATATACAGTATCCATCACTGTTTTGAAGTAGAAGTGAGAATGTCTAAATCGCTATGCTGACATGTCAAAAACGTCCTGTAAAAATCCAACAAAATGTACCTTTAAAGATGAAGCACTGCAAATTAATTTGTATTTCAGTGACATTTCTAAGCTATGGATGAAATATTGCTAATTCCCTTCATAATTGCCTTTCTATGGTAAGAATTATCTCTTGTGGGAAACTATTACGGGCTGTGGGAATTTCAGCACTCCAGTTATTCTGATGGTATTTTGATCAGGAAGCTAACAAGCTTTGTGTCACACACTGACAGAGACCTCAACCCAAAGAAACATGATGTTAAAACCAAATATGTGACTGAAATATACTGTGTCCCCACCCCACATGACCTGACATACACCTCCCCTACTGTCTGTAGCTACTTGGGAGGGCGGAGAGAGGCACAGTGTGGGTTTGGAGTAATGGGTAAATGGATTCCCTAAGAAGCTCTTCACTGGCACTGGGCTAATTAACCCAACTCATAATGAGGAATCCAAGGAAGGATCTCAGCAGGGAGGGAGACCGATGTGAGATAAAAGACAGAAACTCTAATTTAATTGATCATGGTAATTTTGTGAATGTATCTTTTAAGATTACACAAATTATAATCAGTGCACAACATCACTTTTTTAAAACAGAATAATGTATCATGCTCAGGGTCAAGTGGTTTGTAGCACTTAATAGCACTTCGATATCACAATTTACATGACTATCCTTTTAGTAAAGCTGTTGAAACTGATTATGAAGTCTGACATGAGAGCAGGGGTCTTCAATAAAACAAAAACTCAACAGTTGCATCTGTTTGTATTGTAAATGTGAAATGCACTGCCTTAATTCTTCGAATGGAGAAAATACATCAACGAACTGTCGTTGCCGAGTGTCGTGCTTTGAACCTACCATCTTGTGTATTTTCATCTGGTGACGCACACAACTGAACCCCAAAGACCATGATGCTGCTGGTCTCCAGCTGGTCACTGTCTCAGTGTGCAGCAGCCAGCATTAATGAGGCTGCGCAGGGATGAAAACAGCATGCAACAGCAGCAGCAGCAGCCCCCTGCCTCACTGAAAGCATCTCTCTCCTAAAGTGGCACTGTGCTAAAGGCTGCCTCACCCCAGGGCAAGATGTAACACACAGTGAGGGTTCAGACAGTGAAGATGGTCTGGTAGTGAGGGCATTGACAGCATGGAAAACCCAAGGGTTGTATTCTTTCCCCTTTAACATGTATGTACCGTGTTTTTCCTCTCAATCCCTCAATCCACACATTTCTCATTCTTAGTTGAAGTGATACCTCTATATACATTGCTTTCAGAAGGTATTCATGCCCCTTGACTTATTCCACATTTTGTTGTGTCACAGCCTGAATTCAAAATAGATTTAATATTCTTTTTTCACCCATCTCCACGCAATACCCGATAATGACAAAGTGAAAACATGTTTTTATAAGTTTTTGCAAATTTGTTGAAAATGAAATACAGAAATATCTCAGTCAACGTTAGAATCAACTTTGGCAGCTATGAGTCTTTCTTGGTAAGTCTCTAGGAACTTTGCATACCTGATCGTACAATATTTGCACGTTTTTATATTTTTAATTCTTCAAACTCTGTCAAGTTGGTTGTTGATCATTACTAGACAGACATTTTCATATCTTGCCATAGATTTTCAAGCTAGTTTAAAAGTCAAAACTGTAACCAGGTCACTCAGGAACATTCAATGATGCCTTGGTAAGCAACTCCAGTGTATATTTGGCCTTGTGTTTTAGGTTATTGTCCTGCTGAAAGGTAAATTTAAAATAAAATAAAATTGTATTAGTCACAAGCGCAAAATATAACAGTGAAATGCTTACTTACGAGCCCCTAACCAACAATGCAGTATACAAAAATACAGATAAGAATGAGAAAGGAAAGTAACAAGTAATTAAAAAGCAGCAGTAAAATAACAATAGTGAGACTATATACAGGGGGGTACCTGTACAGAGTTAATGTGTGGGGGCACAGGTTAGTTGAGGTAATATGTACATGGAGGTAGAGTTATTAAAGTGACTATGCATATGTGATAACAACAGAGAGTAGCAGCGGTGTAAAAGAGGGGGGGCAATGCAAATAGTCTGGGTAGCCATTTGATTAGATGTTCAGGGGTCCTATGGCTTGGGGGTAGAAGCTGTTTAGAAGCCTCTTGGACCCAGACTTGGCGCTCCGGTACCGCTTGCCGTGCGGTAGCAGAGAGAACAGTCTATGACTAGGGTGGCTGGAGTCTCTGACAATTTTTAGGGCCTTCCTCTGATACCGCCTGGTATAGAGGTCTTGAATGGCAGGAAGCTTGGCCCCAGTGATGTACTGGGCCGGTCGCACTACCCTCTGTAGCCCGAGCAGATGCCATACCAGGCAGTGATGCAACCAGTCAGGATGCTCTCGATGGTGCAGCTGTAGAACCTTTTGAGAAACCGAGGATCCTTGCCAAATATTTTCAGTCTCCTGAAGGGGAATAGGTTTTGTCATGCCCTCTTCATGACTGTCTTGGTGTGTTTGGCCCATGATAGTTTGTTGGTTATGTGGACACCAAGGAACTCTCAACCTGCTCCAAGGACACCAACAACCTGCTCCACCGCAGCTCCGTCGATGAGAATGGGGGAGTGCTCAGTCCTCTTTTTACTGTAGTCCACAATCATCTCCTTTGTCTTGATCACGTTAAGGGAGAGGTTGTTGTCCTGGCACCACACGGCCAGTTCTCTGACCTCCTCCCTATAGGCTGTCTCGTCGTTGTCGGTGATCAGGCCTACCACTGTTGTGTCATCGGCAAACTTAATAATGGTGTTGGAGTCGTGCATGGCTGTGCAGTCATGAGTGAACAGGGAGTACAGGAGGGGACTGAGCACACACCCCTGAGGGGCCCCTGTGTTGAGGATCAGCCTGTTGGATGTGTAGTTATCTACCCTTACCATCTGGGGGCGGCCATCAGGAAGTCCAGGATCCAGTTGCAGAGGGAGGTGTTTAGTCCCACGGTCCTCAGCTTATTGATGAGCTTTGAGGGCACTATGGTATTGAATGCTGAGCTGTAGTCAATGAATAGCATTCACACATACAGTACAGTGGCTTGGGAAAGTATTCACCCCCTCTGAATTTGTCCTATTTTGTTGCCTTACAACCTGGAATTAAAATGTATTTTTTGGAGGTTTGTATCATTTGATTTAGACAACATGCCTATCACTTTGAAGATGCAAAATAATTTTTATTGTGAAACAAACAAGAAATAAGACAAAAAAAACAGAAAACTAGAGCATTCTACACTAAAGTCTATACTTAGGTGTAGAACCACCTTCTGCAGCAATTGCAGCTGCATGCCTCTTGGGGTATGTCTCTATAAGCTTAGCTCATCTAGCCACTGGGATTTTAGCCCATTCTTTAAGGCAAAACTGTTCCAGCTCCTTCAAGTTGGATGGGTTCCGCTGGTGTACAGCAATCGTTAAGTCATACCACAGATTGAGGTCTGGGCTTTGACTAGGCCATTGCAAGAGATTTAAATGTTTCCCCTTAAACCACTCGAGTGTTGCTTCAGCAGTATGCTTAGGGTCATTATACTGCTGGAAGAGGAACCTCTGTCCCATACTCAAATCTCTGGAAGACTGAAACAGGTTTCCCTCAAGATTTTCCCTGTATTTAGTGCCATCCATTATTCCTTCAATCCTGAACAGTTTCCAGTCCCTGCTGATGAAAAACATCAGCAGGGTGGTGTTGGTGTTTTCGGGGTGATGAGAGGTGTGGGGTTTGCGCCAGACATAGCGTTTTTCTCGATGGCCAAAAAGCTCAATTCTCATCTGACCAGAGTACCTTCTTCCATAGAGCTCCATGTTTGGTGAGTCTCCCACATGCATTTTGGCAAAAAAATAAATATTTTATCAATGTTTTTTTTCTGGCCACTCTTCCGTAAATCCAGCTCTGTGGAGTGTACGGCTTAACGTGGCCCTATGGACAGATACTCCAATCTCCGCTATGGATCTCTGCAGCTCCTTCAGGGTTACCTTTGTTCTCTTTGTGGCCTCTCTGATTAATGCCCTCCTTGCCTGGTCTGTGAGTTTTGGTGGGGGGCCCTCTCTTGGCAGGTTTGTTGTGGTGCCATATTCTTTAAAAAATGTATAATGGATTTAACGGTGCTCCGTAGGATTTTCAAAATTTCAGATATTTTGTCCCTGACCTGTTTGGAGAGCTCCTTGGTCTTCATGGTGTCGTTTGATTGGTGGTGCCCCTTGCTTAGTGGTGTTGCAGACTCTGGGGCCTTTTAGAACAGGTACATATATACTGAGATCATGTGACACTTAGATTGCACACAGGTGGACTTTATTGAACTAATTATGTGACTTCTGAAGGTAATTGGGTGCACCAGATCTTATTTAGGGGCTTCATAGCAAAGGGGTGAATACATTTACACACAACACTTTTCCGTTTTTAATTATATGTTTTTTTGGAAAGAAGTCATTTGTATGTCCATAACATGAAATCCAAATAAAAATCCATTTAAATTATAGGTTGCAATGCAACAAAATAGTTAAAACACCAAGGGGGATGAATACTTTGGCAAGGCACTGTCGGTGTTCCTTTTGTTCAGGTAGTGGTAGTGTGGAGTGCCATAAAGATTGCATCATCTATGGATCTGTTGGGGCGGTATGTAAATTGGAGTGGGTCTAGGGTTTCTGGGATAATGGTGTTGATGTGAGCCATGATCAGCTTTTCAAAACACTTATTTGCTACAGACGTGAGTGCTATGGGTCGGTAGTCATTTAGGCAGGTTACCTTAGTGTTCTTGGGCACAGGAACTATGGCGGTCTGCTTAAAACATGCTGGTATTACAGACTCTTGATACGGAGAGGTTAAAAATGTCAGTGAAGACACTTGCCGGTTGTCAGCGCATGCTCGCAGTACACATCCTGGTAATCTGTCTGGCCCTGGGGCCTGTGAATGGTCTTACTCACATCGGCTGCGGAGAGCGTGATCACACAGTCTTCCGGAAACAGCTGCTGCTCTCATGCATGTTTCAGTGTTATTTGCCTCGAAGCGAGTATAGAAGTAGTTTTGCTCGTCTGGAAGGCTTGTGTCACTGGGCAGCTCTTGGCTGTGCTTCCCAGTAGTCTGTAATGTTTTGCAAGCCCTGCCATATCCGATGAGCGTCAGAGCCGGTGTAGTACGATTCGATTTTTGTCCTGTATTGACGCTTTGCCTGTTTGATGGTTTGTCAGAAGGCTTAGCGGGATTTCTTGTAAGATTCCGGTTTAGAGTCTCTCTCCTTGAAAGCGGCAGCTCTAGCCTTTTGCTCAGTGCGGATGTTGCCGGTAATCCATGGCTTCTGGTTGGGTTATGTACGTACGGTCACTGTGGGGACGATGTCATCGATGCACTTATTAATGAAGCCAATTACTGATGTGGTGTACTTCTCAATGCCATCGGAAGAATTCTGGAACATATTCCAGTCTGTGCTAGCAAAACAATCCTGTAGATTAGCATCTGTTTCATCTGACCACGTTTTTATTGATCTAGTCACTGGTGCTTCCTGCTTTAATTTTTTGCTTGTAAGCAGGAATCAGGATAGAAATCTATCAGGATAGAATTATGGTCAGATTTTCCAAATTGAGGGTGAGGGAGAGATTTGTATGTGTCTCTGTCTGTGGAGTAAAGGTGGTCCAGAGTTTTTTCCCTCTGGTTGCACATTTAACATGCTGATAGAAATTTGGTAAAACAGATTTAAGTTTCACTGTATTAAAGTCCCCGGCTACTAGGAGCGCTGCCTTTGGGTGAGCATTTTCTTGTTTGCTTATGGTGGAATACAGCTCATTCAATGCTGTCTTAGTGCCAGCCTCTGACTGTGGTGATATGTAAACAGATACAAAAAATACAGATGAAAACTCTCTAGGTAGATAGTGTGGTCTACAGCTTATTTTTGATTTATTTTACCTTTATTTAACTAGGCAAGTCAGTTAAGAACAAATTCTTATTTTCAATGATGGCCTAGGAACAGTGGGTTAACTGCCTGTTCAGGGGCAGAACGACAGATTTGTACCTTGTCAGCTTGGGAGTTTGAACTTGCAACCTTCTGGTTACTAGTCCAACGCTCTAACCACTAGGCTACCCTGCTAACCACTAGGCTAACCACTAGATACTCTACCTCAGGCGAGCAATAGCTCAAGAATTCCTTAGATATCGTGCACCAGCTGTTATTTACAAAAATACAGAGTCCGCCTCCCCTTGTCTTACCAGACGCCACTGTTCTATCCTGCCAGGAAAAGTGTAACCAGCCAGCTGTATGTTGATAGTGTCGCCGTTCGGCCATGACTCCGTGAAGCATAAGATATTACAGTTTTGAATGTCCCGTTGGTAGTTTAATCTTGCACGTAGGTCATCTATTTTATTCTCCAAAGATTGCATGTTTGCTTGCAGAATGGAAGGAAGTGGGGGTTTATTCGATCGCCTACGAATTCTCAGAAGGCAGCCCGTCCGCACTTTGGCCCCATTTCCTCCACCTCCTCTGCATGTAAACCACGGGGATCTGGGCCTGTTCCCGAGAAATCTGTATATTGTTTGTGTCAGGCTCGTCAGACTCATTAAAGGGAAAAAAGGATTATGCCAGTCCGTGGTGAGTAATCGCAGTCCTGATGTCCAGAAGTTATTTTCGGTCATAAGAGACACTACAAAATAAGTAAAAAATAAGTTGCAAATAGACAAACAAAAAAACACAATCGTTGGGGACACGTAAAACGTCTACCTTCTTTTCCGGCGCCATTTGTTTTCGAGTGTCTGTTGGAAAGCAGACTGAACAAGGTTTTCCTCTAGGATTTTGCCTGTGTTTAGGTCTATTCCGTTTATTTTTATCCTAAAAAACTCCCAAAGTCCTTGCCATTGACAAGCATACCCATAACATGATGCAGCCACCACCATGCTTGAAAATATAAAGAGTGGTACTCAGTGATGTGTTGTGTTGGATTTGCCCCAAACATAACTCTTTGTATTCAGGACATAAAGGTTGTGTCTACACTTGACACTTACGTATGACTTCTGTTATCAGAATATGAAGAACAGATGGGTCTAGACGCACAAAATATGCTTTGTGGTCTGATTGTGTTCAGATCTGGCTGATCAATTCAGGAGGTGGTCAGGGGTGCACTGTGTGCAGATTTCTGCCTGGATGCATTCAGGCTACCGAAAGCACATACAGTGAGTGACGTCATCAGCACTCCTCCCACAAGTCTCCAGAAAACGTATGTTTTGGGACCGGGAGACACCTTCATTATAACGTTGGAGCAAATATGTTCCTTGCAAGTGAGGAACTTGTTTGCTGTGGGAAGTCTTCAGACGCGCCCCCAATATCAGTAAAATGGTGGTGAGGCCATGTAGCACCTTCCTAGACAATGTGCCGGATGGTAATTACAGATGTGGCCAATGTACCCAGTGTAACTTTACGAACAAATGCACAATGTTCAATCACCCTATCACGGGCAAGGCCATTAAGATTTCCTTGCCTTCCTGGTCACCCACTTGGTCATTTTGTAAATATATGTTAGATTCCGTAACTACTACATGTGCCCATCTCATTGATATCAAATTATTAGAGAAACATAAATTGTTTTTGGAATAGGTCACTGGAATTATATTTACTGCATCCGTCATATGGGCGGGTATTCCAACAGTTTCCAACGTAATCTTTTATACTGTTGCCTAGGTTTTAACTTGAAACCATTTCTATGTATATAATCCTTTTTGACCATATGTACCTCTGTGATTAATTATGATTGATTCTGCACAAAAGTGAATTTACTTGTTTCCACACCCACAATGTGTCATGTGCGTAATGTTGATGTGAGATGAAAAGTGTATATTTTGGAAAGTGAGCATTCTGTTTGTTTGTTTGACCTGACGAAGATCCGATCTGGATCGAAATGTTTTCAATGAAGCAGTGAATTGGGAGTTTTAACAGTGTGCAGGCCTTCTTGATCTATACAGCGTGTTTCTTTCTTCACAATCCCATTGGGTCAGAAGTTTCCATACACTCAATTAGTATTTGGAAGTATTGCCTTTAAATTGTTTAACTTGGGTCAAATGTTTTGGGAAGCCTTCCACAAGCTTCCCACAATAAGTTTGGTGAATTTTGGCCAATTTTTGACTTCAAGTCTATCAACTCCCGAGATTAGGCTGGTGTAACGATGTGATGTGAAATGGCTAGCTAGTTAGCGGGGTGCCCTTCTTAAAATCAATACACAGAAGTATATATTTTTAAACCTGCATAAGCTAGAAGCAGGTTTCAAACGTCACTGCGGACGCTCTGAGACATGGAGTAGTTGTTCCCCTTGCTCTGCATGGGTAACGCTGCTTCAAGGGTGGCTGTTGTCATTGTGTTCCTGGTTCGAGCCCAGGTAGGGACGAGGAGAGGTACGGAAGCTGTACGGTTACACTGGCAATACTAAAGTGGTAATAAGAACATCCAATAGTCAAAGGTTAATGAAATACAAATGGTATAGAGAGAAATAGTTTTACCTGGGAATATTGAAGACTCATGTTAAAAGGAACCACCCGCTTTCATATGTTCTCATTTTTCTGAGCAAGGAACTTAAACGTTAGCTTTCTTACGTGGCACATATTGCACTTTTACTTTCTTCTCCAACACTTTGTTTTTGCAATATTTAAACCAAATTGAACATGTGACATTATTTATTTGAGGCTAAATGTATTTTATTTATGTATTATATTAAGTTAAAATAAGTGTGCATTCAGTATTGTTGTAATTGTCTTTATTACAAATACATTTTAAAAATCGGCATCTGCTTTTTTTTGTCCTCCAATAATCGGTATCGGTGTTGAAAAATCATAATCGTTAGACCTCTAATCCGGACACACTGTTGACACTGCACATTTAAATGTGGTGTATACACGAGGTGTTCTAAATTAGTATGGTGGAATAACTACAATGTTGATCCATCCTCAGTTTTCTCCTATCTTAGCGATTAAACTCTGTAACTGTTTTAAAAGTCACCATTGGCCTCATTGTGAAACTGAGTTAGGATGGTTGCCAGTATCTTTGTAGTGACTGGGTGTATTAATACACCATCCAAAGTCTAATTCATTACTTTTTTACCAATAGGTGCCCTTCTTTGTGAGTCATCGGAAAACTTCCCTGGTCTTTGTGGTTGAATCTGTGTTTGAAATTCCCTGCTCGACTGAGGGACCTTACAGATAACTTTGAGCAAATTACACTCACTGGATTATCTGAAAATGGCTTTGAAAAAGCATCGGCGAACAGGCCACCAGTGCAGCAAGTGTTGCTGGCTGCTGGTAAGCTTTCTTCACTTGGACATGTGTTTTTGCCAACACGTGGCTAACCTTAGTTTACAGTACTGCTTATTCTAATTGTGTCTTGTTGGTCAAATTTAGTGTCAGACCCCATATTTATTTGTGGATAAATCAAGCACATAGTTAACGTGAAGGCAGACACAAACACTCATGTAGTAGGTAACGTCACAAAAGCATGAATCATCTCTGACTGGAAATAACTTATTTGTGTTTTGATGCCAGAAATTGCCAATTAGTCACCAGTAGTTATTATTTATATTAGACTAAATGGGTTTATTTGTGTGTACGACTCTGGAAGCTATGACTGAATCATCAGTGAGGAGGGGAGTGAATCTTCCACCTACACTGAATAATCATCATTTGTTGGGTTGCTGAAGAAAGCAGCATAAATATTTCCACTTGGCTTCTGTAATTGTTTCTTCATTAACTCAATTTACTCTCATTTGTTGTCTCCAGGTAGCATCAATTCTCCTCCCACGTCTTCTTCTTACCAAAGAAATCTCATTATTGTTTTGAAAGAAAAGTGTTATTCCTATCTGACAAAGAAGATGAGAAACTCAGTCGCATGGAACACATTATTTTCGCAATGATCCACAATCACACTTTCACTATACCCTAAAAAGGAACTATTTAATAGTGAAATGACACTTCACGAATATCAGATCATTATCATATTTCCTGCCATAAATGTGATCGTTTTCTTAATTTGGCCTTTAGTGTTGCGGCAACATACGGACTTCTAACACAGAAGCCATGTTGCAAGAGTACCTTATGTGGAAGGCAACATACGGACTTCTAACACAGAAGCCATGTTGCAAGAGTACTTTATGTGGAAGGCAACATACGGACTTCTAACACAGAAGCCATGTTGCAAGAGTACCTTATGTGGAAGGCAACATACGGACTTCTAACACAGAAGCCATGTTGCAAGAGTACTTTATGTGGAAGGCAACATACGGACTTCTAACACAGAAGCCATGTTGCAAGAGTACTTTATGTGGAAGGCAACATACGGACTTCTAACACAGAAGCCATGTTGCAAGAGTACTTTATGTGGAAGGCAACATACGGACTTCTAACACAGAAGCCATGTTGCAAGAGTACTTTATGTGGAAGGCAACATACGGACTTCTAACACAGAAGCCATGTTGCAAGAGTACCTTATGTGGAAGGCAACATACGGACTTCTAACACAGAAGCCATGTTGCAAGAGTACCTTATGTGGAAGGCAACATTCGGACTTCTAACACAGAAGCCATGTTGCAAGAGTACCTTATGTGGAAGGCAACATATGGACTTCTAACACAGAAGCCATGTTGCAAGAGTACTTTATGTGGAAGGCAACATACGGACTTCTAACACAGAAGCCATGTTGCAAGAGTACTTTATGTGGAAGGCAACATACGGACTTCTAACACAGAAGCCATGTTGCAAGAGTACTTTATGTGGAAGGCAACATACGGACTTCTAACACAGAAGCCATGTTGCAAGAGTACTTTATGTGGAAGGCAACATACGGACTTCTAACACAGAAGCCATGTTGCAAGAGTACTTTATGTGGAAGGCAACATACGGACTTCTAACACAGAAGCCATGTTGCAAGAGTACTTTATGTGGAAGGCAACATACGGACTTCTAACACAGAAGCCATGTTGCAAGAGTACTTTATGTGGAAGGCAACTGCCTTGCATCAATTTCTAACCAAAACGTGACCCTGAGCTGAGGAGGAGGGGAAAAGACTTCACAATTACTCCCATTCTCTCTCTCTCTCTCTTCTCCCTTTTATGAGCACTGGGAGGCAGCTGGGAGCAGGAGCTGGGCCCCAGTTCAAACCGTTTGCTACGAAGGTGTCAGATTAATGCCAAATACCCACTACGAGAAGATGAATGCCTAGAACAGGACTTTGATGATGACATGCTCCAATTAACGGTATAACTGATGGTTTTGAGCATCCCAAAATATATAAATATACAAAAACCAAATCAAGCATCATGAACACATTGTGAATCTAATTGGGGAATTTTAGGCAGACTTGGGGTCAATTTAATCTTACGACGGAACTTCCCTGACTGTTCTGAGGCCTTTGAGTATTGGTCTAGAAATGTAATTCATGATTCACGATGACACCACAAAATACTAAAGATATGAATCACGTGTTTGGTTCAAGTGATAATCTTTATCAAAACATATGGATTAAAAGATAAAAAGTATGGAATACACGTTCAAAATACTTTCACATTAGTAAAGCCTTCAGGTTATGTAGTGAAGAAAGCACTGTTCATTCCTGAGATCTCAGCACAATCAACATGTAATAGGAGGATTAATGAAGCTCTGAAGAAAAAACTATGAGTTATTGTGGCAACTTCCAGCCAAGACTGAGTTACAATAGCTAGTTGGAAGGTCAACAACATTTGCAATATACAAAGCAATATTTTGCGATAGTTGCCTAGTATGAGTCCATTTCCTGGTTGCTATGGACCTGATCCAGATGTGGTAATGTATGCTTTTCCTACACACCTATCAGTGTTTGGTATTCAGACTTACATGTACCTTATTCAGCCCCGTAATGCACTCTGCAGGTGTGGCTACCTTGTGCGCTCGGAATGAATTTCATTCAACCACTGAAAACCCTCCCACTTTCTGGCCAACGGATTTTGTCATGGAGTTTTCATTAGATGGGGTTTTCAGTACATTTATCTTAAGCCATTCCTTTAAATACAGTGTACCTTTCATTAGAATTTTGGTGACATGCTCAATAGAATATATTGAGAGAATGGGGTCAGGTTATAGAGATCAGTGAAAGAAAGCCATCTATGCATCTTGGTCTCTGTTTCAGCACCAACTGATAGATAATAAAAATACTCTGATCTTGTCGATTATTTTGGCATATTTTAGGGTTAGGAATGTGTGTATAAATAAAAAATAAAACACGGTTTGGAGAGCTTTTAAGAACTAAATACTGTACTATTCAAAAATGATTCAAATAACCTACATGTCCCAGATTATTGCACAACGTTAGCCGAATATGATTCATTAATGCTCAACACCCTCTGGGACAACTTACACCGATGTGACAGAGGAAAGAAAAGTAAATGGAATGGAATGACGCATAAATAAATGAATGTGGGTATTATTGACGGTGGCTCCTGATAGTGGCTAATATCTAACATGCTACAAATTGTCAAATAAAATGTAGAAAAGCCTGGGCATGTAATCTAAACATTCTACAGCGCATACATCACCTCAGCAGGTTCAGCCCTACAGAAGCCTATAGCTTGGGTCTCCAAATTTCATCCATGCAAATTATGAAGCCACACATTTAGAATTCCGAATAATTGCAACAGCTATTTATATCCTACTTCACTGTGGAAAAGAGGCTGTAATACGTTTCATGTTGATACGATATTCAGTTTGCTTCCATATGGCTGGTTTCACATTCGTCTCCAGGGAACATAAGAAGAAATCTTTTAAAACAACTGCTATGTGTATTTACAATCCCCTTCTCCAAACAGATTACTCATTTACCTAGCTCTTATCAACAATTCTTATCAATAGATAAATTACAGTGCATGGAGAATGGTGTTATTTCTACCAGGAAAAAAAGAAAGTAGATGCTTTTTCCATTTGGAACCGGCAGGTTCGCTTGACCTTATTCATTGCGAGTAAAGGTGGTGGAATTATGATTTTTGATATTTGATTTATTAGGATCCCCATTAGCCGATGCCAAGCTAGTCTTACTGGGGTCCGACACATAATGAAAAAAACATTACAGACAAAAGACTTTACTATTTACATATATTTAAAAAGCATTAACATATAGTGTGTGTGTGTGTGTGTGTGTGCATCTATCAATTCCACATACACACAATAAGTAGGTCACATGGGGGAGAGGTGTTTAAGTCATGAGGGAATTAAGTCAAGGTCAGAATATGGTCAGAATATGGTTTATCTGTAGACACATATTCCATCTCCACCCAAAATGAAAAGCATGCCATTCTCCTGCTTAAGTTCAAGGTCAGAATACGCATTGAGAGAAAAGCGCATAAAAAGGGAATTCTATTCCCCTTAACTCGGGTCAGAATCGGGGAATATCTGAGTATCATCAGAGACACTTTATTTTCCATTACAAAGCATCAAGAGAAGGCGGCAAACACATTTTCAAAAGCAGGAGAAAACAGTACGTTCAATATGGAGATCCTCTTTGTTGTTGAAGCTTTCTTGTCTTGGCTGTGACTCACAAGCATTTAGTGTTTATAGGCGACTGAGGTGGGAGCTGAGGCGGTGGGGGGTGTTCCACAAGACTGTTTTCCTCCATTTAGTTTAACAACATACAATTGGCTGTTCCTACAATACCTCCTTCCGATGTGTGATGTCAAGAGGAAAGAAATGACTCCCCGGGCAGACACAAAAATTACTGCCAACTTTTCATACTCATCCTGGGAACCTTTAATTGCATGGCAACAGACCTGCTCATCACGCACATCTTTGAATAAGTCATGTAGGCATATCTGTTTGAAACAAATGGGGGGGTGATCTTGATTCAAACCAGTCCATAGTGTATAATCTTGTCATTATAAGAATCTAGAAGTTGTGCCAACGAGTCTGAACCCCTTTGAGGGATTGTTTTAGTTATAATTCTGGTATTTTAGATATTGTTAAGTGAGTGATTAGTTTATGTACCCCATGGACGATAGCACTGTATATTCCTGTGCCTCCATCTAACCCAGAGGTGGGCAACGTATTTATTTTTTTGAGGGGGGGGGATGATTATTTTAGGAACATCTATAACCAGATAGAAAGTATGTAGAACTGATAATGGACATAAGTATTTTTAAATAACTGCTCTTTTTTTGGGTCGCAAATTGATTTTGACAAAAAATTTGTTCAACAAACAAATATGAGTGGCCCTCGGTTGAATTTCAAAAAGTTTCCCCACCCCTGAACTAACCATTTAGTAGACAGCTGGGCCCTATAAAGCCATCCTAATAAGACAGAGGGCAGAAGCAAGGTGCTGTCAGTGGATTGAATTAATATGAAATACTGGCAGAGGGTGCGTTCTTGAAGGTAATGTTCTCCTGCTAATCTGTTGCTATGGGTATGGTTGAGACAGAGTTCAGACAGTAATGCTCATTAAGCTGGCAGCTGGCAGCTGGCAGCTCTCTGTCTCTGGTATTTTCAAATTGGCAAGTCATTCATACTCATCTGGACAACGGAATCATTACAGCAGCATTGGATCCAACAGAAACAGATATTGTGATTGTCTTCCAATTATTCTCAGACAAGTGAATTTGAGCCATTTTTTTTGTATAAATCGCACTTTCTTATCGCTCTTTTGAGTTTGATATGACATTGTGATAAAAAGACAATATAACTAATTTACCAAAAAAACAGAGCTAGTTTACATTAGTACAAACATCATGCACAGTTAGTTTCCGCTATAATGGGTATGAACCACGGATGAGGACATTCCACTGCACTGAAATGACTTTCCCCGAAAGCCCAGAGAGGGTATAAATCTTCCTAAATGACACATTCCCTGTGACACCCGCCCTGCAGCTTGCAGTTTTACAAGACTGATGACCGTTAGGGCAATCTCTCTTCCCCTGGTTGGAGCAGAGACGTAGAAGCAAATCGCTCTTCACCTCAGCCAAGCCGAGCAACGCCTCAGAATTACCTCAGTCTGCTGCACTGCCGTACATTTGTCAGAAAGATTAATCGAGGCTAAAGTTTCCACTTCATCACTTTGCTGAGCAAGTGTCTTGTTCCCTGGGCACTTTGAAGACAGACAACTAGAGAACAACACTTACAGTCACAGTGTGGGACTGGGACAAATGGACATGAATGAACTTTGGGAACATTGGGAAAGTTTCCCGCTTAATGACTTGTCTGTTTTATAAAAGGTTTCAGGCAAACGAAAGAGGCATTCAAGAAAAACACTGTAGTTGAACAAGTTGGAAAATCATGTTGATTTATATGACAGATTGGAGTACTCAATTCTGGAAACAACTAGCTAGCAGCCTAGTTGAAATAGCAAAGGGAGTGTAGGAACAGTTACAGTGTTGGCTTGACAGTTGCTGAAGCTGGGGCTACACCCTGAATTCGCTACAATATACTTCCATTGTTGGTTTCATTGACTCTCCCCTTTAACTGCCCCTAATTTACCTATTTTTAGCTACAACTGTTGAGTCTGTTGGAGAAGATCAGCTTGAGCAAATTGAGGTGTAGTATCACTGATCTACAAATAGTATTCCCTGACAAATAATAGGTTGTTGTTTGATTATGATTTGCAGAGCTACCCATCTCCTAGCTTAGGCAATCCCCCCATAAAAACACACACACACACATACGCACACATACACACACACACACACACACACACACACACACACACACACACACACACACACACACACACACACACACACACACACACACACACACACACAACCAGACATTCATTGATTGATTGGTTGGTTGGTTGATTGGTTGATTGAATGATTGGAGACAGCTTGCATCAATTACAGAACATTTCCTAGAATTTCCAACCTGCAGCAACACCAGTGGACAATGCTGGAAATACCGGTAAAAGAATTGGGATATACAAAAGTGTCCCCAACCTCCTGGCCCTACCTATATATAACATGGTGTCAAAAGTGGGATCCATAGTGATTTGGGCAAAATATATTGATGAAGCTGAGAGAGATGAGTAAAGTTAAGATGTTTAGAACGTTTCACATGGATTATTTGAGAAGATAATATGGCAACAACGCAGATCATGCATCCAAGTCTTTGAACAAATTGACCCTTTACAGGACAAGTTTAAATCAAAAGACCCAAAGCTCCATGTCACATTATTGCACCCACTTTGTGTAGAAATGTTACTAAGGCCTACCTGGCAAGGGAAAGAAGTTTACCAGGGCAGACTCATAATGGGTTCCCGAAGCATTTGGAATATCTCTCGTGGGACTTCTCATGTCACGGTCCGTTCATTTTCTCTCAGAAGCACAGTAACCTTCTTTGAGGGGCTTTTCATATATATTTGATTACGAAACCGTCTCAATGTCACCCTAAGGTCTATAATAATAGTTTTAACAATGCAACGTTGACACCGAGCCATATCAGATCAACTCTCCACAGACATCTCCCAGCATCTAAAATAGCTAGGAAGGTCTTAGTGGAGGTGAGGGAGACAAAGTAGGCCAATGATTAACATGGAAAATAGACTGGCCTGGATCATCTTGGGCCATCGAGAGAGAGAAAAATAACGAGGTTAACTAGAAAGTTATTAGCCTCCCGAGGGAATGAAGGAGAGCTTTCAAAGAGTGTTAAAGAACTGACGGGGTCATGCTGGACAGGTTTTTAGGGCAGGTGACAAGCGATCATCTTCACAACAGGGCAATATCTAAAGGTGTCATGGTGGACAGGTTCTTAGGGCAGGTGACAAGCGATCATCTTCACAACAGGGCAATATCTAAAGGTGTCATGGTGGACAGGTTCAATATTAAAGGGCAGGTGACAAGCAAGAGATCATCTTCACAACAGGGCAATATCTAAAGGTGTCATGGTGGACAGGTTCTTAGGGCAGGTGACAAGCGATCATCTTCACAACAGGGCAATATCTAAAGGTGTCATGGTGGACAGGTTTTTAGGGCAGGTGACAAGCGATCATCTTCACAACAGGGCAATATCTAAAGGTGTCATGGTGGACAGGTTTTTAGGGCATGTGAGAAGAGATCATCTTCACAACAGGGCAATATCTAAAGGTGTCATGGTGGACAGGTTTTTAGGGCAGGTGAGAAGAGATCATCTTCACAACAGGGCAATATCTAAAGGTGTCATGGTGGACAGGTTTTTAGGGCAGGTGACAAGAGATCATCTTCACAACAGGGCAATATCTAAAGGTGTCATGGTGGACAGGTTTTTAGGGCAGGTGACAAGAGATCATCTTCACAACAGGGCAATATCTAAAGGTGTCATGGTGGACAGGTTTTTAGGGCAGGTGACAAGAGATCATCTTCACAACAGGGCAATATCTAAAGGTGTCATGGTGGACAGGTTTTTAGGGCAGGTGACAAAAGATCATCTTCACAACAGGATACCAAGATATGACCAAATGACAACTGACTTGTGTTTTCCATCTGTAATTCTGCTCTAGTGTGCTACTGTCGAGTAAACAGAAACCACAGGAGATTTTAGCTTGGGGCCTTGCCATTTCAGAACAAGTCTGCAGAAGGTTTTATATACAATGGTACTACTGTCACTATTTATTTTTTATTAGCATTGTGTATCACAGTATATGCTTACACGCTCAAGAAGAGAAAGGGGATATACATTATGATACAAAAGTATGTGCTTTACCACTTGTCTACCAGGGTTGGGGAGTAACGGATTACATGTAATCTGTTACATGTAATGGATTACAAAAACCCGGTAACTGTAATCCATTACGTTACCAGCTAAAATATTGTAATCAAATTACAGATACTTTTGAAAAACGAGATGATTACCTTGAGGATTACTTTTATATTCTGAAAGGATGTTTGCGAGAAAATAAATATTTGACACTTCTGTTTTCTCAACGACATTCAAATCAGCATTGAAAAAAGGAGCAAGTTTAAGTTTGTTCCATTTGAGCGAGTCTGACCACAAGTCAGAGACCACTATGTGGACACAATAAATGTGTTTGATGGATCACGGGAAAAGAGCAGGAATAGGCTTTTATAGGCTACAGTCCAAGCTATGTCTTCCAATGGTGCGACTGCTGTCGGCAGTTTCCTTTGTGGAGAAGGACAAGACCCTGTGTCCGTGCAGTGACTACCGGGGACTGAATGACATTACTGTTAAAAATCATTACCCCATACCACTCCTCTTGGAGGTAAGGATTAGAGCAGAGGATATCACGTATTATTGATATCTACATAGCGCATTGATGTAAATCACACTGCTGCTATCATTGAGCTATTTGCGCCTTACGTATTGTGGTTGTTGTGGATGGCTGTTCACAAATCTAAATGTGTATTTGAACCCAATAATGTTTGAATTAAATATGTTTAAGCTGCCTATCAACCATTGTTTTTGAAACCAGTGGACAGCCAATGAAAATACGCTCTTGCAACAGCTGCATAGTGCAGGTCCCAGCCTATGGATTAAAAGTGGGGCTTTTATTGCACAATCTAACTCATGCTGATAACAAAAAACATCCACAGGCCTAATGAACACATGCTCAAACTAGCACACTTTTGACAGACTTAAAGGGGCAATCTATAGTTGCTACATCAATATTTGGACTTGTAAATTATATATACACACAATACCAGTCAAAAGTTTGGACACACCCACTCATTACAGGAATTTTCTTTATTTTTACTATTTTCTACACTGTATAATAAACAGTGAAGACAAAACTATGAAATAACACATGGAATCATGTAGTAACCAAAAAAGTGTAAAACATATCAAAATATATTTTATATTTGAGATTCTTCAAAGTAGCCACCCTTTGACTTGATGACAGCTTTGCACACTCTTGGCATTCTCTCAACCAGCTTCACCTGGAATGCTTTTCCAACAGTCTTGAAGGAGTTCCCACGTGTTGGCTGCTTTTCATTCACTCTGCAGTCCCAACTCATCCCAAACCATCTCAATTGGGTTGAGGTCGGGTGATTGTGGAGGCCAGGTCATCTGAAGCAGAACTCCATCACTCTACTTCTTGGTCAAATAGCCCTTACAAAGCCTGGAGGTGTGTTGGGTCATTGTCCTGTTGAAAAACAAATGATAGTCCCACTATGATAGTGATAGTCCCATAATGAAGCGCAAACCAGATGAGATGGTGTGTCGCTACAGAATGTTGTGATAGCCATGCTTGTTAAAGTGTGCCTTGAATTCTACATTAATCACAGTGTCACCAGCACCCCCACACCTCCTCCTCCATGCTTCATGGTGGGAAGCACACATGCAGAGATCATCCGTTCACCTATTCTACGTCTCACAAAGACACGGAACCAAAATTTGGGACTCCTCAGACCAAAGGACAGATTTCCACCAGTCAAATGTCCATTGCTCATGTTCCTTGGCCCAGGCAAGTATCTTCTTCTTATTGGTGTCCTTTAGTAGTGGTTTCTTTGCAGCAATTCGACCATGAAGGCCTAATTCAGGCAGTCTACTCTGAACAGTTGATGTTGAGATGTGTCTGTTACTTGAACTCCATGAAGCATGTATTTGGGCTGCAATCTGAGGTGCAGTTAATTCTAATGAACTTATTCTCTGCAGCAGTGGTAACTCTGGGTCTTCCTTTCCGGGGGCGGTCTTCATGAGAGCCAATTTCAACATAGAGCTTGATGATTTTTGCGACCACTTTAAAGAAACAGTCAGAGTTCTTGAAATGTTATGGATTGACTGACCTTCATGTCTTCAAGTAATGATGGACTGTTGTTTCTCTTTGCTTATTTGAGCTGTTCGTGCCATAATATGGACTAACTTCTGTATACCACCTCTACCTTTTCACAACACAACTGATTGGCTCAAATGAATTAAAAAGGAAAGAAATTCCACAAATTAACTTTTAACAAGGCACACCTGTCAATTGAAATGCATTCCAAGTGACTACCTAATGAAGCTGGTTGAGAGAATGCCAAGAGTGTGCAAATCTGTCAAGTCAATGTTGGGCTACTTTGAAGAATCTAAAATATATTTAGATTTGTTTAACACTCGTTTGGATACTACATTATTCCATTTGTGTTATTTCTTCACGATTATTCTACAATGTAGAAAACAGTAAAAATAAAAATCCTTGAATGTGTAAGTGTGTCCAAACTTTTGATTGGTACTGTAAATATATGCATTGATTCTTGAAGACTAAAACTTACAAATGCCTCATGGGCTTAGTTCAACTGTCACACTACATGAGAACCCAAAATATAAGCTTATTTTTCTCTAATGTTTGCAAACAGAAACACACACTGTATAGCCTCAAAACATGGTTAAAACAATACTTTTGATAGTCAGTCCTTGCATCCATAGCTCTGTCTAGTAATCTGCAAGTGGAAACATTCCTCCAGGCCCATCCCTCAGCTTTTTTCCAAAACAGAAGCAGGGCGACTGTTTTGCTATTGTTTCATCTGTAGATTTGCCCTTTAAACAGCTGCATATTATCAAGATGTCAAAGTGTCACCAACAAAAAGGTCAACAATAGGCCTATAGAAAATGCAGCATATGACATTCATTTTTCACTTTTCAGTAGTGCTCAAAGCATGCCATTCCATGAGCACTGCATTTATTTTTCAACTCGAATTAATGAGCCCAATCAGTCCGCCATTATAACAAAATCATAATCAACAGAGTAGGGCTGGAAAATAAGTCCTTAGTTTTGGGGTTATGCTCAGGTAAAACAATTTGGGTAATCTATACTTCCATATTTCCAAGTCCTATTCTTGAAGATCAAAGGGTATTATAAGGGCAGAAGGTGGGACCCAGATGCAGACATAGGAGGCAGATGGTTAGAGTCCAATATGTTTATTTTACAATCCAAAAGGGGTAGGGAATCGCCGTGGACAGGCAAAAGGTCAAAACCAGTTCAGAGTTCCAGAGGTACAGAATGGCAGGCAGGCTCGAGGAGCCATGCAGGCAGAATGGTCAGGCAGGCAGGTACGGAGTCCAGAAAACAGGCAAAGGTCATAACCGGGAGGACTATTAGAAGAGAATAGAAAAGAAGGAGCATGGGAAAAACCACACTGGTTGACTTGAACATACAAGACAAACTAGCACAGAGAGACAGGAAACACAGGGATAAATACACCAGAGAAAATAAGCGACACCTGGAAGGGGTGGAGACAATCACAAGGACAGGTGAAACAGATCAGGGTGTGACAGTACCCCCCTCTAGGGGCTCCACCTGGCATCCTACCTGGGCGCATACCTGGTCGACCGGGGTGTCGGCAGTGGAAGTCGGCGATGGGGGCTGGATCCAGGATGTCTGTAGCAGGAACCCAGCACCTCTCCTCCAGGCCGTAACACTCCCAGTCAACCAGGTACTGGAAACCCCTGCCCTGTGGTCGAACACTCAGGAGGCGTTTTACCGTGTATGCCGGATGGCCGTCAATGACATGGGGGGGGGGGTCTGGGAACAGAAGACAAAGAACAGTGAGACACAGGCTTAATTTTAGCCACATGGAAAGTAGGGTGAATAGAGACGGTACGGGGTATCAAGAGACGGACAGCAGTGGAACTAAGGACTCTAGCGATGGGAAACGGACCAGAGAAACGGGGGGACAGTTTGTGAGACTCTACCAGAAGGGGCAGGTCCCGTGTAGACAGCCATACCCTCTGCCCAATGTGGTAGTGGGGAGCTGCATTCCTCTTGTTGACGATACCTAGAGTTGGTCTTGAGAAGTCCTACCCGAACTCTTCTCCGGGTACGTCAACATCGGCGGACGAACATCTGAGCCGAGGGTATGTTGACTTCCGGTTCTTGTCCTGGGAAGAGAGGAGGCGGATTCCCCTTTTAAGTGCTCCATGGGGTGAGTCCCGTGGCAGAACAGGGAAGGGTGTTCCGGGCATACTCTACCCAGACCAGTTGTCGGATCCAGGTAGTGGGATCTGTTGAAACAAGGCATCTTAGGGTGGTCTCCAGGTCCTGGTTAGCTCGCTCCAACTGGCCGTTCGATTGGGGATGGGATCCGCATAGCCTGCTGGCCGACTTCCCAGTAAGGGTACAGAATGCCTTCCAAAACTGAGATGAGAATTGAGGACCCCGGTCGGCAACCATATCCACCGGGAGTCCATGGATCCGGAAGACGTGCTGCACCATGAGCTGGACTGTTTCCTTGGCAGAGGGAAGTTTGGGGAGAGGGATGAAATGAGCGGCCTTAGAGAACCGATCCACTACTGTCAGAATGACGGTGTTGCCATCAGATGGGGGAAGCCCAGTGACAAAGTCCAGAGAGATATGGGACCAGGGACGATGAGGGACCTGTAGTGGCTGAAGAAGGCCAGAAGGAGCTTGCCGTGGAGTCTTGTTCGGGCACACACCTTGCATGCGGCTACGAAGTCAGAGAGGTCAGGTACCATTGTGGGCCACCAGAAACGTTGTCGGAGTAGTGCTAGGGTAGGGCGGGAACCTGGATGACAGGTTAGCTTGGAGGAATGAGCCCATTCCAGGACCGGACTGAGTTAGGGATAAACAGCAGATTAGCTGGGCCCCCTTCAGGTCCAGGCTGGGAGAGTTGTGTCTTGCGAACCAGGGTCTCAATATCCCGACCCACTGTGGCTGCAAGGCATGAGGTAGGGAGAATGGTTTCAGAGGTCGAGGGTGTGGCAGAGGAACTGTATAGGCAAGAGAGAGCATCAGGCTTCACATTTTTGGACCCTGGGCAGTAGGAAATGGTGATGTTGAATCTAGTAAACAAGAGAGCCCACCGGGCCTGCCTGGAGTTAAGACGCTTGGCTGTACGGAGACATTCCACATTTTTATGGTCGGTCCAGACCAAGAATGGCTGTTCTGCTACTTCCAGCCAGTGCCTCCACTCTTCCAACGCCATCTTGACCGCCAGGAGTTCTCGGTTGCCTACGTCGTAGTTCCTCTGCAGGATTGAGACGATTGGACAAGGCACAGGAATGAAGCTTTTGATCGTGGGCAGATCACTGGGACAGGATGGCCCCCAATCCAACATCAGAAGCATCAACCTCAAATTGACAAAACAGGTCCGGATGGATGATGATGGGTGCTGTTGTGAACCGATGCTTCAGGTCCACAAAGGCTTTGTCGACAGCTGGAGACCATGTGAACTTTGGGAGAAGTGAGTTCCGCTAGGGTGCTATAACCCTGAATGAAACGGAGGTAGAAGTTTGCAAAACCTAGGAAACGTTGCAACTGCACCCTGAACGTAGGTTGAGGCCAATCCACCACTGCTTACACCTTTCCAGGATCCATCTGGACATTACCCTCATCAATGACATATCCCAGAAAGGTGATTGTAGAGCGATGAAACTCACTTCTTGGCTTTCACAAACAATTGGTTCTCCAGGAGGCGCTGAAGGACCTGCCTGGCATGAAGAACATGTTCTTGGGCAGACCGGGAAAAAAACAGGATGTCGTCAAGGTAGACGAACACAAAATGGTTTAGCATGTCCCGGAGAACATTGTTTACCAAAGCCTGGAAGACAGCGGGGGCGTTAGTGAGTCCAAACGGCATGACTTGTTACTCATAATGCCCTCTGGCTTTGTTGAAGGCTGTCTTCCATTCATCCCCTTCGTGTATCCGGACCAGGTGGTAGGCATTCGAAAGGTCCAGCTTGGATAAAATGGTGGCCCCCTGGAGAGGTTCAAACGCCAGGAGAGGAGTGGTATGGGGTAATGATTTTTAACAGTAATGTCATTCAGTCCCCGGTAGTCACTGCACGGACCCAGGGTCTTGTCCTTCTCCACAAAGGAAAACCCTGCGCCGGCAGGAGATGCAGACAGACGGATGGCCCCAGTAGCCAGAGACTCCTCTATGTACTCCTCCATAGCCTTGGTCTCCGGCCCGGATAGAGAATATTGCCGACCAAGAGGTGGTGTGGTGCCTGGGAGAAGATCAATGGCACAATCATAAGGTAACAAGTAACTCATGGATTACACTTAGAAAGTAACATACCCAACCCTGTTGGCTACATATGAATAAAATGTATACCAAACAAAAATAGAAAAGCAACATAAAGTGTTGGTTCCATGTTTCCTGAACTGAAATAAAAGATCCTCTAAATGTTCTATATGCACAAAAAGCTTATTAATTTAAAATGGTGTGAACCAATTTGTTTACATCCCTTTCAGTGAGCATTTCTCCTTTGACAAGATAATCCATCCACCTGACAGGCGTGGCATATCAAGAAGCTGATTAAACAGCATGATCATTACACAGGTGCACCTTGTGCTGGGGACAATAAAAGGCCACTCTAAACTGTGCAGTTTTGTCACACAGCACAATGCCACGTATCAAGTTGAGGGAGCGTGTAATTGGCATGCTGACTGCGGGAATGTCCACCAGAGCTGTTAGATAATTGAATGTTCATCTCTCTACCATAAGCCACCTCCAACTTCATTTTAGAAAATTTGGCAGTACGTCCAACCGTCCTCACAACCACAGACCACGTGTAACCATGCCAGCCCAATACCTCCACATCCGGCTTCTTCACCTGCGGGATCGTCTGAGACGAGAAACCCAGACAGCTGATGAAACTGAAGAGTAAATTTATGCCTGTAATAAAAACATTCTGATTGGCTGGGCCTGGCTTATGCCCTCTCAGGCCCACCCATGGCTGCACCCCTGCCCAGTCATGTGAAATCCATACATTAGGGCCTAATTTATGCATTTGAAATTTACCGATTTCCTTATATGAATTGTAACTCAGTATAATCGTTGAAATTGTTCCATGTTGCATTTATATTTTTGTTCAGTATAAAATACATTTACTGATTAATTCTTGATTCAGCATAAATGTAAATGTAAATGTAACAGTTCAGGCAATCGTGAACCTACACTGCCACCCAGTGGTGATTTAGTGCTACTACAGTGAGCACTATAATTCATTGGACAGTGACCATGTTATTTTGGTTCTGTACTCTAGCACTTTGAGTTTGAAAGGATACAATGACAATGAGGGCGAGGTGCAGACCGTCAGCTTTGATTTGAGGGTATTTTCATACATATTGGATGAACCGTTTAGAAATAACAGCACCTTTTGTACATGGTCCCCCCATTTTAAGGTACTACAAGTATTTGTTGAATTGGCTTCACAGATGTGTGTCGTTAGGCAGGTGTATTTTTTCGTGTCGTTAGTGAATGCAGGAGAGCTGTTGATGAATAGTTTTGATTCTAGACTTTACTATTGCCTTTGGATGTTGTTGTTGGGGTGTGACAACATGAGGAAGACAGCAGTGTCAATGCAAATGAAGCTGGCCGTCATAAGGCTCAGAAATGAAAATCAATCAATCAAGAACATTGCAAAAATCCTGGGCATGCCCAAGTCAACAGTTTGGTTCATCATTAACAAGAAAAAACAACAACCGGTGAACTCAATTATATCAAAAGACCCGGTAGTCTGAGGAAGACCACTGTAGTGGATGACCGGAGAATACTCTTTATGGTGAAGAAAACCCCCCTGACAACAGCCCAACAGATCAGAAACACTCTCCTGGATGAAGGTGTAGATGTGTCAAAGTCTACCATACGTAGAAGACTACACCAGCAGGACTACAGAGGGTACAGTACAAGATGCAAACCACTGATAAGCCTGAAGAACAGAAAGGCCAGATTACAGTTTGCTAAAAAGCACCTAAAAGAGCCCCAACAGTTCTGGAAAAAAGTATTGTGGACAGATGAGACAAAGATAAACATGTACCAGAGTGATGGAAAGAAGAAAGTGGAGAAAAAAAAGACATGCCCATGATCCAAAGCATACCACCTCATCCGTGAAACATGGTGGAGGGGGTGTTATGGCTTGGGCCTGTATGGCTGCCAGTGGAACAGGCTCACTTGTCTTCATCGATGATGTGACTGCAGACAGAAGTAGAACAATGAATTCTGAAGTCTACGAAATATTTTATCTGCTCAGATAAAACCAAATGCCTCCAAACTCATTGGACAGCACTTCATCATGCATTAAGAAAATGACCTACATACTGCTAGAACACAACGAAGGGGTTTTTGATGGCCAAAAAGTAGAACATCCTTGACTGGCCGAGTCAATCACTGGATCACAATCCAATTGAACATGCATTTTACATGCTGAAGAGGAGACTGAAGGCAATAAGTCCCCGAAACAAGCAGGAACTGAATATGACTGCAATACAGGCCTACGCAGCGTCTGGTGATGTCAATGCATCGCAGACTTCAAGCGGTCATTGAATGCAAAGGATATTGTTTGATGCCCAAAAATGGGGGGGGGGCGCATGTACAAAAGCTTCTAAACGGTTCATCCGATGTGTATGAAAATACCCTCAAATTAAAGCTGACGGTCTGCACTTCACCCTCATTGTCATTGTATCCTTTCAAACTCAAAGTGATAGAGTACAGAACCAAAATAACATGGTCACTGTCCAATGAATTATGGTGCTCACTGTATATGGAAATGCACAGCTATACCAAAGGTGGCCATTTTGGCCTGTTCTGTGTTTACAATCAAAATACAGCCAACCATAAAAAATAAAAAAAAGTATTTAGTCAGCCACCAATTGTGCAAGTTCTCCCACTTAAAAAGATGAAAGAGGCCTGTCATTTTCATCATAGGTACACTTCAACTATGACAGACAAAATGAGAAAAAAAATCCAGAAAATCACATTGTAGGATTTTTAATGAATTTATTTGCAAATTATGTGAAAGAGTCTGGAGACGCCGTGGAGAATGTTCTGCTGCCTGCAACATCCTCCAGCATGACCGGTTTGGCGGTGGGTCAGTCATGGTGTGGGGTGGCATTTCTTTGGGGGGCCGCACAGCCCTCCATGTGCTCGCCAGAGGTAGCCTGACTGCCATTAGGTACCGAGATGAGATCCTCAGACCCCTTGTGAGACCATATGCTGGTGCGGTTGGCCCTGGGTTCCTCCTAATGCAAGACAATGCTAGACCTCATGTGGCTGGAGTGTCAGCAGTTCCTGCAAGAGGAAGGCATTGATGCTATGGACTGGCCCGTCCGTTCCCCAGACCTGAATCCAATTGAGCACATCTGGGACATCATGTCTCGCTCCATCCACCAACGCCACATTGCACCACAGACTGTCCAGGAGTTGGCGGGTGCTTTAGTCCAGGTCTGGGAGATCGCTCAGGAGACCATCCGCCACCTCATCAGGAGCATGCCCAGGCGCTGTAGGGAGGTCATACAGGAACGTGGAGGCCACACACACTACTGTGTCTCATTTGACTTGTTTTAAGGACATTACATCAAAGTTGGATCAGCCTGTAGTGTGGTTTTCCACTTTAATTTTGAGTGACTCAAAATCCAGACCTCCATGGGTTGATAAATTTGATTTCCATTGATAATTTGTGTGATTTTGTTGTCAGCACATTTAACTATGTAAAGAAAAAAGTATTTAATAAGAATATTTCATTCATTTAGATCTATGATGTGTTATTTTAGTGTTCCCTTTATTTTTTTGAGCAGTGTATATATTACAACATTGTTAAAGGCAGAAACAAGAGGTTTTGAACAATGGTCAACTATCAAAGTGGATGATAAAGAATAAGTCTGGAGTTTAAAACATCAGCCCATCTTTATTTACGTTTCAAAACAAGACAGACAAAGAGCTCTTTCTTCCATTTGGCAGAATAAAACTGACAAGTATGGCGGGCATATTATCAGAGACCATTATGTGGCATGGTCAATAGTTATCCAAAACAAAAATGGCGCAAAGCAGATTAAAAACAAAGCTGGTGATTGAAATGCTCAGTAAAGATCCCCTTCTATCAATAGGAACACCGGTGCACCAAGAATAGTAATAACTGCTCTGGTTCCGTTCCCTATGGGGTTCACAAAACGCCTGTAAAGACAGACTCTTGACCACATGAGTAATGCCAAACCTTCAAAAATAAAATACATCTGAAGCATACTTTGTGAAATGCTCAGCTCAAAGCTTTGATCCTCTCGATTTTGCACACTTAAAATGGGGATATTTGTTAAAGACCTAAGAGGAGCCAAACACTGAAGAAAAAAGATACAGACCTTAACACACAGCTGGGCGTCCTTATCTCACCCCATAGATAACTTTGTGGGACCTCGCTTTCACTGCAAACTACACTACAGTTCCACTGCCTAGACGCAAGTTGGTATTCACACATCAACAAAGAGTAGAGTAATATAATTATCTTATCCTGATATGATAAGAACTCAAAATGAGCGGAGAAGCATTTATTCTGTGAAGGGAGAGGGGTTTCATGATAAAGGAGAAGAAATGACACATGATTGGCTCCCAAAGCAGTCAAGTCAGTCACTTGATGTATGCAAATGTAAAAAGTGTGGTTGTTGACAAAGAGAATGATAGAGGTCTCTAGATGTAGAAAACCATTGAGGGCTCCCAGCATTTTAAAGTAGTAATCTGGGTGGGGATTCCTATGGTTTAAGGAAGGATCACATAATTAAATCCAGGTCACCAGGAGGGATCAGCCAATGAATTATACTTGTGAGCAAACATTCCATAACTGCAGGTGGCAGTAAATAGCCGAACCTAGTCTTTATACCTGTTCAAACACACTCTAGGTGGCAGTGTGCACCCTTTCAGTTTGTTTGCCAACTCATAGAAGGAGAATGACAAAATTGACTACTTCAAAATGGAGATGGCCTCAATGGCGCTGCCTGTGCTCTCACACAGACGCCATAATGGGACAGATACAATGTGCCTATGGGTGGTTGCGTAAAAGTTTAGGGGCTCAAGAGGTGGGGCAAACTGAGGAAAAAGACAAAAACAGTGGAAAGTTAACGGCACACCAACCAATAAATAAAAAGAACAACTGCCATATTGGAAGAGGCAATAGGTTTTGTTATAAGGCGTCAACAGGAGATCATTTTCAAAAAGACACAAGAGTCACTCATACTCATATCTTTTAGTGTATTGTGACAGTAAACATGCACATTGTCACATTCCCAAGAGCCACGCATTCTACACCATAGGGAAATCTGACATTTTGTATCTACATAAAAAAACTGTACAGTTGTTCTCTGGTGTCTTAACAGGCAGCTATAGCGCAACATCACACAAGAGAAAACTTTCATTCACATTTTACCGTAGATTTATAAGTCTTCCAAGCTTTCCTTGTATCACACAAGTCCGAAGACGACACATCAAACACATATCATTCATATTTAGCCATGGCCGTCCACTGATTTTAATTGGGATTTATTTATCTGTATCATGTTTACCAAAGGGCCATCAATCAAGCTAAATTCTGAGAGTCATTACCCCAAGGACAGCAATAACATGTTCTCGTATTGATGCAATGGGTTAATGAGTAGGTCCTGAAGAAGACTGCAAATAAATAAACCTATGTTGTACACATTGACTATGACCACAAGGTCATTATTGTATTTCTAATGCAACTAGAACACTGAAAAACACAAGATTTTTAGCTGTAAATGAACAGAGTATGAAGTGTTTTGTAGTAATCTGTTACTCTCCGCAGTCTTATTTGTACATACAACTTCAAGTATGTATTATCACGACTATACAGAAACAAAATGAGAAAAAATTACAACTATCCCACTCCAACAAATGCATCCATCTAAAACTCTTCTGTTGAAAGTCCAAGCTTGTCAACAACAAAAAAAGGGGGAAATGGTTTATCTCGTGGTACTAGAACAGGTACGATATCCTAGAGAAACCCCAGCCTGTACATAAAAAGTTGACTAGGCAGCACTGGAGTCAGTCTGGTGATTAGCGAGAGCCATCAAAGCAGGTGAATCTGTAGGGCATGTTATACAGTGCCCACAAAATGACGTTGCCATGACGTTGCTCCTGAAGCAATGGGATAAGGAATCTACCTTTTTGGGAGGTGTGTGGGAGCAGACAGTGAGTGTAAACAGATGTTGATTGAATAACAGGAGGGTGTGGTTTAGCTAGCATATTGTAATGGCTAATGTGATGCTCCATCAGCCATTACAGGTTAGGTACTGTTTGGCATTTCACATAGAATTTAACCAACGTTTACTTGGCGAGACTTCCTCAATTCCTGACTTGGAAGACCAAATGTATTCTAAAACATCCATATCTAGTTGCAGGGGGTTCGTTTGAATTTAGAATATGCTGTTATACATTTTTTGATCTATGAAGTAATCCAACAATCTGTACGCCACCATCTTGACTATTTCAAAGTCAAATGAGTTTAATCATGACATGTGGCACTACAGGGTGGACACCCACCTGACTTAATGAGAGAAGATGAGCACGATGGCGGTGTACACATTGTTGGATTACCTCATGGAGCAAAACATTAATTCCATAGATTTTTTTTTTGTGGGGGGGTGAATAGATCAGCTTTAATATTGCAGATAGATTATAGGTTCTATCCATGAAGATGGTCTGCATCATTTCCAATCTCCTTATTTGTTCATTTCCCTACTCTGATTGGAATAAACAGACTACAATACTTCTGCTATTTACAGCTGTTTCACTCACATCTACAATACCTGTCATTAAATAACTATACATTTATATTTCTAATTTACTCTTTCTTCAAGTGCTGGATTTTCACCCACAGCAGCCAATTCACATTTCCTTCCCGATCTTAACGCCCAACACTCCGGTGTCCACAGAATAACCCATCTTTCACAGTATAACGCCATTTAACAATTTCCTTCTGCAATACATCCCTCCATTTTACTGTGATGTCTTACGAGGCTCCTGAACCTCCCTATTTGTAATATTTCAACCAATATTGCCCTGAAAATAAATACTTTACCCAAGACTACAATGATGTTGTTCCGATGCCATGATAATAGTCTGCATGTCCATCTGAACCCTGATATGACATAACCATTCCTGGACATGACTCCAAAAGTGAGCCACCGATGGACAGTATTCTATTTCCTCATGGCAGAGGGTGCACAAGGCTGACTGTTCTATTGATTCTATTTCCTCATGGCAGAGGGTGCACAAGGCTGACTGTTCTATTGATTCTATTTCCTCGTGGCAGAGGGTGCACAAGGCTGACTGTTCTATTGATTCTATTTCCTCATGGCAGAGGGTGCACAAGGCTGACTGTTCTATTGATTCTATTTCCTCGTGGCAGAGTCTGCACAAGGCTGACTGTTCTATTGATTATATTTCCTCGTGGCAGAGTCTGCACAAGGCTGACTGTTCTATTGATTCTATTTCCTCGTGGCAGAGTCTGCACCAGGCTGACTGTTCTATTGATTCTATTTCCTCGTGGCAGAGTCTGCACAAGGCTGACTGTTCTATTGATTCTATTTCCTCATGGCAGAGGGTGCACAAGGCTGACTGTTCTATTGATTCTATTTCCTCGTGGCAGAGGGTGCACAAGGCTGACTGTTCTATTGATTCTATTTCCTCATGGCAGAGGGTGCACAAGGCTGACTGTTCTATTGATTCTATTTCCTCGTGGCAGAGGGTGCACAAGGCTGACTGTTCTATTGATTCCAATGTGACTGTTCTATTGATTCTATTTCCTCATGGCAGAGGGTGCACAAGGCTGACTGTTCTATTGATTCTATTTCCTCGTGGCAGAGGGTGCACAAGGCTGACTGTCCAATGTCCCATATATATTGAGCATTCTTTTTGTAGTAAGTATTTTATAATAGGTTAAATTAAAATGAAGATTGATGTCAATAATTGTTGTATATGTCAGTTCATAGACTCGATGCCAAGGTATTGGGACATCAAAAACCTGTTCCCAACTGACTTGCATTTTATATGGTACGGCTGTCAAACCTTTTGACTTTTCTTTTAAATCATTATTAATGGGTGGCAGACTAAATAGATTTTTCTAAATTCAAACCCCCTGAAACTAGACATTGACTTTTAGAAGACATTAGTTGTCTTCCAAGTCTGGAATTGAGGAAGAATCGACAAGTTAAGGTTGGTCAAAAATTCTCTGTGCTACGTCAAACAGCACCCATCTAATAGTGCCTATCAGCCAGCTGCTACCATGATCTGACTAGGCAATATTTTTAATAGCTAGGGTATGGTTTAGATTTGGTTGGGTTCAGACTGACTGGGCCTGCTGGGAGGTGGTGGTTTGTTTTTCCGTCTGGTTTAACCGTTGCTACGGTTGATGAGGTGCAGCCGGGTCTCCACGGGACTGGGTCGTCAGGCACAGGCCTGGCAGCAGAAGAGAGAGACGCAATGAGAGACAATCCTCTGTGAACCAAGAGTAAAATGCTTCATGCAACACACATTGGAAAGTCCACTGGCAATTGAACATTTTCAAAGTAAAGCTTGATAGATGTTTCTGTCTAATCTTGCAAGCCTGAATGTCTGTGGAAAGGGACTACTTCCTGTGTGGCCTGACCTACGTGGGGAGGTTGAGGACTACGGGGGCTCTAGGTGTGTTTCTTCATCCCCCTGATGTCTTCATCCTTCAGGGTAAACTTCTTCCTCAAGGCCTCGGAGATCAGCGAGGCGGAGTCCGACTCGCCCATCAGGGAGGAGCAGCCTCTGTTGCACCTGCATGGACACACACATTAAGAGCGTGGTCTGGTACAAAGACAACTGAAATCCATGACCTAATTCAGAAATGGCAACTGGCAGCCAAGGCCTCCCTGTTTGTAGGCCCACAGATTTTCAGAACAGGATTAAATATATTAGTACCTGTAAAACGTTTGGACACACCTACTCATCCCAGGGTTTTTATTTGTACTATTTTCTACATTGTCGAATAATAGTGAAGGCGTCAAAATTTTGAAAAAACACATATGGAATCAATGATAGTCCCACTAAGCCCAAACCAGATGGGATGGCGTATCGCTGCAGAATGCTGTGGTAGCCATGCTGGTTAAGTGTGCCTTGAATTCTAAATAAATCACTGACTGTGTCACCAGCAAAGCACCACTACACCACTACACATGCAGAGATCATAAATTCACCTACTATGTGTCTCACAAAGACACGGCGGTTAGAACCAAAAATCTCAAATTTGGACTCCTCAGACCAAAGGACAGGTTTCCACCAGTCTAATATCCATTGCTCGTGTTTCTTGGCCCAAGCAAGTCTCTTCTTCATATGTGTCCTTTCATATTTGTGTCCATTTTTTGTGTCCTTTACTTTGCTGTGGCGGTCATTATGAGAGCCAGTTCAAATTAAATCAAATTTTATTTGTCACATACACATGGTTAGCAGATGTTAATGCAAGTGTAGCGAAATGCTTGTGCTTGTTTCATCATTGCGATTGAGTTTTTGCGACTGCACTTGAAGAAACTTTCAATGTTCTTGAAATATTACAGGTTGACTGACCTTCATGTCTTAAAGTAATGATGAACTGTCATTTCTCTTTCCTCATTTGAACTGTTCTTGCCATAATATGGACTTGGTCTTTTACCAAATATTGCTATCTTCTGTATACCACCCCTATCTTATCACAACACAACTGATTGGCTCAAACTCATGGAGGAAAGACATTCCACAAATGTACTTTTAAGGCACACCTGTTAATTGAAATGCATTCCAGGTGACTACCTCATGAAGCTGGTTGAGGGAATGCCAAGAGTGTGCAAAGCTGTCATCAAAGGGTGGCTACTTTGAAGAATCTAAAATCTAAAAATATATTTTGATTTGTTTAACACTTTTTTGGTTACTGTTTACACTTAAATGTTGATACGAGGTTATGCAATTCTCACGATTCTATATGCATTGTGATTTTATGATTTGATTTTCCAAACATATGGCTCACTATATGTCTGCTGCAGAGTGACAAGAGAGCATGAGAAAAGGAGTTACAAGCTATAGGATGAAAAATACCTGAGTTTTGGCGCAGATAAAGCAGACTAGCACAATCTAGCGTTACTTACAATAGCAAAAAAGTTTATATAAGTCAAATATCGGTATAATATCGTCCCAAAATAATATTGAGATATGTAACTAGCGGGTATGAATGTGGGAATGCAGACCGGCAAGCCACTGTGGCCCCTCATAGAGAGTTCAGATTTTTTGTGACCCCCACCCATCAAAGTTGCCCATCCTTGACCAAATTGATTCCTCTTGCTTTTTTCTATCTGTGGAAAACAGGACAACGACCAGCTGTCCTTGTGTTTCCTGCCAATGCATTACCATACACCTTCTGCTGACATGGTATTTACACTGTGTGTGTATTAAGAGACATGAGAGGAAGCCATTTTCTTCCGTATCCTGACTCGCCCTTTAACCTACCTGTCCTTGCTCATCTTCATGCGGTTCATGTCCTTCAGGATGTCCATGACGTCAGCAAAGCTGGTGGACTTGGACAGCGACACTGTGTCCTCCTCCGCCTCCCGGAAGTCCATGCTGGGATGGTCCAGGTCAAAGGTCGCCGAGGCCGTCATAGAGGCAGACATGTTTGCGGGCGGCATGGGGTCCGGCATAAGCTCCGATACCACAGACACCACATCCTCCTCCTCATCTTCCTCCTCTTCCTCTTCCGTCACGTCACTGATGACGAAGGAGGCTGAGGCGGCGGGCTGGTAGGGCGCCGTCTCGAAGGGCGCCATGGAAAAGCTCATGCTGGTGTCGTCGGGGGACAGGAGGTCGGGGGTCAAGGGGTTGGAGCCTTTAGGGTGACAAACAGAGCAGAGACAGGCTAGTTATCACACTTTTCAGATTTTATTATTTTCCCATAAATAAACCTCAGAATTGGGACAGACAGAGACAGAGCCTTAAAGGGATGCAGATTGGCAATCAACTAATCTCCTGCACTGGGTTCACATGGTCAGGCTATTTAAAATACAGAGTCCTCTGATGAGCTTCTGATGCATGGGCAGGCAGGTTAGTGTGCTTTCGGTTTTAATCCCAAAGCCCATCACTTTCAGAGGGCGAGCCCTACACTCGTCTAGGAAAATCAGGTTATCTGCCTGATAAGAACTCCAGTGTCATCTAACAGCGTATGGCTATAGCATGTGACACTGTCCTCATAATTTCTGCAACAATGACTACGGTATATGCTAATGCATCCACGACATAAGACATACAATCCCAAGGACCAATAAGACACATACGTCTTCTAAAATATACACATGGTAATATCCGAGGTTGATTATTACAGGAGGCTCTTATTACTACACATCACTGCATGCGGTAGCCATACTGAAGATTATGACACTTTAAAAGCAACACATAAAGCCAAGCTACTCTAAGACAAACCCCTTGCTGCATAAATGACAAAAGGTCAGATACTGTATATAGGCAACAGAGGAAGCTAGCGGGAGGAGCGATAGGAGGCCGGGTTCATTGTAATGGCTGGAATGGAAAAAATGAAATGGTATCAAACATATGGAAACCACATGTTTGACTGCATTCCATTAATTCCATTCCAGCTAATACAATGAGCAGTCTTCCTATAGCTCCCTCCCACCAGCCTCCACTGATAGGCACTTAGGAAGGGCTCTAACTATTTTTACAAGGAGCATGTGTGCTTCAGGTCGCAGAATATTTAGGCACATATGCAAGTAAAATGGGCGCACTGTAGAGCCCTGATAGGCCTAATATAGCGAGCTAGCTTTGCCAGAGAAAGAGCCCCTTTCACTGGTGAATTTAACTTAATGACAGCTGTGGGGAAACTGCTTGACAAATTCCCTACCAGATTCTGTGGCTACGATCTTGGCGATCTGGGAGCGGAGTCTGCTCAGCTCATCCTGCAGGGAGGTGGTACGGTTCATGGCCGTCACCGCAGGCTTCCTCAGCGTCTCCACCTTCTTGACGTCGCGGCGGAAGTTGGGCACAGAGGAGTTCCTGTGCATAACCAGGAGAGGCGTGGGTCGCCACTCGTGTCTAAGAGGGCGTGAATCGCTCCTGAGAAAAGAAATGGACCACAAGAAAACACTTGCATTAAAAGAACAGGAGGTGAAAGCCTCTATCACATCTACCAGAGTGTCCTTTGTCATAAGTAATGCTAGCATAAACAATAGGCCAATTATTTAGACCCCACGATAGCTGACATATCTGCGGCCTCAGTGAAGGAACATACTCAAGTTCAGCAGCCACATTCTTCTGCACTGTGGGTGAGAAAATCACATATTTACCGCACTCTGGCATAGGTCTCAGACTCCTCATCTGCTGCGATCCAGGCAATGTCTGCCAGTGTGGGCACCGTGGGGCCATCCATGGGCCGCAGAGGAGGGAGACCTGGGAGTTCCTGGTAAACAGGTGCAGGTCCCCTGTTAGCACTTTTAATGCAATTTGGCCACAAGGTCGGCCTTCTGACAGAAAGTCATTGTCTGTACCGTGTACTTATGCTATTGCATGTGTTGAATTTGATAATGACCATATTTACCTGGAAACATGCCCTGGGCGGTGGTTTCATGGGTACAATAGAGCCTATTCTCCTCACCACACTGCGAGTCGACCCATGAGGCTTGTTCTGCCAAATAGGAATAACCTCCTGAATAGTGGTAAGAAACATGCTGTTAGTTTTTCCAACACACCACAAACTTAGCCTGGTCCCAGATCTGTGGTCTTGCCAGCTTTGCTGTCATTGTCAAGCCAATGAGTGGGATGGAGGGTAGAAACAGACCGGCACCCAGGCTACCACAACCTCTTGTTAGTACACTTCAGAATGCATGCTTTTAATCTATAAAAAGGGCTAGCAAGATAACTTACTGCTTCGGTTTCCATGGTGAATGATCTTGCTCATACAATGTGCAGAGGACACCTAATCAGCACTGGGCTCAGTTGGCTACTGTGTGTTTAGTAAACAAAGGACATGCCATAAACAGTCTTCAGACACTGATACTGATGTCTTCCAACATCTGTGAGGGAAACAAAGACACATGTTGACAATTGAAAATGGACTATGTAGATTATTGACAGCAGGCCACACATTCAGCTGAAAGTTATAAATGGCTTTAACTAGCTACATAAAGTTAGAAGACTTTATGTACGAATGGCTAATGTTAGCCATCCAGCCTTTTCGAGCCAACTCGGTAGCTATGAAATTAGTAGACAAAGTTGCTTCAAAAGTGTGTTGAAGATTATATTAAAAGGCTTAGTGCAGTCAAAAACGTGATATATATTTTTTTCCTCACTGAGGTTGGAATAATACTGTGAAATTGTGAAAACGATGATCGTGCCATTTTAGTGTAAAAACTGTTTGAAAAGACCACCTGTCAGCCTGTTATGGTGGGATGGAGTTTGTTTCTTATTGATATACCAGCAAATTGACAGAGTTCCAAACCTTGCAATAACAGACAGGCATAGCAAAATTCTTGCTTGAATAATTGCTCTATACTAAGAAGCTATTTGTTTCTTTTTGACCATTTTAATTTAAAACAATCACAGTAAGGTGCTTAATTATGACCCAGAAATTATTTGACATCGAGATAAATACAGCTGTATTACATTGGACCTTTAATGTTGCTGTAAATGAGGTTGATCAAATGGCATGAGTGGATTTTCAATGAGCAACAGTTCCGAACACCAAAAGTATAATCCTAACATATCACGCAAAGCAAATGATTCATAATAAATTGACTAGCTAACCGGTTCACAATAAATTGATTAGCTGGCTAACCGCAGTTTATATGTTAGCTTGCTAGCTAACAAGCTTCAGCCGGTCCTTTGATTGACCCTCAAGTGTAAATCGAAATTATACCATGTATTTCGATTATCTTAACACAATATAAAGAAAACTATAAGCATGCAACTCACATTTGTTAATGTAACGTCTGAGAGATTTTAATAATTATTTTCTTTTCGACTAACACGTTCTCGTTTTCGTCTTTCAGACTTCAGCAATGTTATCGTTTTACTAGGCCCGGAAAAAGCACTCTATTCTATAATGTGATTGGTCGGATCATTACACATGCCTTTTCTCCAGCCAATAAAATTTGAGCATCAACAAGCGAAGCGATGTGACGACAGTGCCTCGTGTGGCAGGAAAAGCAAATGCGAGGCTTTTTGCAGAATGGCTGCGGACCCCCTTATAAATAAGGGTAATATTTCCCTAAACTGGAAGCCACTCTAGTTTTCTATTCTAAATTGAGGAAGGCCATGCTATTTGTTCCGACTGTTTTATGCATAGGCTATTTCTCTGCAATGAATGAGTGCCACAAACCAAAGGAATTTTTAAAAGTTACCATTGTAATTTAAACTGTTTGTATGGAAGTGCGTGAACACATTGGGGTTGGATTGATGATTACAGAAACTAGTTGTTCGAGCCATGCAAATGATTCTACGTATATGCTCAAAGACTCCTCAATCTCCGGCACTGGAGGATGGATGAAATGGGCGGAGCGTACATGCTCAACTTTTTGCTGTTGTCTGCAGTGATATCACAAAACATAACTCCGTGGGTAATATGAAGCCTTCCGAAATCACTCGCTTTCGATCAACATTCCGGGCAATCTTTTTGACAGGTCAGTCCCTAAATCCTTTCAATATTAACATTTCCGAATTCAGTGTACCCCACTGCTACGTTTTATTGTCGCATGCCTCGAATTTTCGATATGGAAGTGAGGAACATCCATGTTTAAAAAGACTACAGTAATCTATTGCAATATTCTCCAAGACAATGATTTGTAGGGATGCTTCCTTCTACAGTAAGAATCCGTATCCCTTACGTACTTAAGGTTAGTGTAGGAACAGATCTTCTGGTGAAAGAAAGAACATTTAAAATATAGTTCCATCCATTGCATCAGAACTCGGGCCCAAAGGAATTTGAGCGCTAGCCCTAATCGACTGTGTTGCAAATAAAATATGTTATGTCTGCTTGTCAAGAAATAAGGCAACAAAAATATCATTCAATCAAATGTATTTATAAAGCCCTTTTTACATCAACAGATGACACAAAGTGCGATACAGAAACCCAGCCTACAACCCCAAACAGGAAGCAATGCAGATGTAGAAACACGGTGGCTAGGAAAATGTCCCTAGACAGGAACCTAGAGAGAAACCAGGCTCTGAGGGGTGGCCAGTCCTCTTTTGGCTGGACCAGGTGGAGATTATAACAGTACATGGCAATTAAGGCCAGATCGTTCTTCAAGATGACCAGCAGGGTGAAATAATCATCACAGTGGTTGTAGAGGGAGCAACAGGTCAGCACATCAGGAGTAAATGTCAGTTGGCTTTCCATAGCCAAGCATTCAGAGGTCGAGACAGCAGGTGCGGTAGAGAGAGAGTCGAAAACAACAGTTCCGGGTCAAGGTCTGGTGAACAGGTCAGGTTTTCATAGCCTCAGGCAGAACAGTTGAAACTGGAGCAGCAGCACAACCAGGTGGACTGGGGACAGCCAGGAGTCATCAGGCCAGGTAGTCCTGAGGAATGGTCCTAGGGCCTCTGGGATGGGAGGGAGAGATAGAGAACGAGAGGGAGCGTACTTAAATTCACACAGGACACCAGATAAGACAGTATAATTACACCAGATATAACAGACTGACCCTAGCCCCCCTGGCACATAGACTATTGCGGCATAGATACTGCAGCCTGAGACGTGGGGACACTGTGGCCTCATCCGACGATACCCCCAGACAGGGCCAACCAGGCAGGATATAACCCCACCCACTTTGCCAAAGCACAGCCCCCACACCACTAGAGGGATATCAACAGACCACCAACTTACTACCCTCCTCCACCTCATGACCCCAAGAATGCATGTACATTCAATATACATGCATCCACTTCCAGGCTTCTCTTCCCTTGCATGTTTCTTGCATATAGTCTTTGAGAGCATTGTCTCAATACGAAATGTTATTTTTCTAATAGGATCTACATTGCTTATTTGTCAATTTTTCCAGCACAAGCTTATACCCCTGCTAAAATGCTCTGAGTCATCGTTGATTCTCGAGTTGAATTGAATTGAAAGACCTGACTTCATTACTTGGAGCTTATGCACTCAGTCTCACTCTCAACTTTTACTCTCCTGTAGGTACGATTACAGGAGCTTAATAAGCATGGAGACTGAACGGAGGGATGCCAGCAGAGCCCCTCAACCTACCAGAATATTGCTGTTGTCAACATCACAGTAGTCGCCGATAGGTCCCTGAGAAGGTCTTCTTGCAAACCCTCGGAGCCATGGAACATAAACTACAACAGAGGGACAAAAACAGGCCCAGCTACTTTGGCAACGTCAAGACCAGGTCAGACCTGCAATTAAATGTTTTATTGGCTAAAAATGAAGAAAAGCACTGCTTAGACTTGTTGTGAGAGATGCGTTGTTTAGTTATTCCCAGAATGTGTCAGCCTATACAGTGCTTCTCTCCTGACATGTTCTTTTTCTCTCCCGAGATGTTGAGGTGAAAGGAGCACTGGAGCAGAAAACAGGAGATGTACAGTGCATTCAGAAAGTATTCAGACCCCTTCCCTTATTCCACATCTTGTTACATTACAGCCTTATTCTAAAATGGATTAAATAAATGTTTTCTCTCATAATCTATACACAATACCCCATAATGACAAAGCAAAAACAGGTTAATAGAAAGTTTTGCAAATGTATCAGAGCCTTTGCTATGAGATTTGAAATTGAGCTCAGGTGCATCATGTTTCCATTGATCATCCTTGAGATGTTTCTACAACTTGATTGTAGTCCACCTGTGGTAAATTCTATTCATTGGACATGATTTGGAAAGGCTCCACCTGTCTATATAAGGTCCCACAGTTGACATTGCATGTCAGAGCAACAAACCAAGCCATGAGGTCGTAGGAATTGTCTGTAGAATTCCAAGACAGGAGTGTGTCAAGGCACAGATCTGGGGAAAGGTACCAAAAAATGTCTGCAGCGTTGAAGGTCCCCAATAACACAGTGGCCTCCATCATTCTTAAATGGAAGAAGTTTGGAACCACCAAGACTCTTCCTAGAGCTGGCCGTCCGGCCAAACTGAGCAATTGGGGAGGTGACCAAGAACTTGATGGTCACTCTGACAGAGCTCCAGAGCTCTTCTGTGGTGATAGGAGAACCTTCCAGAAGGACAACCATTTCTGCAGCACTCCAACAAACAGGCCTTTATGGTAGAGTGGCCAGAAGGAAGCCACTCCTCAGTAAAAGGCACATGACAGCCTGCTTGGAGTTTTCAAAAAGGCACCTAAAGGACTCTCAGACCATGAGAAACAAGATTCTCTGGTCTGTTGAAACCAAGATTGAACTCTATGGCCTGAATGCCAAGCATCACGTCTGAAGGAAACCTGGCACCATCCCTACGGTGGAGAATGGTGGTAGCAGCATCATGCTGTGGGGATGTTTTTCAGTGGCAGGGACTGTGAGTCTAGTCAGGATCAAGGGAAAGATGAATGGATCAAAGTACAGAGAGATCATTGATGAAAACCTGCTCCAGAGCTCTCAGGACCTCAGACTGGGGCGAAGGTTCACCTTCCAACAGGACAGTGACCCTAAGCACACAGCCAAGACTACGCAGGAGTGGCTTTGAGACAAGTCTCTGAATGTCCTTGTGTGGCCCAACCAGAGCCCAGACTTGAACCCAATCAAACACATCTCTGAAGAGACCTGAAAATAGCTGTGCAGCGACACTCCCCATCCAACCTGACAGCTTGAGAGAATCTCCAGAGAAGAATGAGAGAAACTCCCAAATACAGGTGTGCCAAGCTTGTAATGTCATACCCAAGAAGACTCGAGGTTGTAATCGCTGCCAAAGGTGCTTCAACAAAGTTCTGAGTAAAGGGTTTGAATAGTTATGTGAATGTGGTATTTCCATTATTATATTTTTTTATACATTTTTGGAAATGAAAAAAAAAACAGTTTTTGCTTTGTCATTATGGGGTTTTGTGTGTAGATTGATGAGGGGGAAAAAACAATTGAATATATTTTAGAATAAGGCTGTAACGTAACAACTTGTGGAAAAAGTCAAGGGGTCTGAATACTTTCTGAATGCACTGTATTACGTGTTGGAGCACTCCATCACCATTTTTAATATAGTCACCCTTGTGAATGTACCCCTCCTTTGAAAAAAACAAGCACAAACAGTCAAGGGCATTACGTGGGAGAGAGGAGTGGAGGTGCTTGCCAGGAACAGCAACAACCTATTCTGAACTCCCACAATCCTACCAATATACACTGAACCAAAATATAAGCGCAGCATGCAAGAATTTCAAAGATTTTACTGAGTTACAGTTCATACAAGGAAATCAGTCAATTGAAATACATTCATTAGGCGCTAATCTATGGATTTCAGAGATACCTTTAAAAAAAAAAAGTATGGCCGTCGATCCATAGCATTCCAAACATGCTCAATGGGTGACATGTCTGGTGAATATGCAGGCCTTGGAAGAACTGGTACATATTCAGCTTCCAGAAATTGTGTACAGATCCTTGCGACATGTCTGTATTCCCTCCAGACTGGGGTCCAAGCTCCATCCTGGTGTTGCTCAGCCCCCCGGCTTCATCGCCGGCCCCTGGGAGACAGGGCCTCAGACCGGCCCAACCAAGGAGGCCAGGGACAGCAGTCAGTCCAACCGTGCCGTGGGGCGTCCCTTTGACCACGTCCGCCACATCCGGAACCCCCAACTGCGCCGGTATTACCTCCAAGGTGAGGTATCTCTTAACATGATTATCTCGATATCTAGGTCAGCTGGTGTTTTGTTTGCCCCAGTAGGGGCTTGGTAGCTACGTTAGTTCCCTATCCAATTATTCATATGGTGTTTCTAAATGTGTTGTGTATTTTCATAGCAAACAACCTACAGAATGACAGATAACACACTCAAAGGAAGGTTGGTAAGGTGAATTCCTCTCTCTAGCATTTATTTATTGGGCTCCCGACTGGCGCACTGCATCTCAGTGCTAGAGGCGTCACTACAGACACCCTGGTTCGAATCCAGGCTGTCTCACAACCGGCTGTGATTGGGAGTCCCATAGGGCGGCGCACAATTGGCCCAGCGTCGTCCGGGTTTGGCCGGTGTAGGCCGTCGTTGTAAATAAGGATTTGTTCTTGACTGACTTGCTTAGTTAAATAAAGGTTAAATAAAACATTTAAATTACTTATGAGGAATTGCAAAACTGCAGCTAGGAATGTTTGGGAACTTCTCTCAAGATGACATGGATACAAAATACCCGTGGACTCTGTCACTCAGAAACATTCACTCATAAGCACATGATCCTATTGTCATTTCCTCATATGCCATCCATAACTGAGGGGACAGGTTTTGCCAGCACTCACAGTAAGACAACAGTGATTCTGAATGTGCTTGTCTGTGGTTAAATGGTTTATTTTCGAGTCCCTTTTACAGAACACAGCAGTATGCTTTTAGTGATATCCATTTAGATACGATTATTAGTATACCTGAAAAATCACTTGTGTAAAATCTGTTAACTTACTTGTAACAAGTCATGTTTGTGACATGTCATTGGTAGCATTTCCACCATAGACAATGTTTATTTAGCTCAAATACTTATGACCTACTTGTTTTCCCTAAATCTGATTATGCATTTTTGTAATAAGTCGCTCTCTTTCAATCAAGGAAACAATTATCCAAGAACTGTAGAGGTGCAAGATGCCTCACGTATTCTAGATTGTAGTATTTATTTCGGATTATATTCAGTACCGAGGGCACCCACACAGAACTTTGATATTCTTTTTGGGGATTTTACTTCTGGTCTTGCCTAGGTTGTAGCACAAGTGTACGCGCAGTCTGTTAGCGCCAACACAGCTGCCTTGTTGCAGGCAGGCCTGACATTCAAGGAGAATCCCAGGTACCTTAATAAATCTCCAAAACATCCATAATGCCTCATGTAGGTATTAGAGAGCAGTGCCACATTTTGTAAAGATGCACGCCACACACAGGGCTAGATTTAAGAGGAGGGAGTTGTTTTGCATGAATTAAAATGATTTAAAGGACCGCAAACAAGTAGATTTGGAGAAACAGCTGTTGGAAAGAATTGGTGGAAAGAGTCATGAACTATCGCTGTTTTTACATCTTGCCTTCGTAGAAGCTACATGGGTACCAGAGCGCGCCACAGCTAAATCCAGGCAAGAGGGTCAACCATCTGATGACAAAGCAGACTGTATGGTGAGTCACAATCTCATGTAGACCTACTCGTAGATCAATAATGATAACATATTTAAGACCTGCTTTACCCACACACTTGATAACCGATACATTGCATAATACTGTATATATGGTATTGAAAGATGCTGATAATAAATGTTCAAAGGTCAGACAAGCTGTATTTCAGTGAAACAGTGTTCAGAGATTAGTCCCAGATCTTCCCCTATTTCAATGGGTATCCACCGGTATATTCAGAAGCTCTACAACAGTTATAATGGAAGGACAGTGTGTTCCAAGGTATGCGATGAAAATAAATGCTGGTAATTCTATTATATACAGATTTAGAAGCTTCTATTACTACAGCTTTTAAACGTTGCTATCAGATCATGTCTTTCGTAAAGCAGATATGGATATGTGGAACTACTGTAGTAACTTAAATCAAGACAAAACCATATATTCAATAACTTTTTGGGGTTGTCAAGAAAATCCCTTTCTAATGCACATCTGTCTAGAAAATATACATTGAAAAGATATACAGCATATTAAGAGACTTTTAAGGACCAGTGTTGCTCTGAATCTGGAATCGTAGTGTGACAATGATGTTAGTGTTGATAACTGAATTCGGACGGAATATGTAAAGTAGACAGAATGTCTATGATCCATTTAGGCCCTTTGTATTCTTTGCAGTTAGGTACTTGGACTATAGACTTTTGTTTTACAGTTATGGAAATATGAATGAGTTCCATGTCTATCTGTCATGTAGGATGTGAGGTGGATTCACTAAACCAGTTAAAATAATGCCGAACTTATAGCCTGTATCACTGACTCGCCATCAGTTTAAATATGTTTTAACACTCAACACACACATGGAAGGCATATTTTCAACAGTATAGTTTGCAAGCATGCACAGACACGCACACACATAGCTATGCTTGAATAATGACTGCATGCTGTGGCACAACTTTAGTTGTAGAAGTGGAAGGGACATAATCTGGCAGAAGGTCCTCCCTCAGAATGTTTTGGGACATCTAAAGCCAATTTCCTGCATTCCTACTAGGACTGTCCCCGACTGTCCATCAATTGGTTGAAATGTTAAAACCTGTATTTTTCCATAGGCCTATATAGATACACCCTATGTTTTACCTTTTATTTATACAGGTTCTTCTCATTGAGAACATCTCTTTTCCAAGAGAGACCTGGTCCAATAGCAGCAGGGGGAACAACGTTTCAGACAAAACAACTTACATACACCAACACAACATTAAACAAAACTATCAACACACATACAGTGCAACAAAAAGTCTTGACTAAAAACAGCTGGCCTAAAAACAATTACTCTTCTATGATATATACAGTGCCTTGCGAAAGTATTCGGCCCCCTTGAACTTTTCAACCTTTTGCCACATTTCAGGCTTCAAACATAAAGATATAAAACTGTATTTTTTGTGAAGAATCAACAACAAGTGGGACACAATCGTGAAGTGGAACGACATTTATTGGATATTTCAAACTTTTTTAACAAATCAAAAACTGAAAAATTGGGCGTGCAAAATTATTCAGTTAATACTTTGTAGCGCCACCTTTTGCTGCGATTGCAGCTGTAAGTCGCTTGGGGTATGTCTCTATCAGTTTTGCACATCGAGAGACTGAAATTTTTTCCCATTCCTCCTTGCAAAACAGCTCGAGCTCAGTGAGGTTGGATGGAGAGCATTTGTGAACAGCAGTTTTCAGTTCTTTCCTCAGATTCTCGATTGGATTCAGGTCTGGACTTTGACTTGGCCATTCTAACACCTGGATATGTTTATTTTTGAACCATTCCATTGTAGATTTTGCTTTATGTTTTGGATCATTGTCTTGTTGGAAGACATCTCCGTCCCAGTCTCAGGTCTTTTGCAGACTCCATCAGGTTTTCTTCCAGAATGGTCCTGTATTTGGCTCCATCTATCTTCCCATCAATTTTAACCATCTTCCCTGTCCCTGCTGAAGAAAAGCAGGCCCAAACCATGATGCTGCCACCACCATGTTTGACAGTGGGTATGATGTGTTCAGGGTGATGAGCTGTGTTGCTTTTACGCCAAACATAACGTTTTGCATTGTTGCCAAAAAGTTCAATTTTGGTTTCATCTGACCAGAGCACCTTCTTCTACATGTTTGGTGTGTCTCCCAGGTGGCTTGTGGCAAACTTTAAACAACACTTTTTATGGATATCTTTAAGAAATGGCTTTCTTCTTGCCACTCTTCCATAAAGGCCAGATTTATGCAATATACGACTGATTGTTGTCCTATGGACAGAGTCTCCCACCTTAGCTGTAGATCTCTGCAGTTCATCCAGAGTGATCATGGGCCTCTTGGCTGCATCTCTGATCAGTCTTTTCCTTGTATGAGCTGAAAGTTTAGAGGGAGGGCCAGGTCTTGGTAGATTTGCAGTGGTCTGATACTCCTTGCATTTCAATATTATCGCTTGCACAGTGCTCCTTGGGATGTTTAAAGCTTGGGAAATCTTTTTGTATCCAAATCCGGCTTTAAACTTCTTCACAACAGTATCTCGGTCCTGCCTGGTGTGTTCCTTGTTCTTCATGATGCTCTCTGCGCTTTTAACGGACCTCTGAGACTATCACAGTGCGGGTGCATTTATACGGAGACTTTATTACACACAGGTGGATTGTATTTATCATCATTAGTCATTTAGGTCAACATTGGATCATTCAGAGATCCTCACTGAACTTCTGGAGAGAGTTTGCTGCACTGAAAGTAAAGGGGCTGAATAATTTTGCACGCCCATTTTTTTCAGTTTTTGATTTGTTAAAAAAGTTTGAAATATCCAATAAATGTCGTTCCACTTCATGATTGTGTCCCACTTGTTGTTGATTCTTCACAAAAAAAATACAGTTTTATATCTTTATGTTTGAAGCCTGAAATGTGGCAAAAGGTCGCAAAGTTCAAGGGGGCCGAATACTTTCGCAAGGCACTGTACATCGATCAAGTGTTTAAACTCCACCAACGAAACTAGATCATCAAATGTTATAATATTCAGGAGCGAATTCCAGGAGCACGGAGCTAAGTAACAAACTATTTCTACCATCACCTGATCTAATTTTTGGTACTGTTAGAAGTAAATGAGAATGGGACCGTAATTGTTATTTATTTACCAACCTGACTAAAAAAATAACAGATAAAATGGCGTTTTACCCAATATGGCCTTATAAATCAGTGTATACCAGTGTTTAATCCTAGGCGAGGTCAATGACGACCATCCAACAGCGCTGTAGAGATCACAATGATGTGTTAGACGTTTTTGATTTGTAATGAACCTGAGGGCTGCATGATACACTGAATCAAGTGCTCTCAGGGTAGTGGCTGAGGCCTGCATGTGTGTTTAATAAAGTCAACTAGGCTATATGTACTGAACTTGTCTGATGCTTTATGCGCGCACACAAATTACTTGAGGGAGCCAGAGATCAAGACCGCATAAACAGAAGAAACGAAAACCTGTTCCTCACCCGCCTTCTCCCGCTGCTGCTGACCTTGGCAGAGTGAGTCTTCTGAAGTTGCCGGTAATAGGCTATGCCAGCGGTGGGCAACCTTTTCCATTTGGAGTGCCTGATTATTGTACCATTTCTACCAATCTGCATACCAGTTATGAGTTTCATGTGCACATTTTCATGGAACAGTTTCATTTAATTTACAATAGTCTTTGTATCTCACAATCATTGTCTGTGGTTAATCTACATTCTATCTAAATGAAAATTAAAAGTAACTTTTATTGCCATTGCCAATTATCTAATACATAATAACCTACATAAAGCCAACACAAAAACATTGCAGCCTGCAGGTAGAAAATATCCTGATAAAAATAAATATCCTATAAATCACATTGTCTCCAACAATCTTGAAACATTGTATCAACTCTTGTCACCCAAAAACTTATACCAGCAAACTTTAAACATTGTATAAAATATTCTGGGCCTTCAGTTTCCCACTCCAGTGAGCTCGGGAGAGAGACAGCTGTAGGTGCAATGGATGAGAAGTAATCAGGTATTTTATGACATTTCCACTGGATCAGAGAATTACATTTTTCCCTTTCATGCCGAGTGGTTATCAAAAGGGAGAGCGCTGGAAATATTGTTCAAATAGTTTGAGAACTCATTCTCAATTGATTCTAAAAACAGACTTTGTTTACTTGCTGTTCGAGGTGAATAAAATTACTTTGAGAAGCTCCACAGATCATTAATGATGGTGAGTTAAGATAATCAGAAATATTGTTAGACATCCCCAAAATGGGCACATTTATCGGCCTACATTTGCGCGTAGGCCAGGTAGACTAGTCCTACTTCTATATGTGGAATCATGTGCGTGTCTTTATTCAACCTTGACAAAATCATTTCAAACAAAAGATGATCAATAAATTGACAACTCATAAATGTGATGTGAGAAACAGGGGTAGCATAGGTTGTGAGTTCTGTAAAACACATGTCCACACAATGAGAACAGTAAATGACTGGAATAATAATCTATTGAATGCATTCACAGAAATTACCATTACCAAACAAACATTGCAGATTAGAAATTATGTGAATTAAAGGTTAATGTAGGTACTACTGGTGATGTATGTAATGGGGAAGTGATAGACGTAGCAAGCCAGGAAGTTCTGAAACAATGAATACTCACAAAATGGCAGGGGAGAGCGCATTCTGGAGAGAGACGGGCGTGTGCATCTGAGCCACAATTCCCATATTCTTGGACCGTGGCATCTCCATGGCCTCCACTAAGACAGGCGCAAACCACACAGGCGTCTCGTGTGCCATGACATTTTTGTTTCTATTTGCGACTGCTCGACTAAGAAAATCTCATGTTTTCAATACAGACCCCTTTTGTCATACAGGTGGCTATTCCGTATAAGGCACCCAGACTTTAGGAATTGCACAGTGGACCCTTAATCTAGTAACACATCAAATCTAGTGATACATAACTTGACACTTCTGCCATCCATTGCGACATTGTGGGAGGATAACCAACCTTCCAATTAATGGACAAGCATTTCTTACCTGCTATAAATGAAGGTTAAAGGTTCTTCTGATAACAGTCTTCAGTATCAACATTTCCAAGCAAACAAAAACAGGGAGAATCTGTAGACATGCTGATCTTGTGAGCCAAAGGAAGATCATAAAATAATGCAAAAATGTCCCCTGTTGTGTGTTACACCTCCAGCGCAGGAATTACACTTCTGAGTGCATGGAATTCAGTTTCACTGGCATACAGGATGTTCAATGGATGGTCTGAAACTGCAGTAATTTATGTTTGAGATGATATGAACGTGACTGGGCATTCAGACATCTGTATCCATTCATCATCATCATCAATATTGTGTTGTGTACTTACTGTGCACCATGACAGTGTCGTCTGTAGATATGTTTATACCGTGTAAGTGTGAAAAGTAGGGAATTAGCTCGGGAAACGGACAGATCAATAATCAAATCAAAATCACATTTATTTATATAGCCCTTCTTACATCAGCTGATATATCAAAGTGCTGTACAGAAACACAGCCTAAAACAGCAAGAAAGTTTGCAGCCATCCACTTCCTTATGTCTGAAACACAGGCTTCTAGCAAGGGCAATTTTGGGGCTTCACCATGTTTCATTGAAATGTACAGCTGTGTGTCATCCGCAATGCAGTGAAAGTTAATATTATGTTTTCGAATGACATCCCCAAGAGGTAAAATATATATAGTGACAACAATAGTGGTCCTAAAACGGAACCTTGAGGAACACCGAAATTTACAGTTGATTTGTCAGAGGACAAACCATTCACAGAGACAAACTGATATCTTTCCGACAGATAAGATCTAAACCAGGCCAGAACTTGTCCGTGTAGACCAATTTGGGTTTCCAATCTCTCCAAAAGAATGTGGTGATTGATGGTACCAAAAGCAGCACTAAGGTCTAGGAGCACGAGGACAGATGCAGAGCCTGGGTCTGACACCATTAAAAGGTCATTTACCACCTTCACAAGTGCAGTCTCAGTGCTATGATGGGGTCTAAAACCAGACTGAAGCATTTCGTATACATTGTTTGTCTTCAGGAAAGCAGTGAGTTGCTGCACAACAGCTTTTTCTAACATTTTTGAGAGGAATGGAAGATTCGATATAGGCCGCTAGTTTTTTATATTTTCTGGGTCAAGGTTTGGCTTTTTCAAGAGACGCTTTATTACTGCCACTTTTAGTGAGTTTGGTACACATCCGGCGGATAGAGAGCCATTTATTTTGTTCAACATAGGAGGGCCAAGCACAGGAAGCAGCTCTTTCAGTAGTTTAGTTGGAATAGGGTCCAGTATGCAGCTTGAAGGTTTAGAGGCCATGATTATGTTCATCATTGTTCAAGAGATATAGTACTAAAACACTTGAGTGTCTCCCTTGATCCTAGGTCCTGGCAGAGTTGTGCAGACTCAGGACAACTGAGCTTTGGAGGAATATGCAGATTTAAAGAGGAGTCCGTAACTTGCTTTCTAATGATCATGATCTTTTCCTCAAAGAAGTTCATGAATGTATTACTGCTGAAGTGAAAGCCATCTTCTCTTGGGGAATGCTAACATTACATTGCTATACTGACAACAAAAGAACTCAGTGCACTGTCAAAAAACGGCAGAATATCAGTCTTTCATTGTTTTGCCGCAGGTTTCATTGTTTGATTCAGATCTGATGTGATTGGAGAAAAACGAATACCTAATGTTGGTGAGCTCGCGAGCTAGCTAACCTTAGCCAAGTTTTGGCAGGCTCTAATGGGACATCAACTGGCAAAAACTAGCCAAGTTCATTTTATTCTATTCAAATGGGACAAAAAAGCTACAAAACATTTCTATACACACATTACATTTACATTTAAGTCATTTAGCAGACGCTCTTATCCAGAGCGACTTACAAATTGGTGAATTCACCTTCTGACATCAGTGGAACAGCCACTTTACAATAGTGCATCTAAATCATTTAAGGGGGGGTGAGAAGGATTGGTTTATCCTATCCTAGGTATTCCTTGAAGAGGTGGGGTTTCAGGTGTCTCCGGAAGGTGGTGATTGACTCCGCTGTCCTGGCGTCGTGAGGGAGTTTGTTCCACCATTGGGGGGCCAGAGCAGCGAACAGTTTTGACTGGGCTGAGCGGGAACTGTACTTCCTCAGTGGTAGGGAGGCGAGCAGGCCAGAGGTGGATGAACGCAGTGCCCTTGTTTGGGTGTAGGGCCTGATCAGAGCCTGGAGGTACTGCGGTGCCGTTCCCCTCACAGCTCCGTAGGCAAGCACCATGATCTTGTAGCGGATGCGAGCTTCAACTGGAAGCCAGTGGAGAGAGCGGAGGAGCGGGGTGACGTGAGAAACACAACAGCTGTTAGGTACTGCTATCTGACAGATAGCGAGAGGCGAGAGCTAAACTGTCCATGGTAGCTACCACCTAGTTCATTCTCTTCAGACAGAAGTTTAGTTGAGATGGGATGAATTAATTAACAAACATTACATGTCAGTTACACTACTAGCTCAGCACTGGGAATAAACCCTTTTTTTCTGTTAAATGAAACAGAAGTTATCTTGCCAGCTACATCAGTCAAATAAAGAGTAGCCAGTTTCTGCTCTGTTTGCTTTTACAACACGCAGACAGCATCTGCAGAAAGTAGCACCGTGCTGGTCAGAAGCTTTGCCTTCTCACAGCCTGTCTGCATGCTCTGGTGTGTCTGCGCGGTCCTAAATCTAGCTGGCTGTAACTGCCAAACAGCCTACCCGACCCCTCTGAGGCGTCTACATGGTCCTGAAGCACACCGAAGCAGCGTTTTTGTATCACAGTTCACTGATATAACTGCAATGATAAAAACTTCAATTTTAGAATGTGGTGGGGGTCATGTCCCCCCGTCCCCAGTGAAAGTTGCACTCCCTGTCTGCATGGAGTCTGTCAAGCGTTAGGAACATAATTTAGGTCAATGGGCCCCATCTGTTGTGTGGGAGGCAGCGGATGGAGGATTCGCATTATATTATTGTGCTTCTTCAGTAATCTGTAATGATAGGTGTAGTAGTAAGTAGCCTTACACAAGCCTTGACTGGTGTGAGCCGGAACACCTCATAGGGCAGCAGCCCTATCTCCTGTGTCTGTAGTCATAGGTGTAGATCCAGCTAATAAGCGTTCGGAAAATAAGTAGGCCTCAATCTCAAATTAATTTAAAAGATTGGTATTATTTGGTCTGATTTTATTTTCATATTGGAGTACCTAATGTGGATTTCTGCACTGTGTGTGTACTCACAGGCCCACCATGAAGACACTGTGTTCAGTGTCACCTCCCAGTACAGTAGCCTGGGAGATCAGACCAAGCTGAACAGGTATCCCTCCACCTCCTCCTCCCTCATCTCCCGGGAGGTAAGAAAAAGTCACCATGGTTCCCAACCTTATCAGATGCTACATACATGCATACATACAGTTTATGACACTGGTATCTTCTGTCTTTGTATCAGCATTCTGAACATTCTCCTCACCATGAGATGTGACAGGTTATTTATGTCACATCTCACGGTGAGGAGACCTGACACACTAATTACAGGCCTGCGGGTATGATCAGCTTCACATTATTTGAAGAGAAACGGACAAAATGTGTACATTGTCATCTTTTATCTCCATACGTGTGTTTTTCTTCCAGTATAATGATCAAAAGTCAGCGTAGTGACATATGTTGCTGTTTTGTTTGTCCCTTCCACCATGGATTTGACATGCAAAGTGAGTGACAGAGCATAGCCTTCACCACATGGCATTCTGGGAAAACCTATTTGCATGGTTACCAATCAAGTGTCCATCCCTCCACTCCAGTAGGCAACAGATGAGACCGCAGATGTAAAGTTCAGTTAGAAAGAGGAAGTGGGAGGTCCTAGACTTGGCAGAGTATTATTAACAGCAGTGCTTGAGTTTGTGTTGTTCTGTGTTGTGATGTTTCTACGCTCTTCCATTTTGAAGCACCTCCGCGTTCCCAAGAGTAAAGGCTCTGGCCAAGGCTCATCTCCCGTGGCGACGCACCCTGACCCCGACCTCAGGCTGGAGCCAGAGTTGGACACTGACCCAGGGCTTTCTCCGGCCCCATCGCCCGGCCCTCACTCCCCGTCACCGGACACAGAGTATGACAAGTTACTGGTAAGGACAATGTGGATGAATTTATTCCACAATCCACACATAAGAGGAAGTACATTTAACAATGTTTTTAAATGATTTAACCATGTTTTTCTGTGTCATGTCAGGCCTTTAATGGAGTGTGGCATTGCTTTTGGTGTGGTGAACCTGCCTGTTCTTGTTAAGAGAGGCTAAACTAGCTTAGCAGAGCTGAAATTGCTCAATAGAACAAGAGTCAATGCAGGACTGGAAAGACTTTTAGCTAATGGCAATGATTGATTGTTTCTTCAAATGCTGTTTTTTTGGAAGCTGCTTAGTTAGCTTTCAATGTAAAGCACTGTTTTAATGAGTGGATAATGCCTTCTTTAAACACTGCTGACTTTTATTTTTATATTATTTAACTAGGCAAGTCAGTTAAGAACAAATTCTTATTTTACAACGAGGGCCTGCCCCGGCCAAACCCTCCCCTTATAACCCTGGACGATGCTGGGCCAATTGTGCAACGCCCTATGAGACTCACGATCACGGCCGGTTGTGATACAGCCCGGGGTCGAGCCAGGGTCTGTAGTGACGCCTCTAGTACTGAGATGCAATGCTTTAGACCGCTGCTCCACTAGACTTTAAAAAAGTGCATTTCCTCTGCTGTGTTTAAAAATAAAAAAAACAGTGCTTGCTTTGATTCTCATAGGATGTGGAGGCAGTGCCAATGCCCGATGGACAGATCTGCCTACTGGCCCTCCCACCTGAGTGTTCCCTGGGGGAGGGGCCAGCGGCCATGCCGTACCTCAAGCTCTTCTGCCGCTACATCACTGACCGCAAGGTGGGTGGAGACGAGTCATTCTCGCTCACTCCTCTCTAACCTCTTGCTGACCTCTGTTTCACCACCCACTCACCTCTCTCACCACCCACTCACCTCTCTCACCACCCACTCACCTCTCTCACCACCCACTCACCTCTCTCACCACCCACTCATCTCTCACCACCCACTCACCTCTCTCACCACCCACTCACCTCTCTCACCACCCACTCACCTCTCTCACCACCCACTCACCTCTCTCAACACCCACTCACCTCTCTCAACACCTACTCACCTCTTTCACCACCTACTGGCATTAACAACATTGATGGAAAGCTACTGAGGATGGTAGCTGACTCTATAGCCATTCCTAACTGTCTCATAGCTAACTGGCTCATAGCAAACCTTTGGGGGATTTTTTTTTGTGTGGAGCAGATACAATGCTACTGTATTTCTCTGTATTTCTCTGACTTTCCACATGCTAACAGAGAAGGACACTCAACTGCACTGGCACAAATGACTGATGATTGGCTGAAAGAAATTGGTAATAAGAAGATTGTTGGAGCTGTATTGTTAGACTTCATTGCAGCCTTTGATATTATTGACCATAATCTGTTATTAGAAAAACATATGTGCTATGCCTTTACATCCTCAACCATATTATGGGTTGAGAGCTATCTATCCAATAGAACACAGAGGGTTTTATTGAATGGAAGCTTCTCTAATGGAAGACATGTAAAGTGTGGCATTTCACAAGGCCCTCTAATGATCTAACACTAGCATGTCACCTTAGACTATAAATTGTCAAGGTAAAGGCATATTGATTCAATTGTTGTAGAGATACTCAGCACTTTTAACACCACAGTTGACCAAACAAGTCCTGCAGGCTCTAGTTTGACCTAATCTTGACTATTGCCCGGTGATATGGTCAAGTGCTGCAAAGAAGGACCTAGAAAAGCTGCAACTGGTCCAGAACAGAGCAGCATGTCTTGCCCTTCTATGTACAGAGGGCTAATGTCCACAGTATGGCTCAAAGTAGAGGAGAGATTGATTTTGGGTTGGGTGGTATCTAGATGGTGTCCAGATTTTCCTACCATCATATTGTTTCTGTACCATACCTGGATTTACTTTCAAAGATAATTTGTAGAAATATAACTTCACAGAGCTTCATTGTAAAGTGTCTAAACACTGTTTCCCATGCTTGTTCAATGAACCATAAACAATTAATTAACATGTACCTTTGGAACAGTCATTAAGACACTAACAGCTTACAGATGGTAGGCAATTAAGGTCACAGTTATGAATACTTAAGACACTAAAGAGGCCTTTCTACTGACTCTGAAAAACACCAAAAGAAAGATGCCCAGGGTCCTGCTCAGCTGCGTGAACACCTGCCTTAGGCATGCTGCAAGGAGGCATGAGGACTGCAGATGTGGCCAGGGCAATACATTGCAATGTCCATACTGTGAGATGCCTAAGTCAGAACGGACAGCTGATCATCCTTGCAGTGGCAGACCACATGTAACAACACCTGCATAGGATCAGTACATCTGAACATCATACCTGCGGGACAGGTAGAGGATGGCAACAACAACTGCCCAAGTTACACCAGGAACGCACAATCCCTCCATCAGTGCTCAGACTGTCCGCAAAATGCTGAGAGAGGCTGGACTGACTAGACCAGGTCCTCACCAGACATCACTGGCAACAACATCGCCTATGGGCCAAACCCACCGTCGCTGGACCAGACAGGACTGGCAAAAAGTGCTCTTCACTGACGAGTCGCGGTTTTGTCTCACCAGGGGTGATGGTCGGATTCGCGTTTATCGTCGAAGGAATGAGCGTTACACCAAGGCCAGTACTCTGGAGTGGGATCAATTTGGAGGTGGAGGGTCCGTCATGGTCTGGCGCGGTGTGTCACAGCATCATTGGACTGAGCTTGTTGTCATTGCAGGCAATCTCAAAGCTTGCGTTACAGGGAAGACATCCTCCTCCCTCATGTGGTACCCTTCCTGCAGGCTCATCCTGACATGATCCTCCAGCATGATAATGCCACCAGCCATACTGCTCGTTCTGTGCGTGATATTTCCTGCAAGACAGGAATGTCAGTGTTCTGCCATGGCCAGCGAAGAGCCCGGATCTCAATTCCATTGCCCAATTCTGGGACCTATTGGATTTGAGGGTGAGGACTAGGGCCATTCCCCCAGAAATGTCCGGGAACTTGCAGGTGCCTTGGTGGAAGAGTGGGGTAACATCTCACAGCAAGAACTGACAAATCTGGTGCAGTCTATGAGGAGGAGATGCACTGCAGTACTTAATGCAGCTTGTGGCCACATCCGATACTGACTGTTAATTTTGATTTTGACCCCCTCCTTTGTTCAGGGACACATTATTAAATTTCTGTTAATCACATGTCAGTGGAACTTGTTCACTTTATGCCTGTTGAATCTTGTTATGTTCATACAAATATTTACACATGTTAAGTTTGCTGAAAATAACTGCAGTTAACAGTGAGAGGACGTTTATTTTTTTGCTGAGTTTATAAGCAGTGGAGTAGCAAGCACGGTATTATATAGAGCCATGATCACATGGAACTCCCTTCCATCTCAAATTACTCAAGCAAACAGCATGATAACTAATACAACACCCCACAGCACAGCGCCTCTCCCCTATCTATCTGACCTAAATAACTCATAGGCATATGTACACTGAGTGTACAAATCATTAAAGAACACTCTTTCCAATGACATAAACTGACCAGGTGAAAGCTATGATCCCTTATTGATGTCACTTGATAAATCCACCAATCAGTGTAGATGAAGTAGAGGAGACCGGTTAATGAAGGATTTTTAAGCCTTGAGACATTTGTCATTCAGAGGGTGAATGGCAAGACAAACAAATGTAAGCCTTTGAATGGGGTATGGTAGTAGGTGCCAGGTGCACTGGTGTGTCAAGAACTGCAACGCTGCTGTTTTTTTCACGCTCAACATTTTCCACTGTGTATCAAAAATTGTCCGTCACCCAAAGGACATGTCAACTTGACACAACTGTAGGAAGCATTGAAGTCTACATTGGCCAGTATCCCTGTGGAACGCTTTCGACACCTTGTAGAGTCCATGCCCCGACGAACTGAGGCTGTTCTGAGGGAAAAATGGGGGGGTGTAACTCAATTTTAGGAAAGTGTTCCTAATGTTTTGTACACGGTTTATATGTACTAATATGCATGCGACTGTCCGTAGAACCTATTTTGGTTCTATTGTTCTTATTTAAAATGTGTGTAGTTCAGTCCTTGAGCTGTTCTTGTCTATTGATGTTCTGTATTATGTGATGTGTCGTGTGGACCCCAGGAAGAGTAGCTGCTGCTTCAGAAACAGCTAATGGGGATCCTAATCAAATACCTGCTCACCTCTCTCACCTCCCACTCATCTATCTCATCTCTCACCTCTCTTTCTACACATGCTCACCTGTCTCTCACCCGTCTCTCTCTCTCACCAGGGTGTGGTTTCTGGTATCTTGCTGGTGACGTCCAATGAGATGTTCTTTGACCCGTGTAAGACTCACCCGTTGGTGATAGAGCACGGCTGTGAGGAGTACCTGCTGTCCTGCTCAGTGGACAGCCTGGCCTCGGTCTCCTTCTACTCTGACATCTCCCACGTGCACTTCAACTCCTCCACACACAGGTCAGCGCTAAATGGCTATGTGCACGTTCAAGGCACATACCGATTTGGTGTAGCTCTGCACAGATCAACATATCTTCACAATGCCTTGGAAGGCGTTTAACTTATGAGGTCACTATTATGATCCTATATTCTTCGCAGACCTGTGTTAAATTGGTGTATCTCGAATACGCACTCTGACTTGTGTAGTGTGGGTCTCTGACATTTTTTGTTTGTTACAAACAAGCAATGTAGAGAATCATTATACCTTCTTAACCGCTGTGAAATATATTTTCAGTAACCCAAAATATTATATTTTCAGCTCTTTAAAGCTGGTGTACAAAACCGAAAGTGAAAGACACAAAAACTAAACTTAAGAACAGGAAGCATAGAAATAGCTTGCATAGAAATAGCTCAGATAGAACAGATCTACCACTTCTTCGACTTTCTTTCAATGAGAATGACAAATCTATAACTCACATTTCTATGTGAATTTGGTCAGGTCTCCCAAAAAGTTAACATATTGCAGCTTTAAATACTGTATCATCTCTAATATCTAGCAGTGGAAATGGGGTATATGATACGATAGGATATACTTTATTGTCCATTTACATGGAAATTCATTTTGTGAAGGCAACATACAGATACACAAGAAAATAATACACTACAATGCATTGAAAATGGGAAACACTGGAAAGATAATAATAATGCACACATCATTATTCAGTTTATGTAGTCCACTGTCCAACCTTGTATTGGGCCTACATCTGTCCTAGGACCACTGTTCAGCATCCTACATCTGTCCCATCGCCCACTGTTCAGCATCCTACAGCTGTCGTATGGCCCACTGTTCAGCATCCTACAGCTGTCCTATGGCCCACTGTTCAGCATCCCATGGCCCACTGTCCTATGGCCCACTGTTCAGCATCCTATGGCCCACTGTTCAGTCCTATGGCCCACTGTCCTATGGCCCACTGTTCAGCATCCTACAGCTGTCCTATGGCCCACTGTTCAGCATTCTACAGCTGTCCTATGGCCCACTGTCCCATGGCCCACTGTTCAGCATCTTACAGCTGTCCTATGGCCCACTGTTCAGCATCCTACAGCTGTCCCATGGCCCACTGTTCAGCATCCTACAGCTGTCCCATGGCCCACTGTTCAGCATCCTACAGCTGTCCCATGGCCCACTGTTCAGCATCCTACAGCTGTCCCATGGCCCACTGTTCAGCATCCTACAGCTGTCCCATGGCCCACTGTTCAGCATCCTACAGCTGTCCCATGGCCCACTGTTCAGCATCCTACAGCTGTCCCATGGCCCACTGTTCAGCATCCTACAGCTGTCCCACATCCTACAGCTGTCCCATGGCCCACTGTTCAGCATCCTACAGCTGTCTTATGGCCCAGCTGTCCCATGGCCCACTGTTCAGCATCCTACAGCTGTCCCATGGCCCACTGTTCAGCATCCTACAGCTGTCCCATGGCCCACTGTTCAGCATCCTACAGCTGTCCCATGGCCCACTGTTCAGCATCCTACAGCTGTCCTATGGCCCCCTGTTCAGCATCCTACAGCTGTCCTATGGCCCCCTGTCCTATGGCCCACTGTTCAGCAGCCTGATGGCCATCGGCATGGAACTTGCTCCTGCTCCTATTCTTGCTGAACAGTGGGACCTTGTATCTCCTTCCAGAAGGCTGCAGTTCAAAACATTTGGCAAGATTGTGTGTAGGGTGCTCTATGATGCACTTGGCCTTGTCCCTCTCCTGTCTATCATAGCCAATGAAATTGGCCCTTGGACATCTATGGTGTCAAGGAATGTTTACTGGGTCAGATATTGCAGAACATGCAACATACACTGAGTATACTAAACATTAGGAACACCTTCCTAATATTGAGTTTCACACCCACCATTAATTTTGTCTTGCCCATTCACCCTCTGAATGACACACATACACAGTCCATGTCTCAATTGTCTCGAGGCTTAAAAATTATTATTTAACCTGTTACTAGGTGGAATGGAACTAAAAACATACAGAAAGCTGGCTCCAAAACTGTCAAGATGCTTGAGCAGGGTGGGAGGCGAAGCAGCAGTAGCCCTCCACACCACAAGGAGGAGACTGTCCCAACACCGGTGTCTGCTGCTACATCAGAGCTGAGGTCTGCCCTGGCTCTGAGCCTGGTCCAGGGGTTCTCTGAGGAGGAGAGGAGCAGTGACATGGCTGAGTGGCAGCTGGAGGGGAAGGGTAGTCCGCTGGAAGAGCTGGCTGTGCAGTCATCCAGGACTGTGGGAGGAGCTGTGTTGAGCAGTGCTGCCACCTTCTGTTGTGGTGGACAAGAGGCAGCAGGGACAGGGAGTAAAGTGAGGATGGAGCTGGTGGACAGAGAGGGTACAAAGAAGCAGTCTGTGAGGAATCCGACACCAGGTAAGGAAAGGAATCAAGTCAATAGGTTATTATCATGGTTTTATCCCAATAAGTACTGTTTACTTAATTTTTCTCCATCCTTCCCCCTCTCTCTTTCCACCTTTCTCTCGTTATCTCTCGCTTTCTCGCTCCCTCTCTCTCCCTCATTCTCCCCCTCCCTCTTCTCCAGGCCCCTCTAGACTGTCTTCAGGGACTTCTGGAGGTCTGGTGTTTGTCAGGCTGCGACTCCAGCAATCCACTGGGAAGAAGAAAGGTGTGGCTGCAGGCTTGCTGCTGGGGACAAACAAAACCTTACCCCGGAGGGACTCCTGGTTCGCCTTCTCCCAGGAGAGGTAACCGTCTACAGTCTGGAGCCACAGAAACAGACTGTTTTAGTTTAACATTAACGTTCCGTTTAGATTCTGTGAACATTAACACCTCACAATGACAATGTCTAACATTAACATCAAGTTTAACATGTCTCCTGCAGCGATTTGAATTACTGTTGAATGCTGAGGAATGTAGGCTTCAAGTTTTTTTTTTTTGTCAATCAAAGGTCTGTCGTGTCTTGTCGTCTGTAGCTCAGATGAGCTGTATGCCTACATGGACCACTGGAGGCCTGGCCTGTGCATGTTGGAGGGAGGGTCGGAGGAGGGCGATGAGGAGGAGTTTGTACTGGTTGAAGACAGAGAAGAGGAGGAGAAGGAAGAAGAACAGGAGGTGTCCAAGAACCATGGGCGGACTGGGGAAGACTGGGAGGTAAGTCTGGATTTAAGACTGGGAAGAACTCAGAGGTAAATCTGTATTTTACTGGAGAAGGCTGTGAGGTAAATCTGTATTTTACTGGAGAAGGCTGTGAGGTAAATCTGTATTTTACTGGAGAAGGCTGTGAGGTAAGTCTGTATTTTAGACTGAGGAGGACTGGGTGTTAAATCTGTATTTTACTGCGAAGAACTGGGAGGTAAGTCTGCATTTTACTGGGGAGGACTGGGAGGTAAATCTGTATTTTACTTGGGAGGATTGGGAAGTAAGTTTGTATTTTACTGGGGAGGACTGGGAAGTAAGTCTGGATTTTACTGGGGAGGACTGGGAAGTAAGTCTGGATTTTACTGGGGAGGACTGGGAGGTAAGTCTGTATTTTACTGGGGAGGACTGGGAGGTAAGTCTGTATTTTACTTGGGAGGATTGGGAAGTAAGTTTGTATTTTACTGGGGAGGACTGGGAAGTAAGTCTGGATTTTACTGGGGAGGACTGGGAGGTAAATCTGTATTTTACTTGGGAGGATTGGGAAGTAAGTTTGGATTTTACTGGGGAGGACTGGGAAGTAAGTCTGGATTTTACTGGGGAGGACTGGGAGGTAAGTCTGGATTTTACTGGGGAGGACTGGGAGGTAAGTGGATTTTACTGGGGAGGACTGGGAGTTAAGTCTGGATTTTACTGGGGAGGACTGGGAGGTAAGTCTGGATTTTAGACTGCGGAGGACTGGGAGGTAAGTGGATTTTACTGGGGAGGACTGGGAGGTAAGTCTGGATTTTACTGGGGAGGACTGGGAGGTAAGTGGATTTTACTGGGGAGGACTGGGAGGTAAGTCTGGATTTTACTGGGGAGGACTGGGAGGTAAGTCTGGATTTTACTGGGGAGGACTGGGAGGTAAGTGGATTTTACTGCGGAGGACTGGGAGGTAAGTGTATTTTACTGGGGCTGCATTTTAGAGTTGAGGAGAGTCATAAAGAAAGGCTGAAGTGCCTGATGTGGACATACAGGTAAACAGCTATAAATTGCTTTTGACTACAGCGTTAAGTAAAGACCCCTTGTGCACACCATGGCCTGGGGAAGTTTGGGCAATTGTTTAAAAGTTTGAGAAGTGTTTAGGTGGGGTAAGGGGTTATTGTTTGACATGTGTGTGTCAAGTTTTCGCGACAATGGGATTTTAATGGGTTTATAACTAGGTTGTGTGTCTTGTGTTGCAGCTGGTGACAGTGGAGGATGATAGAGGGAGACTCCCCCTGGACATGGACAAAGATCCAGAGGGACTGTGTGAGATCGTAGCCCAGAGTCGCATCTTAGACGCGTCGCTTGTCAGAGAGGTGAGTGTGAGCACATATTCATAGACAAAACTTCACAAAACACACGCTCTGTCTCATCTAATCACACACACATTCACAATGGAAGATCATTCACAGATCTTATCCATTCTTGGATAAGAAGGAGAGACAATTACTTAATTAATCCCAAATGGGAAATTAATGTTGCTGGCCAGCGCCACACATATAGAAGAAATTACACACGTTACTCTTCTTGTCTCTACTTCCACAAATGCGTTGACTGGTCTGGGTTTAAAGTTAAATCCAGAGTCTGAGACTGAACCTCACTACTTCTGCCTCAGGCTCCCTTGAGCAGCCCTGGCCTTCAGTCAAACACAGTGCCATTCATTTACTGAACCTTCGTACTGAGTAGAGTACTGAAAATATTCAAAACCTCTACTTACATGTTTCACGATGGAGGGTCAAGTAGGAAGGGATCAGGTATGAAGATCCAATATAGCCATTTTTATCTCTGTCATATTATTTCTGGGTAACAATTAAGTACCTTACTGTGATAATTTTTTCTTAAAATTGTCAAAAATAAAGAAATATAGCTTCTTAGCAAAGAGCCATTTTTAAGCAAGAATTTTGCTAGGTGTGGTCTGAGTGGGGAGGGGCAAACTGAAAATGAACTGTTATTGACAGAGGGGTTTGGAACTCTATTTTATTATTTTGTCTATTAACAATGTTCCCTATTATTTTTATGAGGAACTGAGAAAATTGTAGGTCTTGTGAGCGGAAACTTGAACATTGTGAGAATTATGTGCAACTTCCGGCGCGCTTTTACAGTGAACACTGAGGCTGTACCCTGACAGTTTTAGACATTATTGTTGGCCTATAAATTACAGTCACCTATTTGAAACCACTTTACAAAAAAATAATTACTACCATACAGATAATAAAACAATGTAGGCTACCCCTCTGCATATTGGCTTATTTGCATATTCAAGCCTGTCTCAAAATACAAGACATGAGCTTTTTACCGGACTGTCCTTTCAAAGACTGCTTGAAATGTAGCGTACACATTTTGTGCTCTTGTAGGATGCAGTAACTCCCCATTGCTGACCTATACTTATCTATAACTGGGGTTATAACTCGCTAACGAGCAAAGAATATCTACGAATATCCACTGATAAGCACTCTGATCTGAACTGATCTGAAAAGCTCAATCACTCGCAGGTGATTGAAAGACTGCTTGTGGTCTACCCCAGCCAATAGAAATCTACTCCTTTGCGCTCTGGCTCTGCCTACAACAAAATCACACACTCAATCTTGCAAAGTTAGATTTGGTTTGGTTTGTTGCATTGAAAAGGGGCTCATATAATGTTGATTTGACCACAGAAAAAACATTGATCTAAATAGCACAAACCTCATGGGGCAAACTCTGTGAATTTTAATCTCTTGCGTCTCAGTGCGGCCTGGCATTTCTTCTGCATGGCAGTCCTGGAATAGATATGCTGCCACACACGAGTGCAGCGTAGAGGGAACATGATCTATTATCTAATTTACCGCCTAGTGCACCAGGCAGGCCATAATTCCGTCCCACCACAATAGACTGCAATTAGCCATTTCAAGCGGTCTTTTCAAACAGCTCTTACATTTAAAAGAGCATAATCATAATTTTCACAATTTCACATTATTATTCCAAACTCGGTGTGGAAATATACACCGAGGGTACAGAACATTAGGAACACTTGCTCTTTCTTCAATCAGTGTAGATGAAGGGAAGGAGACAGGTTGAAGAATGATTTTTAAGCCTTGAGACAATTGAGACATGGATTGTGTATGTGTGCCATTCAGAGGGTGAAGTCCATATTGACCAGTATCCCTGTGGAATGCTTTCGTCACCTTGTAGAGTTGAGGCCGCTCTGGGGGGGGTGCTACTCAATAGTAGGAAGGTGTTCCTAATGTTTTGTACACTCAGTGTAAATAAAACACATGAAAATCACGTTTTTTTTACATCACTTTGCCCAGCGTCGTTCGGGTCTGGCCGGAGTAGGCCGTCATTGTGAATAAGAATTTGTTCTTAACCGACTTCCCTAGTTAAATAAAGGTTAAATAAAAATGAATTAAGCAGAGCAGTGCTGTGATCACTTTGAACCAATACATTATCTAATGAGCCCTGCAGGTCAGCTCTGCAAGTGGCTTATGGTTTCCAGTCCCATTCACTTAGTTGGTATCTATCTCCCTCTCTCCCTTTCACTTTCTTTTCCACTCATTTTAAACTTGTAATAAGTGTATATTCTCCTATCTTTTTGCCCCTTCCGTCTCTCTCTCACTCACCCGCCACTCTTTCTCCTTCTCCATCCGTCCATCTTTCTCCAGCTCTCAGTGGAACTGCCACCCAGGACAGTGGGCCACACGTGGCAGCTGGCTTTCAGCACGTCTCGTCACGGCTCCAGCCTCAAGTCCCTCTACCGGAGGCTGAAAGGCAGCGACTCGCCTATACTCATGGTCATCAAGGACTCACATAATCAGGTGTGCTTTTTATGTACTCGTATTTGTTATGTTCACGTTACAAACGACACCCCTAATGTTCCACGCACTATATTTCGAATATCTATCTGACTTAGATGTTAGAGATTACACAGAATGTGTGCCATAGACTACCTGCTTTTCATTTCATTTGCACTATTAACTTGGACACCCACATGTCAAGACTACAGTGGGGTTAGTTTGAATAACATACCGATTTTCCAGGAGTCACAGACAGAGTTTGTTGTTGTCACCTATGAAGTCCTCCATTTTATGAAGTCTGTCTCGTTTGGTTACCAAAGAGTTGTATTTTGGTTAATGGTAGGTTTGTTTCTCTGTGCCCCAGGTGTTTGGGAGCTTCCTCTCTCACCCTCTGAGGCCAAGCGAGACCTTCTACGGCACAGGAGAGACATTCCTCTTCATGCTACTTCCTCGCTTCAAGGTTAGCGAAGATACACACACATACACACACACAATATGGCTCACCCACACACACACATACACTTTATGACACACACGCACTATGACACACACACACTATGACGCATACAATGCCATACAATTCTCTCCCACATGTTCTAATCTGAAATGTGGCTTTTTAAGGTATAGGTGCAGAATTGTTATTTTGCCAAACTAACTGAAAAGACGATACTGTTCGTTGCAAATCTTGCTGACATAATATTAAAGGAGTTTCCATAGCAACCAAATTACTATTCACATCAAGGTCTCTACCAACGTCACATAATCGATTCGTGCGTGAATGTGGATTAAGCAAAAGGTCCCTTTCTGCATTGTTATGCACAAACAACGTGTCGGAACTCATTGCTATCAATAGTGTACTGTATGTGCATAGCATTACAGAAAGGCAAGGTCATCCATAAGCACAGAGGGGTACTCCTGTGTTGGTATCCTATACTGACTCTGTCCTTGTCACGTCCCACAGTGTTTCAAGTGGACCGGAGAAAACTCCTTCTTCATAAAGGGAGACCTGGACTCTTTTGCTATCGGAGGAGGAAGGTGGGGTCACTCAGAGTCATACCAATATGTCTTAGGTTATGGTTTTCTTGATGCTGATGTTATTTCTGTTTGCTTGACACTTACTGCATGTTGATGCTACACTAAGTGACCAACAGTATGTGGACACCTGCTCGTCAAAAATCTCATTCCAAAATCATGGGGGATTAATATGGAGTTGGTCCTTTGCTGCAATAGCAGCCTCCACTCTTCTGGGAAGGCAATCCCACTAGATGTTGGAACATTGCTGCAGGGACTTGCTTCCATTCAGCCAGAAAAGCATTAGTGAGGTCTGGCACTGATGTTGGGCAATTAGGCCTGGCTTGCAGTCGGTGTTCCAATTCACCCCAAAGGTGTTCGATGGGGTTGAGGTCAGGGCTCGGTGCAGGCCAGTCAAGTTCTTCCACACTGATCTCAACAAACCATTTCTGTATGAACCTCGCGTTGTGCATGGGGGCATTTCCATGCTGAAACAGGAAAGGGCCTTCCCAAACTGTTGCCACAAAGTTGAAAGCACAAAATCGTCTAGAATGTCATTGTATGCTGTAGCTTTAAGTATTCCCTTGACTGGAACTAAGGGGCTTAGCCTAAAACCATGAAAAACAGCCCCAGAACATTATTCCTCCTCCACCAAACTTTACAGATGGCACTATGCATTGGGGCAACTAGCTTTCTACTGGCATCCGCCAAACCCAGATTTGTCCATCGGACTGCCAAATGGTGAAGCGTGATTCATCACTCCACTGCTCCAGAGTCCAATGGTGGTGAGCTTTACACCACTCCAGCCGACGTTTGGCGTTGGGCATGGTGATCTTACGCATTGATCACACCGACAGTGTTTTTGTGCAAAAGGGTATGCAGCATCATCTGGATACGTGTGCAACAAAAGTTAAACATTCGCCTTTTGCTACCATTTTTAAACATTCGCCTTTTGCTACCATTTCTGTCAAGCAATCTACGCATACAGTTTGATGCATACATTTTACATACACTTAAGCCAAATACATTTAAACTCCTGACATTTAATCCGCGTAAAAATTCCCTGTTTTAGGTCAGTTGGGATCACCACTTTATTTTAAGAATGTGAAATGTCAAAATAATAGTAGAGAGAATTATTTATTTCAGCTTTTATTTCTTTCATCACATTCCCAGTGGGTCAGAAGTTTACATACACTCAATTAGTATTTGGTTGCATTGCCTTTAAATTGTTGAACTTGGGTCAAATGTTTCGGGTAGCCTTCCACAAGCTTCCCACAATAAGTTGGGTGAATTTTGGCCCATTCCTACTGACAGACCTGGTGTAACTGAGTCAGGTTTGTAGGCCTCCTTGCCCGCACACGCTTTTTCAGTTCTTTCCACAAATGTTCTATAGGATTGAGGTCAGGGCTTTGTGATGGCCAATCCAATAACTTGACTTTGTTGTCCTTAAGCCATTTTGCCACAATGTTGGAAGTATGCTTGGGGTCATTGTCCATTTGGAAGACCCATTTGCATTAAAGCTTTAACTTCCTGACTGATGTCTTGAGATGTTGCTTCAATATATCCACATAATTTTCCTCCCTCATGAAGCCATCTATTTTGTGAAGTGCATCAGTTCCTCCTACAGCAAAGCACCCCCACAACATGATGCTGCCACCCCCATGCTTCACAGTTGGGACAGTGTTCTTCGGCTTGCAAGCATCCCCCTTTTTCCTCCAAACATAATGATGGTCATTATGGGCAAACAGTTTCATCAGACCAGAAGACATTTCTCCAAAAAGCCCCATGCGCAGTTGCAAACCAGTGGCTTCTTCTTTGCTGAGCTGCCTCAGGTTATATCGATATAGGACTTGTTTTACTGTGGATATAGATACTTTTGTACCTGTTTCCTCCAGCATCTTCACAAGGTCCTTTGCTGTTGTTCTGGGATTGATTTGCACTTTTCGCACCAAAGTACGTTCATCTCTAAGAGACAGAATGAGTCTCCTTTCTGAGCGGTATGACGGTTGCATGGTCCCATGGTGTTTATACTTGCATACTATTGTTTGTACAGATGAATGTGGTACCTTCAGGTGTTTGGAAATTACTCCCAAGGATGAACCAGACTTGTGGAGGTCTACAATTTTTTTTCTGAGGTCTTGGCTGATTTCTTTGGATTTTCCCATGATGTCAAGCAAATAGGCACTGAGTTTGAAGGTAGGCCTTGAAATACATCCACAGGTACACTTCCAATTGACTCAAATGATGTCAATTAACACATCAGAAGCTTATACAGCCATGACGTCATTTTCTGGAATTTTCCAAGTTGTTTAAAGGCACAGTCAACTTAGTGTATGTAAACGTCTGACCCACTGGAATTGTGATACAGTGAAATAATCTGCAATGCAAACACAGCGTTCTATTGGAAATGAATGTACTTCTGGAGTACCAAAATGCAATGACGCTGTCGACGTGAACAAGTCATTAGGCTTGTGTGCGGCTGCTCGGCCATGGAAACCCATTTCATGAAGCTCCCAACGAACAGTTATTTTACTGATGTTGCTTGCGGAGGCAGTTTGGAACTCTGTCGTGAGTGTTGCAACTGTGAACTTGTGTGACCTACCATTTCCACTTCACAATAATAGCACTTGCAGTTGACAAGGCCAGCTCTTGCAGGGCAGAAATTTGACAACCTGAAAGGAGGCATCACATGACGGCGCCACGTTGAAAGTTACTGAGCTCTTCAGTAAGGCCATTCTACTGCCAATGTTTGTCAATGGAGATTGCATGGCTGTGAACTCGATTTTATACATCTGTCAGCAACGGATGTGGCTAAAATAGTTAAATCCACTCATTTGAAGGGGTGTCCACATACTTTTGTGTGTGTATATACAGTGGGGCAAAAAAGTATTTAGTCAGCCGCCAATTGTGCATGTTCTCCCACTTAAAGATGAGAGAGGCCTGTAATTTTCATCATAGATACACTTCAACTATGACAGACAAAATTAGAAAAATAATCCAGAAAATCACATTGTAAGATTTTTTTAATGAATGTATTGGCAAATTATGGTGGAAAATAAGTATTTGGTCACCTTCAAACAAGCAAGATTTCTGGCTCCCACAGATCTGTAACTTCTTCTTTAAGAGGCTCCTCTGTCCTCCACTCGTTACCTGTATTAATGGCACCTGTTTGAACTTGTTATCAGTATAAAAGACACCTGTCCACAACCTCAAACAGTCACACTCCAAACTCCACTATGGCCAAGATCAAAGAGCACCAGAAACAAAATTGTAGACCTGCACCAGGCTGGGGAAGACTGAATCTGCAATAGGTAAGCAGCTTGGTTTGAAGAAATCAACTGTGGGAGCAATTATTAGGAAATGGGAGACATACAAGACCACTGATAATCTCCCTCGATCTGGGAATCCATGCAAGATCTCACCCCGTGGGGTCAAAATGATAACAAGAACGGTGAGCAAAAATCCCAGAACCACACGGGGGGACCTAGTGAATGACCTGCAGAGAGCTGGAACCAAAGTAACAAAGTAACAGTAAGCCTACCATCAGTAACACACTACGCCGCCAGGGACTCAAATCCTGCATTGCCAGACATGTCCCCCTGCTTAAGCCAGTACATGTCCAGGCCCGTCTGAAGTTTGCAAGAGGGCATTTGGATGATCCAGAAGAAGATTGGGAGAATGTCATATGGTCAGATGAAACCAAAATAGAACTTTTAGGTAAAAACTCAACTCATTGTGTTTGGGGGACAAAGAATGCTGAGTTGCATCCAAAGAACACCATACCTACTGTGAAGCATGAGGGTGGAAACATCATGCTTTGGGGCTGTTTTTCTGCAAAGGGAACAGGATGACTGATCCGTGTAAAGGAAAGAATGAATGGGGCCATGTATCGTGAGATTTTGAGTGAAAACCTCCTTCCATCAGCAAGGGCATTGAAGATGAAACGTGGCTGGGTCTTTCAGCATGACAATGATCCCAAACACACCGCCCGGGCAATGGAGTGGCTTCGTAAGAAGCATTTCAAGGCCCTGGAGTGGCCTAGCCAGTCTCCAGATCTCAACCCCATAGAAAATCTTTGGAGGGAGTTGAAAGTCCGTGTTGCCCCAAAACATCACTGCTCTAGAGGAGATCTGCATGGAGGAATGGGCCAAAATACCAGCAACAGTGTGTGAAAACCTTGTGAAGACTTACAGAAAACGTTTGACCTCTGTCATTGCCAACAAAGGGTATATAACAAAGTATTGAGATAAACTTTTGTTATTGACCAAATACTTATTTTCCACCATCATTTGCAAATTCATTAAAAATCCTACAATGTGATTTTCTGGAATTTTTTCCCTCATTTTGTCTGTCATAGTTGAAGTATACCTATGATGCAAATTACAGGCCTCATCTTTTTAAGTGGGAGAACTTGCACAATTGGTGGCTGACTAAATACTTTTTTTGCCCCACTGTAGTGTGCGTCAATGTTTAGGAAAACACATCACTTTTCTCTATTCTAAAGCAATGAACAAGGACCTGAGTTTCTCTCGCTCTCTCTTCCCCAGTGGTCACTTTGGCTTGTGGCTGGATGAGATGCTGTACCTGGGCAGGAGTAGCCCCTGTTACACCTTCAACAACTGCTGCCTCTCGGAAAGAGACGACTTCCACGTCATGGAGCTGGAGGTGTGGACATTCTGGTGAAGACATGAACTCAACTCACCTCGCCTAGCAACACATACTGACTCTCTCTGGCTGTCCAATCACTGCATTAAACAGGACTCTAGAAACCATATATTCTCGTACAATAAGTTGTTGGATGTACCTGACTATTTTGACTTAAATGTGTGGTTTTGGGCTGGAAACTCAACTGTAAATAACTGTTATGTGGAGGGGTGTTGGTGGTTTGGAGATTGTACCCTCGCTGCATTGGAAGACTTGTCCTGTTGCAGCCCCCCACTCCTTCCGCAGATTGGTATGGTCCTCACTTTCAGGTGACTTGGCCTTGTGGATACTGTTATTCTATGGTAGAATTCACATTTCCTTCCAACAATGGCTCTCCCCATCTAAAGGCCATGCCTGCCTGCATTTCCACCCCAGCACAACTCACACTCTTATTCTGGCACCATAGTTTAAAATTAATGAATTGGAGGAACTGAAATCACTACCCCTTGTGGCATATGAACTGGGGGGGGGGGTTCAAAGGTTCAAAGGTGACTAGAACAATCCCCTTTCTGATCAATGTTCACACAGTACAACACAAATAGACATTATGAATGTTATAACGTCTTTATCTGATACTTCTGGGACACGTCGGTTTCATCAAGTGTTCAGCGCAAGCTCACTCAAGACTACTTTTTAGTAAAGATCCATTTTTATTTTTTGCAGACAATTTGCCACTATCAGTCAAAAAGCCTATTTCAAGGGGATGACTCACCTCTGCAATGGCTAAATGTTCTGCCTACATTGAAGCGCTTAACAAGAGGCTGATGGAGAAACAGAACACTTTCCTAAGATATGACCCATTTCAAAGTTTATCACATGTACACGTGATAGAGGCAAGAAGAAGTTAATCATTGTGGATTCTAAGTTCATTTTGTTATCTTTGGTGTAGTCACCCCTTAAGTTCTGATCTCATAGTCAAGGTGTTAAGAAATAACTAGTGTCAACATAAGACTGTTGGCTTTCATAAAAAATATTAACAAAACAAACAATTATTACATTACACATTGTGCCACCATACAGCTTTGTTTCCAGGTTTCCATGACAGCTGTTGGCAACCTCGGGGGAACAGAGCGGGGGTGTTGCCTGCAGAAGCTTAAGCAATGACATCAGGCCCTACCCAGCCAACCTTGGACTTTCAGGCAAGGCCGTCACAAACTGCTGAAACTCTAGAGGGAACGACTTGCCCTGCCCTGCCCCCCAACAGAAATAAACCCTGTGGTTCTTTGCATATTGCGAGATAAAACAAATAGAACAGAACAATGCATTATGGTGCAGTCTGTTTTGATATGAAAATGTAGATATCAAGAAAGATTTGAGCAAAGCATATCTCATTCACTGTTATGACATGAAAACAGAAGGCATAAATAAGTCATTAATTAGCCACTAGTAGAGGTCAAAGCAATGTTCGGAGCCTGGCCACTGTTCTGACCCTGAACATTGTACTTTAAAATAGTTGGTAAGTAACAGCAACATTAGTGATTATATGGAATGGGATTAGAAGCATGTTAACTTGAAAGAACATCTAGCAACTGAGTATTGAGTTTAGTTATGAAAAAAAAAGAAAGTTGTCTTTAGAAGGGCTCAACTGGTAGTGGCCACTGTCGTTTGAAGAGGTTGTTGTAATACTGATCATGTTGGATACTCGTAAAACAACCTGAAAAGTTAACAGCTGCCAAGCCAGCACTTTAGTAATCTGATCCCTATACACAAGTTAGCTTTTTCTTTGATCATTATCCTTCACAGAGGAATTACTCTAGTTTTTACACACACACACTTTTGACCACCGTTCGTCTTTACTGTGCCAGGTGCTCCTTGGCTTTCTCCAGACCCTCTTTGAGGAAGTTGATGTACGTAGCAGTGGATGGGTCCTCGAACCCCCCAGAGAAGCTAAATGTGGCAGCTTCCTCCTCCGGCTTCATGGACGTCTGGTCCAGGAAGTAGTTAGCATTGATGTGGTGAACCTAGAGAATTTAAGTCAGAGATTCAAGTCATTTTCAACCCTCCGTAGGCTGTCGTCATTTCCTCCAAACCCTTTTTTAAAATGTGTTAGCTGGCTATTTAGCAACGCCCAGAATCAACAAAGTGAAGTATCCACTTAAAGGTTGTTGATAAACAACTGGGATGTTGAGATGGAAACATGATGGAACTGTAAGGACTTACAATAGTGCCGTTGGGCAGCGCCACCATCATTTCTACTGGAAAGTTGTAATTCTCCAGGTGTAGGCGGGCCCTCTGACTCTCAACCGGGTTCTGCTTGTTAGCCTGCGATTAAGATTATTAGGATACATCACCACCACATCAATCAAAACAGACAGCAGGACCTCGACAACAGATGGAGTGGAATATGTTCAACTTGGTCACTTGAGACAAACTTTGATTTAGTAATAAACACTATCCATTAAAAGTGGTATCATTATTTTAGGCTTGAACCTTGAGGATGAGCCAGTGGTGCCAGATGGTGTCACTTTAAATCGAAGGATGGGCTCATTGTAATATCTGGAATGCAACAAATACAAAGTTTCCATGTTTGACACCTTTCTATCCATTCCATTACAATGAGCCTGTCATTCGATTAAACTGGCTACGGGCTGGGCTGAGCAATATGGGCTGCTCACTCACCTGCATGTCCTCCAGCTCTTTGACCAGGGACCAGCTGCTGACGAAGCTCTGGTTGAGCAGGGCCAGGACGGGCGAACTTTCCAGGACTGTCTCCCGGAGAGTCCGCCCCGAACCTGTGACAACGTGTTTGGAGGAAGCAAAAAGGTCAGATGCAACGCTAAAGACATTGTAATATTCAGTGCTCAAAAGGGTATTCTGCTTTAACTGGATGTCTTTCCCCTAGTCACTCACTTCAACCCCTCACCCCCAAGATGACACCCCTCTACCCCCAGGTCCAGGATATAATTTATATTTTGTAAGTTCATCACTTAAAATGGCCCTAAGTAAGCACTAAAGTGGATTATAATCATTATTATCTTCATAGAGCACAGTGTCACAGGTGAACCATCTCACCTCAGCAGGATTGGTCATCTAGTGCCCCCCAGAGGAGGATGGAGTGCACCAGCTTGCTCTCTTCCTGCGCTCGCTGAAAGGCCTCTGAGAAGGGCAGGTATGACACCTGTGGACAATGGAAGGAGAGATGTACATCACAATGGTGCGGAGTCTATCAAGTTATTTTTGAGAGAGCTTGGGGACTACCAAGTTGTGACCAAAGTTCAAAGGTGACTAGAACAATCCCCTAAATAGATGGGACAAAACTGAGCAGGCGTATTGAGCTGTACCTTCTTGAAGGGGTAGAAGGTGACCTCGAGGCGGCGAGCAGCCTCCTCGCGGCTGATCTCAGACGTCCAGTGTATGTCCTCGAAGACAAACTGGATAGGGTCGCTGCCTCCCCCTCGGCTATCGATAATATTCCCCTCCTCATCCTGGATGAAGGAGGGAGTGGATGGACCAGCGGCCTGCAGCTCCATCTGACAACACACAGGGTTTCTTAATATGAATACTACCGTGCTCCACTCTCATATTCTCCGAGGACGTTATCTTGAGTACGAGAGTGTGGAGAACGCATAAAACATTCCATTTGAGAAGCACTCGCACTCCCGACTGTATAACCTCACGCTGCACCTCCCCATTCCCTGAACTTGCCTCCAGCCAGGACATTGGCAATAGAAACGAAAAACAAGATTTCCACAAAGCCAACGTTTTACTTCATAATTATCAGCTAGGTAGTTTAACAGGCAAAGACCTACAACGGTTGTTATGCAAGGTAGATGACTAGCTGTCAATTTATTTGTGGGTAGCTAGCTAGCCTGTTAGCCATATTTACGTACTATTGGCTTGATCGATGCACATTCCACAATTAACACAGTATTTATTAACGTATCAAGACAAAATATTGTTGTCATGCAATATGTGAATGGGCACCATTTCATTCCGAAGTCTGAGTTTATTTTCTCTTGCTTCAGCTAAAATATTATCTTCCATTGATTTCAAGATATTCTGAGTTTTTTACATGGTTGTGTCATTTCTGTGCGTACTTTCCATTGAAGCTTGCGTCGATGCATGCATCAGAGGTGCCATCCGTGCTCCATACTTTGATTTGGACTCATACTCTGACAGTCCCGTGCTCCAATTTGCGTGCTCGGAGCACGGTAGTAGGCATATTGAAAAAACACCCACAGAGATCCCATAACAAATACAACACATCATACTATGTCACATTACACCAAATCAAATGTTGGTATACCATAACATGACAAGGCACAGTAGCCTACCTGTGGCAGGTATCCAATGTCCACCTCCATATTACTGTTCTCAGTGGCTCCATAGAGCCACTCCATGTCCACATTCAGAGTCCTGTGAGACCGGGAGAAGTCAGTGTCTGCCATCTTACATTCACTTACAGATATATCAGTAGCATTACTATCATCCTAAAGGTCTACTCTGAATGGATAAGACACAAAGTCTGTAGACTACAGAGGTAATTCTGGTTATCGATAACAGTCAACCGTGTTATTCACTGACCTGTCGTTGGGGACGTAGAGGGTGAACTGTCGGACGTGGGAGGAGTCCCGGGAGAGGATGATGTTGCCAGTGAATTGGCCCGGGGTGAACCAGAAGGGGAAGTCTGGGACATCATTGAGCTGAAACTCTGCATGGATCCTGTGGAGGTACAGGGGTAATAACATGGTAACTAATTGTAAACGCGATGGACTAGGCTTGATGAGGAATCTCAAGAGTTCCCTCACCTGAAGACAATGTCCAGATAAAAGTCACTGGCGGCTCGGATGCAGGCCACTGTTCCCTGAGGGGCAAAACGAGACTTGATGAAGGGCCGTGGATGGAACATACTTAGCAGGGAGTGAATGAGAACCTGTGGGGAAACAAATACAGTCACTGCTAGGTTCATATATTTTCTTCAACCAATTTGTGACATTTTACGTTTGCTACTGACACCATTTGACAGACTATGCTGTAATATCATCTCATAGTCAAAGTAACACTTGGTTTTCGCCAATGTATATATAATCATCGCCAAGAGTTTGAGTGATGAACAAGTGTAGTAGACGGTTCAAATCAAACTTAATATAAAATATCAGATACAGTCACTTCCTAAAACCGTACCTCTTTTCCTCGTGGTGCAGGAGGGTGGTAGCGATTGTTTGGCAGGTACCCAGTGAAGATGTTGAGCTCACTCTGAATGACCCACCAGGTGTCCCCCACTTCCCCTTTGTTTTTGGGGGGCAGGAAGGCCCTGAACTGGCTGGCAGAGAAGGACATGGAGGGCACAGCAGGACTCTGCCAGGAACGCAGCCCACTCAGGGAACTATGAGTAACCTGGAGAGGCAGAGACTTAATTGTGATATCTGAGGCTCTCTCTGCTAAACCTTGGACTGTCTATTTGAACCTTTTTCTCCCTTTTCTGTAATTTATCACCATAAGTCCTTTTATAAAAGCAACTTACTGGTAGGTCATCTTTTGAATCCACTCAGAGACACAGCACACAGCTTCGAAAGCAGTAAAATGTTTACAATGTAGAGTGTTATCTATTCTCCATTCGAACCACCCAGTTTATAATTCAGTGCACTTCACAGGTAAGGTAAGTTATCACTGTTATTATAACGTGAGTGTTGGGCTGGTCTACTCTTATTACCCCGAGGAAGCCGTCCTTGCTCTTCGTCATTGTGTCAAGCTGTAGAGGCTGCATCTTGGCCTCCAGGGTTAGGGTCTCTCCATTGGGGTCATGGGTCACTTCATCCTCAAAATCTGCTGGAGGTGAGATCCCTGCAGGGAGGCAGGCAAAAGGATACAAACCAATTACTGTGTAATCGTGTTGGGTTTGTGGGGATGGAGTATTTTGGATTTGAATGTGTTAGGGTGCTTAAGAAGGCTGGTGGTGAACCTGTGAGTTTCTCTGCGACGAGTTTGAACTCCTCAGGACTAAGGTACAGGTCATGGTTTGTGTCCAAGGAGGAGAAGAGAAAGAGGCCCTCGGTGCCCAGTGCTTTCAAGGCCACTTCCTGTTGGAGGAACACACAATAAGGGCTCCTTATTGCATCTTACCGTGTCAGTTCTCACACTCCAGTGACATTCCTGAACAATGTCTGGGACAGATCAGAGTGAACCTTTTTAACACTAACCTCTAGGCACACTACAATTTTGAAAAAATTGTTTTGGATAAAGAAAGCAGCTACAAATATCACTTTATCAAATGAGTGTACTTGAAATTAAACATGCCAAGGAAGTGAGGGGATTAGTTTGCCAAAAGAATGTTGTAACCTTGAGGCCCTTCTACACAAAAATACACTGACTGCGTGCCCTCTTATGTTAGCTCAATGGATGGAATAAGGAGAACAACTTGTGAGCCAGACAACTATTTCTGTAAGTAGGGTGTTAATTGTGGGACCAGCTGTGGCAGACATCCAACCCCCTAATAAAACGATTTTGGGTACAAAAAAAAGTTTTAAAAAACACTATGGGGTTTAAAAGTGTTTGATCCCACAAAGACAAAAGGTATGTGTTCAACTTCTAAAACCTTCCCAAAAATGTAAAATAAGCCACAGGTTTTCAAATAATATGATTAACTTTTAACAGTTAAGAAAAATAACTGCCATCAGCACAAGACTTGGCAGAGAAAATGCAATCTTTGCGATAATTTCAAAGGGTAATTCATGTTCTCATGTTTTATCATGTTTTTTCCACAACAATCAGTTGTGGGAAAAGTACAATGTTCATACTTGAGTAAAAGTAATGATACCTTAATAGAAAATGACTCAAATAAAAGTGAAAATTACACAGTAAAATACTACTTAAAAGTAAAAGTATTTGGTTTTAAATGTACTTAAGTATCAAAAGTACATTGAATTGCTAAATTGTACTTAAGTATCAAAACGTAAAAGTATAAACTATTTTAAATTCCGGATATTTTTTACGGATAGCCAGGGGCAAACTCCAACACTATCTACAAACAAAGCATTTGTGTTTAGTGAGTCCGCCAGATCAGAGGCTGTAAGGATGACCAGAGACGGTCTCTTGATAAATAACTGTGAATTGGACCATTTTCCTGTCAAAATGTAACGAGTACTTTTGGGTGTCAGGGAAAATGTATGGAGTTAAAAGTACATTTTTTTTTCATTAAGAATGTCGTGAAGTAAAAGTACAAGTTTGCAAAAATATAAATAGTTAAGTAGAGATACCCAAAAAAACGACTTTAGTAGTACTTTAAAATATTTTTACTTAAATACTTTTACACCACTACAGTCAATTCAGATGCAGAGCTAAAGACATCTGCTGAACAAGATGCGTAAAACATGGATACAGATGTTGAACTTACATGACGTTTAAGTAGCTGTGAGTCCTGATAATATGTGTAACCAAAGGCAAGAAGGGGAACAATAATGAACATAAGCAATGTTGACATTGCTCCAATGATCCAAGATCGCTTGGACCTGCCAGGCGCCAGTCGTTCACCACCTTGAGATTTGTCCAGACGCTCATCCTCCCCCAAACAAGCTTTCTTGTCCTCCGGGATTCTTTTATCCACGTCCGCGGCCATTCCTTGCACTCGCCCCTACACAAACGCAGGCGTGCTCTCTAGAAAGAAAATCGGCGCAAAGTACCCTTATCTATTGGATAAACAGCTACCAATTACGGTTAAAATGTACTCTGCTTGGTAGAACTATCCGCTACTCTGTTGCAACCAACAGCTAGCTATATATGTAACGACATTAATTTCTTGATATTCTCATTTCCCACATCTCTTCTCCATTCAACGAATAAATTCCCTGATGGGCAAGACAGCATTAAAGGGCCAGTGTGCTAATTTGTTATTCGTTGGAATATCTGCTTGGTTCATCATAACCATAATAATATGTCGGACTTGCCAGAGAACATTGGATGAATGGAAAGCCGTTAAAACATATATTTATATAATTTTTGTTCATCTATAATTGTATGTTTTGATATCAATCATTCAAAAATGTATATCAAGAAATGATTTTGTCATATATCAGTAATTCGATATATATATATCATAATCGATATATATATATATAAATATTACTATATATATATATAACCTTTATTTAGCAAGGCAAGTCAGTTAAGAACAAATTCTTATTTACAATGACGGCCTATAGGGCGGCGCACCGGCCAAACTCGGACGACGCTCGGCCAATTGTGCGCCGCACTAAGGGACTCCCAATTACCGCCGATTGTGATACAGTCTGGATATCAATAATTCCCCATAGGATTCAATGGAGAAATAATTCAATTTCCGACATCAAAAATTGGATTAAGTTATATAAAAACGAATTATTCATATCAAATTCTATTAATAATTCATTCTATTAATAATTGCTGGATTCCAAATATATTAGCATATATACAACTTAATTAACAGTGAAAATCAATCAGCTTCGATTCACCACTTTTTACATAAAGTTCCATCGTGACTTGCATGTGGTCGAAGCCGCTAATGTTCTGTGCTACTAACTTTTTTTTAGATGCGGTGAGTTCGAGTCCCCCTGCAGACAACCCCCCTCACTTAAAAACGATCTATTGCTGCTCCTCCAGAGTCCAATAATGCATATGTGACGGTCATTGTAACAATGTAGCTAAAGTTGTATTCTCTGGCACACGAAATCAATAATTTCGAGTGTATTTCATAACATCAGTAACTATTTTTTCCCCTTTTTGACGTTATGTAAACTGTTAATGCATTTAAGCCAACTTATGCTTGCTCTGGCAATGCGATCTGGAGGCTTGGCAGAGGTTTTGACACGATTGGGGAGCCTCTGGAGGCCAAGTCGAGCTCTGTACCGCATCGCTTTGCGCCTCCCAAATGTTTTAACAATGCGGAGGGCTCCATATAGCACCTCACTGACATGATTGGTTGACGGTAGTTGGGGGCTGGAGGTCCTGTATAAACACAAACTCACTTCCTTGACCACTTCTGTCACAAAAGTTCTCTGCTCCGTGAAGCATGAAAGCTCTGCCTTCTGCAGAGGCTGCATCTCAGTAAATGTTGTAAGGCCACTGCAGAGTCCAGATTGACCATGCAGAGCCTTTTACATCAGTCTCAACATCAACAATGAAGAGGTGACTCCGGGATGCTGGCCTTCTAGGCAGAGTTGCAAAAAAAAAGCCATATCTCAGACTGGCCAATAAAGATGGGCAAAAGAACAGACACTGGATAAAGGAACTCTGCCTGGATGGCCAGCATCCCAGAGTCACCTCTTCACTGTTGAGACTGGTATTTTGCAGGTATTATTTAATGAAGCTGCCAGTTGAGGGATCTGTTTCTCAAACTAGACACTCTAATGTACTTGTTCTCTTGCTCAGTTGTGCACCGGGGCCTCACTCTTCTTTCTATTCTGGTTAGAGACAGTTTATGCTGTTCTGTGAAGGGAGTAGTACACAGCGTGGTACGAGTTCTATAGTTTCTTGGCAGTTTCTCGCATGGAATAGCCTTCCTTTCTCAGAACAAGAATAGACATGAGTTTCAGAAGAACGGTATTTGTTTCTGGCCATTTTGAGCCTGTAATCAAACCCACAAATGCTCCAGATACTCAATTAGTCTAAAGAATGGCAGTTTTATTGCTTCTTTAATCAGAACAACTGTTTTCAGCTGTGTTAAGATAATTGCAAAGGGTTTTCTAATGATCAATTAGCTTTTCAAAATGATAAACCTGGATTAGCTAACACAACGTGCATTGGAACACAGGAGTGACAGTTGCTGATAATGGGCCTCTGTACGCCTATGTAGATAATCCATTCAAAAAACTCTGCCGTTTCCAGCTACAAGTCCTTTACAACATTAGCAATGTCTACACTATTTCGGATCAATTTGATGTTATTTTAATGGACAAAAAAGTGATTTTTCTTTCAAAAACATTAAGTGACCCCAAACTTTTGAAAGGTGGGTGTGTGTATAGAGAATTCCTTTAAATCAACTAAATGTATATAAAACAGAATTCATATTTTATATCAATAATTGTATGGATTTATGTTAAAACAGCTTTCCATATTGGATGTGCTTGTCCCAAAACATCTGTGGCTTCTTGCTGCTACAAATATAGATTTCTGACATTGGTGCCAATAATAAACAGAACGCAACTACTCAATAAATTGAAAGGTGTATGACAACACATTGTAAAAAATCCATGAAAGTGTAAAAAAAATAAAAATCCTAAACACTGATGGAATGGTACTATAATTGGATTTAAGGGTAACAGTAAATTATAGGAGCACAAACTGCAATATAGAAGCATTTCAGCTCAAGTTACAATCTCAAGCCATTTATTGAGTTGGTCTATATAGTTTATTCTAAATTCAGAGCTATATTTAATGTTTTACGTGCTGCACAGGAATTGAATAGACTGTATACATATTTAGCATTTTTCACTAGATTGTCTCAGGCCTGCTGCCAGAATGACAAATTATTATTTTTGAAATGTATTTTATTTCACCTTTGTTTAACCAGATAGGCCAGTTGAAAACAAGTTCTCATTTACAATTGTGACTTGGCCAAGATAAAGCAAAGCAGTGTGACAAAAACAACAGAGCTACACATAAAAACAGTCAATAACACAAAAGAAACATTTCAAATAGAATTTCAATTTCCTTTTAGTTTATTATTGTTTCTGTCAACAAGTTCACATTTTGTGCCACAGACATTACATATTTACAGGTGCATGTACATATACATATATATGGGTAATGCATTTATGTAAAGCAATGTCCATAGTTCAAAGTCACCAAAAAGAAAGGTGTTCTTAAAGAACAGCAGTCCACATTCAGTCCATCTTCTCTTCCACATCTTGTGTTTTCACCTCTACGGTTTTGTGAGGTATATAAGAACCCATACCTGCAGCTCTATCTGCTTCTGCCTGAGTGTAGGGTTCATCCTTCAACCGCTTAATCCTGAACAGAGTGTTGGAAAGTGAAGAAATGTAGCTGCTCAGTCATCAAAACATCAACATGCCCAGCTACAAAGTTAGGGTTGCGGGGGTGAGGGAAGGTGTGTCACAGGAACTGTATCCACATGTATTCAAAGAACAGTTGTCTGCTTCAAAAGAAAAGTGGGGATCTTACCGTTTCTTGTGCACTTTGGTTTTAAAGTGCTCCTTCAGGGCTTTCACGTCAACAAAATATCGTCTGTAAACAAAACACATGCACATTAAATTACGGCTTTCCAGTTGCCATTTTTTTAGTTTCTGTGAACCTCTTGGATAGATGCAAGAAAGAGCATAAAAGTGCTTACGCGCAATGTAAACAGTAGTGCTGGGCACTACCAGTGACATCATAGTCCACCTCCTGTTTGAGCAATTTGGCTGCAGCTGAGGGCTTCATGTCTGCATGGATTTGGTCCAAGTGCTTCGTATAATTCTTTGTTTTCCATGTCTTGCCAATACTCTTCTTCCTGGTACTGTTGTGGTTTCCGATCTGTTTGGATTTCCCCATGGTGGTGCTAGGTGATACCTACTGGAATAATATAATGGGTTTTGAAAAATAGTTGCTATTGCATGGATTAATTTGTCCGCATGCTGCTTTATGTTTACAAGCAATTTACAACACCATTGGCATTTTTCTGACTTAACTGTCAAAATTGCCATATGTTAAGTTTTTGACTTGATATAAACATTAACTAGCTAGTTATCTAGTAGTAGCTAAATTAGCTAGCTACGGCAGTTACTGAGACAGAACCCGTCTTCTAATCAAAATCTTAATCTACGCGAGAAATAACACTTTTCAAAACTAGTTTAACGTACCTTAGTTAAAAATGATTGCAAGACCTTTCTGTTGTCATAACACCGTATTAAACTCGCCCTGTCGATAATCTTTTCCACAAAACCGTGCTGTTCGTATTTTAGCTTGGCTAACTAGTTTGCTAGATTCTTTCACACGTGTTTGTTGACGAAATCATATCCGGGTCAACATGCCTTACCTACACACGCCACTAGAGAGAACACAGTCCAAAATGTTATTAGTAGGCCTGTGTGCAAACGGGCGGTACAGCAGGTCTCCTGCACGGAGGAGCGGGAAATATACTGAACAAAAATATACGATTTCACAAAGTTACAGATCATATAAGGAAATCAGTCAATTGACAAATGCATTAGGCCCTAATCCAGGGCTGCCAACTTTTGATGAAAGCTTGGGGTGAGATTTGCTATGTGAATTTCATTGCCCCCTGGCACAACCCCTAGAATGGAAAATTTTACAGTTACTGAAATTCTACATCTTTAACATGGTTTAAGCTATGACCAGTGTGGAAAATAGAACAATTAACAGCACAGGTCAAGTGTATATACAATGCTTTTAACATTAAACAAACCATTCAAAATTAGACAACTTTGCAATTTTGGGGTGATGAAATTTAAAGTAAAATTGTAATATTGATGGTTGAGGCAGTGGGTAACAAAATCATAGATTGCGGTCTCCTTGTCCATAGACCGCTTTCAAAGTAAGGACACAAACATTTTGTATTTTTGTAGCACCTCGCTCTTTAAAATAGGGCTGGAAGAAAATTCTACTAGCTCTACAGGAGGTTTGGCCTCTTAAGTGCTGGGTTTTTGAAAATGTCATTGTTGTAACAATTCATTTCTCAAAATCGAATGAATATCAATATTCATGTGGTTAATTCCTACTAGTTGGAGATCCTTGCCTTCATTTTACCATACATAAACATGACGCATTTATGATTTCTGAGTACACCTACCATCTCTGCCTAACATGTGCACAATACGACAATTATATTTGATTCCTGCAGCATTTAATATCCAATGCTTATTGGTATAAAAAAAGTTAATTGCCTCATAATTAATTTTCAAAAGACAGCCATAGATTTCAAATATGTGATTACGCTGGAAAAATCCAAGGGAGTAATAGAGTGGGGAATCCAGGACAGAGTAGCAGGATGACGGGGAACTGCAGTGGAGAGGAAACCAGTGTCTAATAGTACGTATGTACCGACCGGTGATTACGTTCTGGCCGTGTGGCAGGGCTGAATATTTGTAGAGGTCGTGATTATGGAACAGGTTGCAGCTGGTGGAGATCTGCTCTGAATCCAGCACACCTGTCTCCGCCCACACAATCACACAGAGAGAGAGGACTGGGGGAGTGGTGGCAATTCAGGGAGACACAGGGTGAGTAGTAGAGGGCAATGCAGGAGCAGATGTGACAGTAAATAAATAATAAAATCTCCTGAAGACAAGATGACAAATCTGCCCCTACACCCTGACCAAATTATTGTTCTATTGTCCCCCCTCTAGAAAAAAAAACATACACTTTTGGTTCACAATCTGTTTGACCAAATTATTTTAGTGGTTACTAACAAATTACCCTACCAAAATTCCCTGCTAAAACATACTGTAGTGTAGATCTGTCTGCTGACTTTTCGTTGTCACAGCCTAAATGCGTATCACCAAATGAGGGGACTGGTGCAAGTGTGTATTATGTCGACTAGTACATGCTGTCAAAAGAATGCATTCTGCAATAGGGAGTAACAGCAACCTAATTTTGTTGACAACGTTGTACATAAAACAGCGCTACTGTGCTATTCTTTTGGAGTTTTTTAAACTCAGCAAGAACGTTCACTCTCCATTCACCTACACTCTAATCTTGAGGGGCGTTTCTTTAAAACATGCATTCAATCCCCTTGATCCCTTACACAGGACAATGATAGAGGTTCAGCTCGTGATGTTAAGGATCATACCCTTTTTTCCAATTTTCGCCTAAAATGACGTACCCAAATGTAGCTGCCTGGGGCTCAGGACCTGAAGGAAGGATATGCATATTCTTGATGCCATTTGAAAGGAAACACTTTGAAGTTTGTGGAAATATGAAATTTCTGTAGGATAATATAACACATTAGATCTGGTAAAAGAGAAAACAAACAAAAAAACACTTTTTCTTTTAATTAAAAATGCTATAGAAATGCCACACTTTCAGAAAAGGATTCTAGGTGTAATTTAGATTTTGGCCACCAGACAGAAGCAGTGTGTGTGCAAAGATTCAGACAGATCCAGTGAAGAATTATGCAGAATATTTTGTATCAAGTCTGCCAGGAATTTGCCCAAAAGTGCAGAATTGGTCAATTGATACATTTTCAAGTACATAACTATAGAGAACATACAATGCTATGGTAATAACAAATTTAAGTTTGCACACTCCCAGGAATGTCATACATGGTGGATCATTAGTTTATACACTAACTTTCACATGTCTAGATGGCCGGGCCAGATGAGTGTGGAGCCAGAGACAGCAGTGGTGTCATACTGTAGACACCAGTTCCTACATTTGAACATAAAAATGGATTTGATCAAACAAAACTATGCTACATTTTATCTCTGGGATGCTCAGGATGACAAATCAGAGCAAGATTGCTGAATGTAAGTCCATTATTTACCTTCAGAGGTGAATGTATCAAACCAGTTGCCGTTATATATTTTTGTTGTTGTTATGCACTGTCCTCAAACAATAGCATAGTATTTTCTCACTGTAATAGCTGCAGTTAATTGGACATTGCAGTTAGATTAACAATAATTTAAGCTTTCTGCCCATATAAGACATGTCTATGTCCCTGAAAGTTGGCTGTTGTATATAACGTCATCATTCTGGTCACGTTAGTGCACGTTAGCAACAACCGTCCCGTAGAGGTTAACTTGCAGGCGTAAATGCTCTGATTTCAAAACGATTTGGAGCACAGTTGAAAAGTTAGCGCACGGACTAATTAGAAAATAAAAGCAGTACTTTTCTATGAGTGAGATACAAGAGGTGTGCCGTGAGAGTTGGCAGGTCTGCCTGATCTATGGATTTCACTTGTTTGGGCAGTGGCACAGCTATGGGTGGGCCTGGGAGGGCATAGGCCCACCCACCGGGCCCACCCAATCAGAATAAGTTTTCCCACACAAAAGGGCTTTATTTCAGACATAAATACTCTGTTTCATCAGCTGTCCAGGTGGCTGGTCTCAGACAATCCTGCAGGTGAAGAAGCTGGTGTCACACCCTGATCAGTTCCACCTGTCCTTGTTATTGTCTCCACCCCCTCCAGGTGTTGCTTGTTATCCCTGCTGTATATATCCTTGTGTTACCTGTCTCTCTTTGCCAGTTCGTCTTGTATGTTCCAAGTCAACCAGTGTGGTTTTCACATGTGCATGCCTTTTCTATTCTCTTTTGCTTGTCCTCCCGGGTTTGACCTTTACCTGTTTTTCTGGACTCTGTACCCACCTGCCTGACCATTCTGCCTGCCCTGACCTCGAGCCTGCCTGCCACACTGTGCCGCCTGGACTCTGAACTGGTTTTGACCTTTTGCCTGTCAACAACCATTCTCCTGCCTACTCCTTTTGGGTTGATTAATAAATATTAAAGACCATCTGCCTCCCGTGTTTGTATCTGGGTCTCGCCTTGCCCTTATAGCTGGATGTTATATATGGTGTCCTGTGTGAATTTAAGTATGCTCCCTCTAATTCTTTCTCCCTCTCCCCTCCCGGAGGACCTGAGCTCTAGGACCATGACTCAGGACTACCTGGCCTGATGACTCTTGGCTGTCCCCAGTCCACCTGGTTGTGCTGCTGCTCCCATTTCAACGGTTATGCCTGTGACTGGAACCCCCTTTACACTTATGTGAATAAGGTAGTTGTTGTGAAATTGTTAGGTTAGATTACTCGTTGGTTATTACTGCATTGTCGAAACTGGAAGCATAAGCATTTCGCTACACTCGCATTAACATCTGCTAACCATGTGTATGTGACAAATAAAATTTGATTTTGATTTGACCTGTTCCCCCGGACGTGCTACCTTGTCTCAGACCTGCCGTTTTCGACTCGCTCTCTCTACCACACCTGCTGTCTCAACTTCTGAATGCTCGGCAATGAAAAGCCAGCTGACATTTACTCCTGAGGTAAATGTTGCACCCTCTACAATGCCTGTGATTATTATTTGACCCTGCTGGTCATCTATGAACGTTTGAACATCTTGAAGAACAATGGCTATGTCTCTTATCTCCACCCGGCACAGCCAAAAGAGGACTGGCCACCACTCAGAGCCTGGTTCCTCTCTAGGTTTTTTCCTAGGTTCCATCTTTTCTAGGGAGTTTTAACTAGCCACCGAGCTTCTACATTGGCATTGCTTGCTGTTTGGGGTTTTAGGCTGGGTTTCTGTATCACACTTTGTGACATCTGCTGTTGTAAAAAGGGCTTTATAAATGAATTTGATGATCCCGTTTGCAATCCCTTTAGCGTTGATTGCTAGCTTGCTGGCTAGCTACATAGGTTAGCTGGCTAGTTAGCTACAGTAGTTAGCTACTGTCATCAGTTGTTCTGTTATCGTATTTAGCCTATTCCACTTTTTGGTGAATGCATACTGGAATTTGAATATAGCTTGGGAAAAGGGAATCTGGACACTGGACATGGTAGACACATTTAAATGTATGGGAGTGTCTCGACTTTACAGTTCATGCAGATTTAGTATTCTGATCATAGAGTTTGGATAATGGAATTCAGAACGTGTCACATTTAAATGTGTCCACAGTGTGTCCGGATTCCCATTTACTACGCTATATTAAAATGCCAGTATGCATTCTACAAACAGTGGAATAGGCTAAATACACAACAGTAGATAACTAGCCAGCTATAACCAGTTTAGCTAGCCAGCAAGCAACCCTAAAGGGATTGCAAATGGGTAAGCATAACTCTAGCCAATCAAAGTAATAGCATTTGAGTTCAGCAAACACGTTCCTAACACCCCTTACAAAAAAGTCCTGCAGGAACGAACCCTGCAGGATTTTGAAATTCTTGCAAGATATGGCAATTCCTGCAGGACCAAGTCAATTCCAGGTCGAATCCTGCAGGACCAAAACCAGCAGGTTTTTGATATTCCTGCAGGATATGGCAATTTCAAGTTAACTACAGGATTTGAGATACAGAATATAGACTTTTGAAATATAGTGCAATAGACATTTCAACTCAGCAGATGAGAAATGTAATAAATTATAATCTCCACATGCAATAAATAGTGTATGCTATTTTTATTTGATAGATACCAAAACAATTTATAATGGTTTCAGTAGGCCCATACTTCAGTCAATGTAATAATGCATTTATATATCATGCTGCCAGTTTAAGAAACACCTTCATTCACACACATACTGTGAATAAATTGTGTACAGTTAAGTGGTTCAACCCTTTCTCAGTCTACCTCCTATTTGTTGGGCTGTAAACAGATGTAGTTCCCTTGTACACCTGGGAGGTCTTTCAGCTAACCAGAGGTGGTACGGATGTCTGTGCATTTGATTAATTGAACCTCCTTTGAAATGCCAATCTCTTTAAGAGTCCCAGAGGCAGTGCCTCCTCTCCCTAGGTCTTTTATTGTGCATCTTGTCATCACTGGGTCTATAAAAGCGTAGCCCTCTTCACTGCCAACGTCAACAAAATACTTGACCATCCCCACTGATCCATGTTGGGTGACCACGACATGGTTTCGTTTCCATAAGGTACTTCCTGTTTTGGAATGAATGCGATTCCCATTAACAATCACTCTATGGTGAAATTGACATGGTTCTTCGTAAGTAACGTCTGACTCTCCAAGGAGAAAAGCCTCCCTCGAGGTTCCGTGCAACAGGATACTCTAGTAAAAATACATCACTTTTTTCACATTTGTTTGGCCGAGTTTGTAGCCCCTTTACATTTCTTCAACAAACCTTTTGCTAGCTTGGTTTGATTCTGTGTTGAATGTAATAGTGAGTAGTCTCTGGATGTGTTGGTAGATGGTGAACATTTCCACTATTTGTCCTCGTACACCTTGAGTGCCATGGAAGAGTTTACCAAGTCTCCCATTACAACTATCAAAGCTGGATGCACTGAGCCCACAAAGGTCCCCAGTTTCAGACAGATGTATGTGCATGCACATATGTGGACAATGTCATGCCAGCTATATATCCCATACAATTTTTAAAACCTAATAACAAATTCTGGAAAGAACATCCCAAATGTCATGAGATGTAACCGTGTCTATCAGTAGACAATAGGTGCCCTGTAGCAGAAAATGGTGGAAGTTCTGCTTGGGAAAAATCCCATTTAAACAGGTGAAGCTATAGAATAGCAGGGAGTGTCGGAACTCTGTGGCAAGCAGTCTTTTGTTTATGTGCTCTATTTCTCTTCCAATGTACCAGGACTCAGGGTGATATTTGGACTCAAACCACAGTGTAGTCATTTACCGACACATGCCAAGTAAGGTGCCCTGCATGTAATCAATAGCAAACCCTGCCCATCATGTTGAAAACCGTAGGGAACATTAAAGGAGACGGGCCCTTAACGCCATGTATGATGTTCCCTGACTCTACCACAAAGGCAACCTCTGCGGCGTTTAGTGTCTGTGTGTGGTTCTGGCTTATGCGATCACCAAGGCAACCCCTCTGCAGGTGTTTAGTGTCTGTGTGTGGCTCTGGCTCACTCAAGCGGATACACTCTGGTGAACCCATGACCCTTTTCGACCACTTCTCCTTTGTGATAGCACCTGTTACCCACTTTGAAGAATCTGAAATATAAAATATATTTTGATATGTTTAACACTTTTTTGGTTACTACATGATTCCATATGTGTTATGTCAGGTTTGATGTCTTCACTATTATTCTACAATGAAGAAAATAGTAAAAATAAAAACCCTTGAATGAGTAGGTGTGTCCTAACTTTTATCTGGTACTGTATATTCTGCAGGATTCCTGCATTATTTTTAGTGCATTACTCATGTAGGACTTTGTAAGGGAAGTATCTTCTCCAACGTTATAATGAAAGTTTATCTTCAAGGTTTTATGACAGACTACAACTATTGGTGTATTGCCGCCACCTACTGTACAGGTAGTGAACGAAAAATGAAAATATGCATTGCAGGAAATCAAATCAAAGTCTGTCAAGTGCGCCGAATACAACAGGTGTAGTAGACCGTACAGTGAAATGCTTACTTACAGGCCTTAACCAACAGTGCAATTTTTAAGTAAAAAAAAAGGTATTAGGTGAACAATAGATAGATTTTTTTTTTAAAACAGTAAAAAGACAGTGGAAAATAACAGTGGCGAGGCTATATACTGTAGCGAGGCTATATACAGACACCGGTTAGTCGGTCTAATTGAGGTAGTATGTACATGTAGGCATGGTTGAAGTGACTATGCATATATGATAAACAGAGAGTAGCAGAAGCGTAAAAGAGGGGTTGGCGGGTGATAATCCTTCAATGATAATCCAAATAACATCCATACACAGGCTCAGGAAGATGAAAATGGTGCCCACAGACATGACAGCTCTTCTTCTATCTCTTTAGCAACTTTGCAGAATAGTGTAATGACCTGACTAGATCATAAATGAACAATTGTCCAGACAGAGGCTTGAGTTTGCGAATTGACGGTTTATTAAACCAACTTTACACAGGCTACTGTTTGGGCCGTAGCACACGCCAAAAAGATGACAGATAACCCACAAGCCAATCGTGACCTTCTCTTGGGAAGCCCAGACGTAAGAGAGAGAGAACAAAAAGCTGAACCTGGTCTTAACTTCCAATGCTCCACCCCCCCTCCACGCCACTCCGCCAACCACCAGGATGCCCGGCATCAGAACATTCCAGGCATCCCCGTGATTGGCAGATAGCAGGTTGATTGACATGTCGGACCCCGCGAACACCGGGTACTGGTCAGTACAACACAACCACCTCCTAGCCTAACACATAACACACAGCTGTCTGTGCGGGTCGCTACACAGCCCCCCACCACAAAGTCCCTCGTCCCCGAGGGGACAAACAAAGTCTCTGAAGCGACCCGGAGGTCTCCTTTGCCTGCGTGTCCGTGATGGTCGCAGAGTGCCCCTCTGGGAACCAGGGGATGAAGGCAGGGCTATGGGGGACAAGGAAGCGGAACGGGTAATACAGTCCGTGGCTCTGGGGAACCACGCGGTGACACAGGGGGAGACAGGGGGAGTGGGCTGTCTGGAGCCTTGTCTGCGGCACCTGAGGGTGGGTGCCTGGAGAATGTCATTGCCAGAGAGGGGAATTGTGGGGGTTCCTGGGGTTTGGGGAAAAGAGGCCCCTCTGTATGGGGCTAACCTGTCCCGGTGCAGTGCCACCTTTCTCCCCCTGGGAGGAAGCTGCACCCGGTACACAACCTCCCTACCCTCTCCAGGACACTGCAGGGTCCCACCCAGTGACTGTCCAACTTGGGGCATCTGCCTTTTTTCCTTAGGGGGCTGTAGACCCAGACCAGCTCCCCAGCCACAAAGTGCCTTCCCCGGGTGTGCACGTCATAGTTCCTTTTCTGCCTCACACCTGCATTCACCAGCTGCTCCCTGGCGAAGGTGTGGGCTGTCTCCAGGCAGTCCTGGAGTCTCCGGGCATACTCCGGCCCCGGAGGAACATGAGGGCTATCCAGGGGCCGACCAAAAACGCCATCTCCGCAGGGGTGCGGATCTCTCTCCCCAGCATGAGGAGGGCAGGCGTGCAGGAGGTGGAGTCTTGGACAGCGGAGCGGCATGCCATGAGGACCATAGGCAGGTGCTTGTCCCAGTCCCGCTGGTGTTTGGAAGAGACGATGGCCAGCTGCTGTCCAAGCGTTTTGTTGAAGCGCTCCACAAGGCCATCACTTTGAGGATGGAGAGGAGTAGTGCGGGTCTTGTGCATACCCAGCCTCTCACACATGGTGGCGAACACACGGGACTCAAAGTTTCTGCCTTGGTCGCTGTGGATGGACTCTGCAGCTCCAAACCTGCTGAACATCCCCGCTGTCAGGGCGTCGACGATGGTCTCTGCCTCCTGGTCAGGCAGAGCATAGGCCTCGGGCCATTTTGTGAAATAGTCCATGGCCGTGAGCACCCAGCGGTTTCCACTGTCTGTGGTGGGGAACGGCCCAACTACATCCACTCCCACCCTCTCCATGGGAGCCCCCACTGGGAACTGTTGGAGCTGAGCATGAGAGCGGCCTGGGGGCCCTTTCTCGCTGTGCAGTTGTCACAGCGGCGACAAAAGTCCTCCACATCCCTCTTGTGCTGCCCCCAGTAGAAGCCCTGACGGAGACGGCGCAGTGTTTTTGTGACCCCAAAGTGTCCAGTCCCCACCCCCATGAGTACTCTGGAGCACAGCCTCCACGCAATGCTTTTGGGACCACCACCTGCCACCTCTCCTCTCCCGTAGCTGACTCCTTCCATGCCCGCTGTAGCACGCCATCAGCCAGCCGCAGTCTCTCAAACTTCGACCACAACCCTTTGGTCGCGAGTGAGAGCGCTGTCACCTCTTCCCATGGTGGCCTCACCTGCGCCTCTACCCACTGTAGCACTGGCTGTAGGTCTGTGTCCCGTCCCTGCTGCTGCCGCCATTCAGCCACGTCGACAGTCTGCAGCTCGCAGCAGACAGGCCCGCTCGCCCGACACACTGTGGCACAGACACCCTCCTCTGCCCGCAGCTCTCTCTCCCGTCCCTCTCTCCGTTCACAGTGGCGGCAGCCGTCTGCAGTACAGGGCCGACGGGACATGGCGTCGGCGTTGGAGTGGCGTGCCCCTGCCCTGTGCACCACCGTGAAGTCATACGGCTGAAGCTCCTCCAACCAGCGTGCCACCTGCCCCTCTGGCTCTCTGAAAGACATGAGCCACTGGAGAGCAGAGTGGTCAGTCCTTACAGTAAAGGGCAGACCACCCAGGTAGTACTTGAAGTGTTTGACGGAAGCCACAACAGCCAAGAGCTCCCGCCGGGTGACACAGTAGCGGCGCTCATGTTTGTCAAATGTTTTGCTGAAGTACGCCACCACTCTCTCCCCTCTGGCCCCACCTGGGCCAGCACCCCACCCATGCCCACATTGCTCGCGTCTGTGTCCAGGATAAAGGGCAAGGTGAGGTCAGGGGGCGAGCACGGGGGCCTCGATCAGTGCACGTTTGAGGGTGTTGAACGCCTCCTCACACTCCACTGTCCAAGTGAAAGCCTTGTCCTTCGGCAGCAGGCGGTTCAGTGGAGCAGCAACGCTTGAGAAGCCCCGTACAAACCTCCTGTAGTACGAGGCCAGGCCCAGGAAGCTCTTCAGCTGACGCTGGTCGGTGGGGGTGGGCCAGTCTCTGACAGCCCCTACCTTGTCCTCCATGGTGCTGATCCCCTCCTTCCCCACTCGGTGGCCCAAGAAGGACACCTCTCTCCTCATGAAGTGGCACTTCTCGGGGTGGAGCTTCAGACCTGCGGCAGCCACCCTCTCCAGCACACGCCGTAGCGCCCCCAGGGCTGACTGGAAGGAGCTGCCATGGGCCAGGATGTCATCGAGGTATACCAGACACTGCTGTCGGGGGATGCCATCCAGCACCCTGTCCATCAAACGCTCAAAAGTAGCTGGAGCGTTGCACAGGCCAAAGCACAGGACCTTGAACTGCCAGTGTCCTCTGTTAGTGGAGAACGCAGTTTTGGCTCTGGCCTCTGGGGAGAGGGGCACCTGCCAGTAGCCACTGCGGAGGTCTAGTGAGGAGAACCAGGAGGACCCCCTAACCAGGTCCAGCGACTCATCGATACGTGGTATGGGGTATGAGTCCTTCCTGGTTACCTCATTCAGCCGCCTGTAGTCCGCACAGAACCTCAGCTTGCCCCCTTCTTCGGAACCATGACGACTGGCGCCGCCCAGGGGCTGTCTGAGGGCTCAATGAAGTCTGCCCGCTGCATCTCCAACACAGCCTTGTCTGCCGCCTCCTGGCGTGCCAGCGGGATACGGCGGGGACGCATCTTGATGGGTCGAGCATCACCTGTGTCGATCTCATGCTGCACCAGATGAGTCTGACCCACCTCTTCCTCACTCAACGCAAAGCTGTCTCTGAATTCAAACAGCAACTGCCACAACCGTTCCTGCTGCTCGGGGTCAAGACCAACACAGTTCCTCCCCCATATCTCCCTCACTGCAGACAGTGTCCTCTCCTCTCCCATCTGGGGTAGCTGGGCTGGGGGTTGCGGCCCGGGCTCACAGAGGGCTGTGTCATGGAGGTAGCTGGGGGAATGTAACACACCGCCGTAGGTGACAGGGGGACTGGGGAAAAGTCACACACAGCTGTGGGGGAGGGGGCGCAGCCATGAGTCTCTGCTGCTTTAACTGTTGGAGTAAAGGGTTTGTTGGGTTGAGTGAATGTGACATTAGGGGGGCCATGGTGACTTCCGTCCCTCCCTGGAAGCTCAGTGTGCCCCTATTTAGGTCTAACTGGCAGCCTGTGCTCCTAAGAAAGTCCAACCCCAGGATACAAGGGTCCTGCACAGCCGCCACCCACACAGGATGACGCACAGTCCTGCCCCTACTGTCAGAGTCATTATTCCCTTCCCTTTCATGGGTGCCAGCTCACCTGTGACTGTGTGGAGCTGCACAGTTGTAGGCTCACACTGAGTCCAACCTGGCACAATATCTGGCCTCATCAGGGTTACTGTGGACCCAGTGTCCACCAGGGCGGAGCAGGGCACCCCTCCACAGTGACAGGGACATGACAAAAGTCCCCAACACAGGTCCGGCCCACCACAACAACAGGCTCCATCCGCTTGCCCTCGTCTGCTTCTGGGGGAAGTGGAGCCTTGCTTCCCCGTCTGTGCCGGTGGGTTCCTCCTGAAGATGATTGCGGTTGGGATAGCGACCCGTATCAACGTTTTTACTTCTGACACCAATGTAATGACCTGACTAGATCATAAATGAACAATTGTCCAGACAGAGGCTTGAGTTTGCGAATTGACGGTTTATTAAACCAACTTTACACAGGCTACTGTTTGGGCCGTAGCACACGCCAAAAAGATGACAGATAACCCACAAGCCAATCGTGACCTTCTCTTGGGAAGCCCAGACGTAAGAGAGAGAGAACAAAAAGCTGAACCTGGTCTTAACTTCCAATGCTCCACCCCCCCTCCACGCCACTCCGCCAACCACCAGGATGCCCGGCATCAGAACATTCCAGGCATCCCCGTGATTGGCAGATAGCAGGTTGATTGACATGTCGGACCCCGCGAACACCGGGTACTGGTCAGTACAACACAACCACCTCCTAGCCTAACACATAACACACAGCTGTCTGTGCGGGTCGCTACAATAGTTTGTGTTATTTCTTACATTATTAGCCCACAACGTTTTTTGTGTTATTCCATACAGCCGGAAATAACATTTGGATATCGGAGCGGAAGGTAACTCACGAGGACTGGGATATGTTCCTGGTTGCCTCTGAGGATAATATTGACGTATACACGGACATGGTGACTGAGTTTGTCAGGAAGTGTATTGGGGATGTTGTTCACACTGACTATTAAAACCTACCCAAACCAGAAACTGGATAGATGGCAGCATTCGGGCAAAACTGAATGCACGAACCCACAGCATTTAACCATAGAAAAGTGACTGGGAATATGGTTGAATACAAACAGTGTAGTTATTCCCTCCGTAAAGCAATCAAACAGGAAAAACGTCAGTACAGCGACAAAGTGGAGTCGCAACTCAACGGTTCTGTCACGAGACGTATGTGGCAGGGTCTACAGAAAATCATGAATTACAAAGTGAAAACCAGCCACGTCGCAGACACCGATGTATTGCTTCCAGACAAACTAAACACCTTCGCCCGCTTTGAGGATAACACAGTGCCACCGACGCAGCCCGCTCCCAAGGACTGTGGGCTCTCCTCCATGGCCGACGTAAGACATGTTAGCGTGTTAACCCTCGCAAGGCTGCCGGCCCAGACGTAGCATGCGCAGACCAGCTGGCTGGAGGGTTTACGGACATATTCAATCTCTCCTTATCCCAGTCTGCTGTCCCAACTTGCAAGATGTTCACCATTGTTCCTGTACCCAAGAATGCAAAGGTAAATGACTATCTCCCCATTGCACTCACTTCTGTCATGATGAAGTGCTTTGAGAGACTAGTTAAGGATCACCTCCAACTTACAGCCCCAATAGAGCCAAAGACATGCATTCACCATCGCACTGCACACTGCCCCATCCCATCTGGACAAGAGGAATAGCTAGGTAAGAATGCTGTTCATTGACAACAGCTCAGCCTTCAACACCATAGTACCCTCCAAGCTCATCATCAAGCTCGGGGCCCTGGGTCTGAACCCCACCATGTGCAACTGGACTTTCAGACGGGCTGCCCCCCCAGGTGGTGAAGGTAGGAAACAACACCTCCATTATGCTTATCCTCAACACAGGGCCCCACAAGGGTGCGTGCTCAGCCCCGTCCTGTGCTCTCTGTTCACCCATAACTGCATGGCCATGCACGCCTCCAACTCAATCATCAAGTTTGCAGACGACACGACAGTAGTAGGCCTGATTACCAACAATGACGAGACAGCCTACAGGGAGGAGGTGAGGGCCCTGGCAGAGTGGTGCCAGGAAAATAAACTCTCACTCAACATCAACAAAACGAAGGAGCTGATAGTGGACTTTAGGAGACAGCAGAGGGAGCATGGTCCTATCCACATCGACGGGACCGCAGTGGAGAAGGTGAAAAGTTTCAAGTTCCTCGGTGTACACATCACTGACAATCTGAAATGGTTCACCCAGACATACAGTGCGGTGAGAAGGTGAAACAACACCTCTTCAACCTCAGGAGGCTGAAGAAATTTGGCTTGACCCCTAAGACCCTCACAAACTTTTACAGATGCACAATTTAAAGCGTCATGTCAGGCTGTTTCACCGCCTGGTATGGCAACTGCACCACCCGCAACTGCAGGGCTCTCCAGAGAGTGGTGCTGTCTGCCCAACGCATCATTGGGGGCACACTGCCTTCCATCCACGACATCTTCAGCACCCGATGTCACAGGAAGGCCAAAAACCACCCGAGCCAATACCTGTTCATCCAGAAGGTGAGGTCAGTACAGGTGCATCAAAACTGAAACCGAGAAACAGCTTCCATCTCAAGGCCAACAGACTTAAATAGCCATCACTAGCCGGCTACCACCCGGTTACTCAAACCTGCACCTTAGAGGCTGCTGCCCTATGTACATAAACATAGAATCACTGGTCACTTTATTGAAGTGACTAGTGTTCCATTATTAATGTTTACATACTGCTTTACTCATTTCATATGTATAAACTGTATTTTAGTCAATGCCATTCCAACATTGCTCATCCTAATATTTATATATTTTTTAATTCCATTTACAGATTTGATCAGGTATGAAGGTAAGACCCAGATGCAGACAACATCAAATGAACAGTGGTTTAATAATTCAACAGGGGCAGGCAATAGACAGGTCAAGGCAGGCAGGGGTCAGTAACTTGAGGTGGAGCAAAGGTACTGGATGGCAGGCAGGCTCAGTGTAGGTAGAGGTCAATAATCCAGAGGTGGGGCAAAGGTACAGGAGGGTGAGAAAAGAGAGAGACTGGGGAAAGCAGGAGCTGAGACACAAAAATGCTGGTTGACTTGACAAACAAGATCAACTGGCAACAGACAAACAGAACACAGGTATAAATACACAGGGGAGGATTGGGAAGATGGGTGACACCTGGAGGGGGGTGGAGACAATAGGGGGAAGGAGTCTATATTAAAGTAAAGTATTAGCATTATTACACCCTTTTAACATGGCATACATTTGAGGATTCCATTGACAATTTGATGTCACTTGGTGTTAGTCCATTTAAATTAACATAAATTACATTGTGAGCAAAATTAGTCATCATATCAATTCAGTAAATTATTTTTAAAGGGTTTGTGATTTCAGCATCATTTAATAAAAACCTCAACCAAACATTTCTCAGGTGTTGCATCATTTGTGTTACACCTACTGGTGGCACAATGTTATTATAATGGTAAACATTAGTCATTAAGATGCTATATTAGTTGATGTAAAATGGGAAGATGTACCCAAATACATTTTAATAAAGGAAAAAAAAGAAAAATTAAAATCCCCAAATGCCATGCTCAAATGCCACTGCAATTCAAGAACAACCAATTTCTACCAACTGGAAAATTCCCATTGAGGACAAATATTTTCACAGACAAACGACTGCTTTGTATCAACAATTACAAGCAGTGTTGGATTTCCCTTAATGTTACAGTAGATCCCCCAGTAGATTTCCTTTTATTTTAAAAATGACCCTTCACTGCACTTCAGCTCTGAAGCGGTTGTGGCATAGAGCTACTGAACCGTTCTGTTGATGTTGTGAATATCGGGCATACAGTAGCCTAAAGCTGAGCCATTCCATCCCATTGAGAAATAAGGACAATAAACAGCAATGTGCATACGTATAATAAGGACGAGTCTTGAGTTCACAATGCCAATGATAAGAAGTCACGATTCCAAGGACCCCTAACGGGAATATCTCCATTCAAAACAGAGAGACAAACTTAACAGGACATAATTTCCATCAATTTGCTGAAATCCCCATCTCTCTCATCATGCCAGACCTCCAGTCCAGTCAATATAAAACAAACGTGAATATAAAGAAAACATTTGAGATAAATGGGCATGAGATTGCTTCTGTAAATTGCCTTGTGTGCTGACAGCGTGGCTACATGTGAGTGAGATAGGCGCCTGCTGTTAGCAACACAGGATGTAGTGAAGGTCTTGGTACCCGTGACAACCTGTACTACCTCAGGGACAGAAAATAACCATATGGAAGGACACTACATTTTTAAAGTCTCATCACAGATAACTTTAGCATGTTTGCTAATCAGCAACTTTACAACTACTTGCTACTTTTTAGCTACTTTGTGACATAACTCAGCCAAAAAATAGAAACGTCCCTTTTTCAGGACCCTGTCTTTCAAAGATAATTTGTAAAAATCTAAATAACTTCACAGATCTTCATTGTAAAGGGTTTAAACACTGTTTCCCATGCTTGTTCAATGAACCACAAACAATTAATGAACATGCACCTGTGGAACTGTTGTTTAGACACTAACACCTTGCAGACGGTAGGCAATTAAGGTCACAGCTATGAAACATTAAGAAACTAAAGAGGCCTTTCTACTGACTCTGAAAAACACCAAAAGAAAAGTGCCCAGGGTCCCTGCTCATCTGCGTGAATGTGCCTTAGGCATGCTGCAAGGAGGCATGAGGACTGCAGATGTGGCCATAGCAATAAATTGCAATGTCCGTACTGTGAGACGCCTAAGACAGCGCTACGGGGAGGCAGGACGGACAGATGATCATCCTCGCAGTGGCAGACCACATGTAACAACACCTGCACAGGATCGGTACATCCGAACATCACATCTGCGGGGCGGGTACAGGATGGCAACAACTGCCTGAGTTACACCAGGAACACACAATCTCTCCATCAGTGCTCAGATGGTCCGCAATAGGCTGAGAGAGGCTGGACTGAGGGCTTGTAGGCTTGTTGTAGGTCCTCACAAGACATCACCGGAAACAACGTCGCCTATTGGCACAAACCCACCGTCGCTGGACCAGACAGGACTGGCAAAAAGTGCTCTTCACTGACGAGTTGCGGTTTTGTCTCACCATGGGTGATGGTCAGATTTGCGTTTATCGTTGAAGGAATGAGCGTTACAACAAGGCCTATACTCTGGAGCGGGATCGATTTGGAGGTGGAGGGTCCGTCATGGTCTGGGGCGGTGTGTCACAGCATCATCGGACTGAACTTGTTGTGATTGCAGTCAATCTCAACACTGTGCGTTACAGGAAAGACATCCTCCTCCCTCATGTGGTACCCTTTCTGCAGGCTCATCCTGACATGACCCTCCAGCATGACAATGCCACCAGCCATACTGCTCATTCTGTGCATGATTTCCTGCAAGACAGGAATGTCAGTGTTCTGCCATGGCCAGCGAAGAGCCAGGATCGCAATCCCATTGAGCACGTCTGGGGCCTGTTGGATCGGATAGTGAGGGCTAGGGCCATTCCCCCCAGAAATGTCTGGGAACTTGCAGGTGCCTTGGTGGAAGAGTGGGGTAACATCTCACAGCAAGAACTGGCAAATCTGGTGCAGTCCACGAGGAAGAGATTCACTGCAGTACTTAATGCAGCTGGTGGCCACACCAGATACTGACTGTTACTTTTGATTTTGACCCCACCTTTGTTCGAGGACACATTATTCAATTTATGTGAGTCACATGTCTGTGGAGCTTGTTCAGTTTGTCTCAATTGTTGAATCTTGTTATGTTAATACAAATATTTACACATGTTAAGTTTGCTGAAAATAAATGCAGTTGACAGTGAGAGGACATTTTTTGTTGTTGTTGAGTTTACTGAACATGTTAGCTAACCCTTCTCCTAACCCTTTTAAAACAAGTGTTTGTACTTGTCATTATGTGTATTCAAGATGCGAGCATGCACACCTGCTCTTTCCATGGCAGACTATCCAGGGGAAAGCTATGATCCCCTATTGATGTCACTTGTTAAATCCCCTTCAGTAAGTGTAGATTAAGTTGAGGGGACAGGTTAAAGAAGGATTTTTAAGCCTTGAGACATGGATTGTGTATGTGTGCCATTCAGTGGGTGACTGGGCAAGACAAAATATTTAAGTGCCTTTGAACGGGGTATGGTAGTAGGTGTACCGGTTTGTGCCAAGAACTGTGGCGCTGCTGGGTTTTTATGCTCAACAGTTTCCTGTGTCAATAATGGTCCACCACCCAAAGGACATCCAGCCAACTTGACACAACCGGTGCATCTCTCTAACTTTAAGCATCAGCTGTCAGAGCAGCTTACCGATCACTGAAGCTGTACACAGCCAAACTGTAAATAGCACACCCAACTACCTCATCTCCATATTATTACTTACCCTCTTACCCCAGAATCTCTACTTGCACATCATCATTTGAACATTTATCACTCCAGTGTTAATGCTAAATTGTAATTATTTCACCTCTATGGTCTATTGACTGCCTACCTCCCTACTCTTCTACATTTGCACACACGGTACATAGATTTTTCAATTGTGTTATTGACTGTACATTTGTTTATGTGTAACTCTGTTGTTGTTTTTGTTGCACTGCTTTGCTTTATCTTGGCCAGGTCGCAGTTGTAAATGAGAACTTGTTCTCAACTGGCCTACCTGGTTAAATAAGGTGGGGGAAAAATAAATAAAACGTGGGAAGCATTGGAGTCAACATGGGCCAGCGTCCCTATGGAACGCTCTCAACACCTTGCAGACAGTGGCGTAAAGTATAGAAGTAAAATTACTTTAAAGTAATACTTTTATTTATTTAACTAGGCAAGTCAGTTAAGAACATATTCTTATTTACAGTTATGCTTAAGTCGTGTCCATGGGTATATGTACTTCGCCATTTATATTTTTGACAACTTTTACTTCACTACAGTCCTAAAAAAAATAATGTACTTTGTACTCCATTCATTTTCCCTGACACCCAAAAGTACTCGTTATATTTTGAATTCTTAACAGGGCACGAAAATTGTAAAATTCACATACATATCAAGAGAACATCCCTGGTCCTTCCTCCTGCCTCTGATTTGGTGGACTCACTAAACACAGACACATCATTTGTAAATTATATCTGACTGTTGGAGTGTGCCCTTAGCTATCCATAAGTAATGGGGAAAAAAGCAAGAAAACAGTGCCGTCTGGTTTGCTTAACTCAATATTACGAAGGTGTTCTTAATTATTGGGGAACTCGATGTATGTCATTATGTGTATTCTAGATACTATCAGATATATCCCCACAGTACACTGGGCCTGTATATTGTTTGTAAGCTGTTACTCATGGTTATTTCCTTCTCTTTCCATAGAACCACTTTTACACTCATACTTTCTTTTTGAGCAGTCAGTACAAGGAGTTTGGTGTGGTGAACCACATTATCTGAATAAACCTGTTTGAAGATTTCTTTGACTTGTTCTTGCCGGGCAGACCTGTGGTGACTGAACCTTATCCAATGGCACCTAGAGGTCTATACTGGTTCTACATGGTCCTCCCAGAACAGACCCTTAGTAATTTTCAATTCCGTTCTCAGGACATGAAGAACATTTCCCACAAACAAAACACAAGAACTTAAGTAAGAATATTATTTTAAAAACATACGTTCTTCAGCATCAGCAAAACCTTGTCCTCTATCTTGTTAAGTGTGTTCAGATGTGCTGGCCAGTGGCCACTAATTGATCACACCTGATCTTAATGGGTGCTTTTTTTCCTTTGAAATGGGGTCTGTTTGAATAGGCAAAAATTAACCACTTGGCTTGGCATGCTAGCTCCATCCTGGTGGCGCAGTGGGCTAATTTCATGGATAGAGAATGGAAGAGTCTAGGTTTGAATCTCACTGATGCTGTGCCACAATAAAAAAAAAAGGATTGTCTCTGTGTGATTAATGCAAAAGCAAATGAATTTCTGTGTTTACTTTGAGTTCTAATAGTTTTATTGAAACATGGTCTCAGAATGTTAATAAAACCAACTAGGAAAGCTTTCAGGGAACCATAGTAAAATGTTCTCAGAACCTCCCTGCCACCGAAAAATCCTGCAACCTAAATATTCCCTTCTGTTCTCAGAACATTTTTTTTTGAAAGTTCAGTTTTACCCGTCAGGAAACATATGACTTCGTTCCAAAAACCAGTGGGAAACCAAAAACGTACTTCCCACAACTTCCAATGAAACAAATGTGCAAGTTGGGTTGGCCGAGTAGGCCCGCTGAGAGTGACCCAGAATTGTTCTTTTAGTAAGTTCAGTTTCTCAGTGTTCATTGTTCTAGTTATCCATTATTTAATATTTTACTAGGCAAGTCAGTTAAGAACAAATAACAGTGGGTTAACTGCCTGTTCAGGGGCAGAACAACAGATTTGTACCTTGTCAGCTCAGGGATTTGAACTTGCAAACTTTCAGTTACCAACACTCTAACCCCTAGGGGACCCTGCCACCCCAATTATATTGTACAGAAGGAGTTCCAGCCTCCCAGGCCAACTGCCTGGTGGATCTGTTAGGAACAGTGGCGTATTTGTAGGGTTAGATGGTGCTGCAAATTTTTTTTCCTAATTTCCATTTTTTGTGAACAAAATGTGCAATTTCCACTCCGACCTGAAAAACGCAGCAATACGCCACAAAGCATCTAGTCTGTCGGAAAACAACACGAAGAAGAAGTGGTGAGCGCACGCGCGTCACATGAAGGGGATGCATACGCGCGGTGGCGGGGACTGAAGATGGCGGATAGTGATGTTGAACCAGAGCCCGACTGGAGTAATCGGCCTTCCAACACTGCCGAGGACACTCTCGTCGCCATGGAATGCTTGCTCACCACCTTGAGAGCGCTTGAAGCAACGCTCAGGCAACAAGACATTTCGGAAATATCATCCACCGAATATTGCGACAACTTCTGCCAGGTAGCTAGCGTGCGTGCATGCAAAACTCAAAGGAAAAGCAATGTTTTTTTCGCATAGCTTAACAACTAGCGATGTTGGCTGTGTATGCGCCAGCGCCAATATGGCCTTTAGCTGCTAGCTGGAACATTTTGATCAGGATAAGCAAACAATATGCATCTAATGCACAATTAACGATCCCAGCAAAGTATAACATAACTGCATGACATAACCACCAATGATGTGCAAAACATAGCCATGCTATCATCAGTTGGGCTACCTAATAGTTAGCCAGTTAGCTAACGTTAGCAACCAATGTTGTCATGGTTGTTGTGCAAGCTTGTCCGAGAGAGAGACGGATGCAGTGGTCCAGGACGACAACCAGGCATGCAAAATATTTTAGTACTATGTCCAGTCTGTACAAACTAGTTGTTAACTAGTTTATCGTGCTGCTATTTGCAACGTTTAGAATATTTAAAGTAAGCGGGGCGGGGTGTTTCACGTTTTGTTTCAGGCACTTGCAGGCATGCATGTAAATAGGCCTGCAGTGCAAGTGTTTTTCGTCAGCCTACTTATCATTTAGCCTAGTTAGTTTATTTATTAGCCATTTTATTTGTTAACTACAACTTAAACCTTACTTGTTTCATTATCGAGTTAAGGAATTTATTTGACCCTCACTCTACAAAAACATGCTTTCTCGCTAGTTGATGGCAACGTGGTTCATCCACGTTCATTTTGTTTTTAACACCCAAGTAACACTTGTGTCAAAATCAATATTCAAGTATAAATAATTTGAAAATTAAGACTATTTTGTTTTTAACTGACTGTTCTGTAGTATCAGTTTGCTATGCTGTTTTATCTACATTCGTAAAGTTGAGAGTTTAAAGGGACAATCAGATTGCTACATACCTTTTTTACTTGTAAATTCATGATATAGCCATTCATTCTTGAATATAACTTTAAAATGCCTCAATATTAGTTTAACTGTCTTGTTTGTTTTTAGACTTTTTCTAAACCAATGTATTTGTAAACAATGTAATTTTAAACACACACTGTATAACCTCAACATGGTTAAATCTATGTTGATATAATTTATTGTCCTTGCATCTATAGCTTTGTCTATGAATTTGATGGTGCTTACTTTTCTCCAGCCCCAGCTGTTTACAGAATCAGTGGTGGGGAGATTACTTTATTGTTTGAACTGCAGATTTCCCATTTAACTATTTTACCAAAGACCCTAAACTGGGTTAATTATAGCTGCTAACCATTAATTGGAAGTTAATTGGGTGTTAGATATACTCAGGCTGGAGCTTATTCTCTGGAGGAGCGACTCTCATATTTACCCTAGATGGAGGTTAAATTTAGCCAACCCACTGTAATGGTGGTAGAGAAGTGCACACTGAGGACTCTTGGCAAGAGGGGCTTTGGGGAAATGTTGATGTGACAGACTGGGGGTCCACAGCTCTCTAGGTACACCTTGTCTTAGAGCTGTCAAATACATAGGCTGCTCCCCCAGGCCCAATCAAGGTATATAAAAAAAGAGAGTGCAAGCTGGGACCAATCAGACATCCCCCCCCGCCATGGCAATTCAAATAAATATATATATAATACACTTTTTTATATATATTATTTTTAGATTGACCTTTCTACACATAGATGGCGTAAAAACAAGACTCATCACTTTGAACAAAAAGTAATGGGCCTTTTGTAAGAAACTGAAAAAACAAATTCCACACAATTTAGGAGGGAGAATAAAATAAATCCTAGGGGAAACACTGTAGCCTCTTTCCTCAATGAGCCTTGCCACACCTCACAGGAAGACTAATTAACAGTGACATATGGTGCCTGCCCTGCCTGCCATCAACACAATGCCTTTGGCATTCAGGGTGTTTTCCGTAACTAAATAAGATAGCTGTTAGTTGTCTTAATCCTAATGAAAGTGAAAGTGAAAGTGCAAAAACATATTTTTTAATAACCACAACCAAGCTGCCTGTTTTTTTTTTTTTTTTTTTGTCATTGAAAGTGTTTTTGACTTCTCCATGTCTGTCTTTGCAGGCACTGATGGACTACGCTGGGAGCAGGAATTCTGTGGAACATGGTCTTCCTCTCCTGGAGGTCTACTGCCTGGCCATCAACTGCTTTGCTGCTGCAAGGCCACATCTCACTGCAGACTCTGACACTGTTGCCCTGGTGTTGAAGAGACTAGCACTGTGAGTCAACTCAGTAACAAAGTGCTTTACACTGTTAGGGTTGTACCTAGATTATTATTTTGAAGCCAGAGAAGTGTAGTGATCACCAAATTTCTACTGTGTGCTCCAATGCATAGCCTTCTTTTGTTGTTGACATGGCTTCATTGTTTTTTTTTGTGTGCTGCATGTTAGAAATAGATAACGTTGTGTCATGAAGTTTCACAAGTTGTCCTTCGTTGTCTCTGTTATTTTGCTTCCAGGAGCTGTTTTGAACTGTTGCTATCTGTGCCTGAAAACGAAATCCCTTATGAGGCCTGGGTTCAATTTCACCGCTCTGTTCAGGTAAAGGATGGGCTGTGAGATGTTAAGAAATAGTAGCTAATGAGAGAGGGAGAGAAGATGGAAGGGAAAAATAATGATTGGTTGACTGATTATACTGCATCCACTTCTCTATAGTTCAAAGAGAGGTTTATTTACTTTCGCTTGGTGGTACTATTGACATGCTGTGTTGTTGATGAATGGCTGTGGCCCAAGCAATGTTCCCTGGACAATACTACGTTATACACTGGTGCTGTCTGATAACGTGCCGTGGTTCTTGACCACCTGGGGCCTGTTTGATAGGAAGTTGGGAATCCACCAGAGGGGTTTTTCAGTAAATGTTTCACATTGAAAGTAAATGTGTTCTGGAAGAAGGGAGTGAAAGCATTACACAACACATTAGCAGGGGGAGATGAGACAAGTTGCAGTAGGGATAAAAAATTAAATCCAATCGAAATCTTGATATAGTGAGGACCTGTCCTACATTACATACTTTATTGGGCAGGACAATACCAGTATCGTGATACTCATTAGTATCGTGGCAAGGAAATAAAACACACAGGGGATTATAACGTCTTTAGGAAAACGTCCCTAATGTTAGAAACATGTTGTCATCCAGAGTCACATTTATTTTCCAACCTATAGCACATAATATTTTATATACTCCATGTTTTTAAAATACCAAAGAGTTTGGTCTGCTTCATGTTTTCATTTTTTGCTGTGGAAAAAATTATTGCAATACTGGTATCATCACAGCCCTTTTACTTTACCATGCTGTCACTGTTACCCCACCTGACATTTGTGACACAACCCCCTTTTTGTGTGTTCTTGACGGTTTTGCAGGTGGCACATGATGCCTTGTTGGAGTATGGGAGCATAGATCTACAAGCCCTCCTCCAAATCACAGGGGAGGGTGGAGCGTGGAGTAACCCTGTCCTAAGCGCCCTTCTCACCGGTCATCCCACAACCGCAGAGGAAGGTCAGTATCACAACCTTACTCTATTGTCAACAGTGCAATAATAAATCAATTTTATATATATATATACATGCATACATACATACGTTTTACTATGATTCCAGTCAGCCAATTAACTAGCATCTGTTGTTTGTCATGTTCCTGTAGTTGACGCGTACATCTCCTTGGAGGGGGAGGGCTTCATGGAGATGCGGGTTAAACACCTGGAGAAAGTGGGGGAGGTGGCGAAGGCTGTGGTACTGGCTAAGGCCTGTGCTGAATGCCATCTTGTCTCTAACCAAACCACCTTCCGCCAGACCTATGTCTCTCTCCTCTGCCAACTGCTGCCGGGCGAGGAGGCCATCATGGAGGTCTGTCAGTGTGTTGTTGAGCTCAGCTCAGTGCATTATTATTCATACTGCTATTTAAATAGCTTTCAGAGAATGCTGTTATGTAAGGAAATAAATGTGATGGCTTAGTGAATTTGACAGTGTTGCTTGTTTGAACTCCTTTGCCCTTAAAATGTAAGTGATATTTTCCACAATACTGTAGTTGGTGTTTTCAGAAAGTATTCGTACCTCTTTTGACTTATTCCACATTCTGTTACTGCCTGAATTCAAAATGGATTCAATAGATTTAGACACAATACCCCATAATTACATTTTGGAACATGATTTTACAACATTTTGCAAATGAAATGCAGCAATATCTCATTTACATAAGTATTCACACCCCTGAGTCAATACATGTTAGAATCAAATTTGTCTTTCTGGGTAAGTCTCATAAGGATCCGCCCCTTAACATTTTCGCCTAAAATGGCATACCCAAATCTAACTGCCTGCAGCTCAGGCTGTGAAGCAAAGATATGCATGTTCTTGGTACCATTTGAAATTAAACACTTTGACGTTTGTGGAAATGAGAAAGGAATGTAGGAGAATATAACACATTAGATCTGGTAAAAGATAATACAAAGAAGAGAAAAAAACATTTTTTGTACCATCTTTGAAATGCAAGAAAGGCCATAATTTATTATACCAGCCCAGGTGCATTTTAGATTTTGGCCACTAGATGACATCGGTGTACATGTAAAGTTTTAGACTCCTCCAATGAACCATTACATTTCTGTGCAAGATTTTGTATCAAGACTGCCCAAATGTGCCTCATTTGTTTAACTTTTCATTTTCAAAATTGTGTACTCCTCAAACAATAGCGTGGTATTATTTCACTGTAATAGCCACTGTAAATTGGACAGTGCGGTTAGATTAACAAGAATTTAAGCTTTCTGCCAAATCAGATATGTCTATGTCCTGGGAAATGTTCTTGTTACTTACAACCTCATGCTAATCGCATTAGCTTATGTTAGCTCAACCATCCCGTGTAAGGGGCACTAATCCAGGTGTTTTAAGAGCTTTGCACACCTGGATTGTACAATGTTTGCAGTAATTAATAACTTCACCCTGCTCAAAGGGATATTCTATGTCTGTTTTTTTTTTTTTTTACCCATCTACCAATAGGTGCCCTTTGCTGGGAATTGGAAAACCTCTCTGGTCTTTGGTTGAATCTGTTTGAAATTCACTGCTTGATTAGAGACCTTACAATTATATGTATGTGTGGGGTGATATAGATATGACGTAGTCATTCAAAAGTCATGTTAAACACTATCGTTGCACACAGTGAGTCCATGCAACTTAGGTGGCGTATTAAGAACAGTTTTACTTATTTAGGGGCTGGATACGTATTAACTCGCGACATTTCAGCATTTCGTTTTTAATGTATTTGTTAATGTCTAGAAACATAATTCCAATTTGACATTATGGGGTATTGCGTGTAGGCCAGTGACACATCTCAATTTAAAATTCAAGCTGTAACACAACAAAATGTGAAAAAGTCAGGGGGTGTGTATACTTTCTGAAGGCCACCGACTTGGCCTTGTATTTATTTATCCCACAGATATCCAGACTGGACTGTAAGGATGTGCTGGATATTACATGCAATTTGGAGACTGAGGGGGAGGATAACACAGCCTTCATCCTGTGTACTACCTTCCTAACGCAACAGCTGCAGCAGCAGAGCCTGTACTGCTCCTGGTGAGTTTTCAGTGGTCAATGTCAAGAGTTTTGCGAAGCATACGGATAAATTGAAATTCTTATTTCTGCGCTGGTGTGTGTTTTTGGGTCTTGTTCCAATTTTATATTTTTCTATGCTATTTCATCTTTTCTGTCTTTTTTTAGGGAGCTCACACTGTTGTGGAGTAAGCTGCAGAGAAGGATCGACCCATCTTTGGAGTCACTGCTGGAGCGTTGCCTGCAGCTAGGTGCCATTGCTAAGACTGTCTACCATCTGCTCTTCCTTGTGCGTGTCATCCGGACAGAGGTAGGAGAATATATTTTTCTACCTCTGATTTTGATATGTCATTGCAAAATAAAGTTTAAACTTATTTTCGTAAAATATCAGTTACAATTTCCCAAAATGTAAAGTAACTGCCCAGTGTTTGCAGATTTCTATGAAATATGACCTATAATTACTTTCAATATGAGTGAAATGGTTTTCCTTCCAAAAAATGGTAATTAAGTATGTTAAAAAGCAACTTCTGTGTTGGAATGATGTCGACGTACCCCAACAGAATGGTGTGGGTGTATAGACGGGTTGGTTGTTTAGCAACAAAAGCAACGCGTGGGCAACTATGGGGTAAAATGGACGGTATCGCTTACACTGTTGACAACATGTAAACTATATAATTAGTCTCAATGTTTAATGAAAACAAATACATTTGCTCAAGGAGTGCTTATTGTCTCTGAAATACATAGTTACAATTGTTGGTTAGCTAGTGAGTTTGAGCCATATTAGGGTAAGACATGACATCAGTCAAAACCAGATACATGCTGAAACGAGCCATCTGCAATTTCCCACAAGGAAGATTTTTGTCATTGTTGCTAGACATCAATGCAGGCATCATTTGAATGCCGTTGTCAGCCAACCCGTCTATACTGGTCATTAAATATTCTTGTAAATAAACCGCTAATTGGTCAGCTCAATCCTCAGTGAGATGACGACTGTTCTGAGGAAATAGCAGCATTTTTAAAAATGGTCTGTTTGAGGTGTTTTTAAAAAAAAGTGTTTTAATTATTTATTTATTTTACTTTGGCCAGGAGTATATGACGGGTCAACAACAGTTGGATATGACTTAACAGAATATTATTATTTTTTAAAGTGGAATTTTCACTGGGCAGTTACTTTAAATTGTATGCCACTGTCACAGCAATGGAAAAAACGATCTCATGTTTATTCTACAGGCAGAGGAGCTGGGTCTGGCTTCATCTGTGGAGTTATGTGTTAAAGCACTACAGCTCCCAAAGCAAGAGGACACAGAAACGAGGATATCTGTGTGCAAAACTGTATCCTGCCTCCTACCAGACGATCTTGAGGTGTTGCGGGCCTGCCAGCTGACAGAGTTTCTCTTAGGCCTCTCTCATGTGGCCTTCAGCACCCTTCAAGAGCTCTATCTGCGGCCCGATCAGAAGTATGACCAGGAAAATGCCATTATCCCCAACTCGCTGCGGTGTGAACTGCTCCTGGCACTTAAAGCCCACTGGCCTTTCGACCCTGAATTCTGGGACTGGAAGACACTCAAGCATCAGTGCATCATGCTGCTGGGGCTTGAACCTGAGCCGGAGGAGGAAGAAGAGAAAGGGAGGGGGCAGGAGGAGGTTAGTCTTGAGCAGGATGTAAAGGAGGCGGTGGAGAAGGGATTTGTTGATATGCCAAAAGAATACGTAAATGGGACAAGTGGAAGCATTGATGGTCATGAGAAAGATGAAGAAAATGACCGGGACAGTAAACCACCTTCAAAGCCAGATGCTGAGGGTACCTCAGAGCAGGGTTCACTGCAGAAGAAATACAAGTTCTTCTGCAAGATTTGTAAGAAATCTGTTACTGAGACTCGAATCCTTCTTCACTCTAAGAGGCATGAAGAAAACGGTGTTTACACCTGCCCTGTCTGCCTGAAGAAGTTTAAGAGCAGAAAGGATTTTATCCCACACACCAAACTACACCTTCAGATGCCATCCAGAAGCACTCGACAGAAGAAAAAGGACAAAAAGAGGGTTGATTTGGATAAGGAAATGGAGGAGGATGACTTGGATGACTTGGAGCCTGGTGAGATTGCCCTTGACCCATCCTTAATGCTGTACTACCAGTCCACACATGATCCTGATGTTCTGGAGCACATTCTAGAACAAGCTTCATCTGCACCCAGGAAGCCTGGTCATGAGGATAACATCACAATTGAATACATTAACGTTCATTTTGAATTGCAGAATCGTGACATATACACATGCCCTGCTACTCACTGTACAAAGACTTTTAAGCATTCCAAGTACCTGGGTGTGCACCTTAAATCAGAAGACCATGTTAGCGACGAGAACGTGAAACATTATTGTGAAATGAGAGACCGTAGGGAAAAGTGCACTTACTGTCGGCGCCACTTCATGTCTGCCTATCACCACCGCAGGCATCGGCGTGTGCACTACGGTGACCTGCCTTACATGTGTATGGTCACAGATTGTGGTGCTCGTTTCAGCACCTCCAATGAGCTTGTCACACATAAGCAGAGCCATGGCTTTCAACTTAGCTACCAGTGTGAGCTGAAAGGTTGTAGTCTTTCTTTCTGTGACTTGGGGCAGGTATACCACCATGAAGCACAGCACTTTCGTGATGCAGCATATAGCTGCACTAGCCTTGATTGCAAGAAGTTCTACTTTTCTAAAAAGGAATTTGGCCGGCATTTAGCCACACACGGCATTACCTTCTCAGAGGAAGACTTTGAGGCACAGAGGAAGGCCAAAAGAAAACATCTTGACTCCATAACAGAGGAGATAGCCAGCCCCAAAAAGTCGTGTGACATAAAGACTGTACTGGAGGAGGTAGTCAATGGGGAAAACAATGTTACTTTCTCTACATGCAGTGCCTCCTCCTCACAGAGTTGCAAGGAGCCCAAGGGCACAATGGCATCTGTTGCTGTGTGCTTTGATGGAAAAAAGTTCACTTGTGGTTTCGAAAGGTGTGGATTGACCTTCTCCAAAGCTAGAGATGTCCACCAACACCTAAGGTGTGTTCATCCAGAACATTTCAAGTCTGAGAATAAGGAACGCAAAAATCTTGTCAAAGAGAAGGGCTTGAAATCGAAAGGTCTAAAGATAAAAACAGAGAAGAACAAAGATGACAAGAACAAACATGAACTTGCAAATTGTCTGCTAATGAAGGGGTCAAGCCAGGAAAATGCTTGTCCTATTAAGAACACAGCAACATCTCCCTCAAGCCTGGACAATGACCCTTTGAGAGAGATTTTGATTGGGCTTAGCCAGCTTAGTCTGACTCTCTCCAGCTCTACAAATGGATTTTGTGAGCCCTTCCATCCAATCTCAGGATCCACATCAAAGATATCCTGCCATCAGGGTCTTGGTACCAGGTCCCCAGTTGTGTTTTTGCAAAAGAGAGCGCAACCCGCTGTTGGCAAGAGGGTGAAACTGACATCAAACACGGAACCATCAGTAGCCCACAGTCTACCCACAGAGCAACACTTAGATGCAGACCAGGTCAGCCCCTTTGTTTTGCAAGCCTCTACTAAACCATACTTCTGTGAGCTTAATGATTGCAACTTTAGAAGTGTGACCAGCACAACCCTAATGCGCCACTACATGAACAAGCATAATTTCTCAGAAAAGAAGGCGAAAGGAATGAAGATCCTCAAATCACTGACATTTAAGCCATTTAAGTGTCACCTCTGCTTCAAATGCCATAGAGAGAAGACGGACTTGAGGGTTCATTATCTTCAGACGCATAGACTTAGCGAGGCAGTTGTGGAGCAAATGAGCTGTTGGTCTAAAAAGCGGGTTGAGGGTAAAACCCCAGAACCCACCAAGCCAACAGTCTCCATAACACAACCCCCAGAACCCACCAAGCCAACCGTCTCCATAAAACAACCCCCAGAACCCACCAAGCCAACAGTCTCCTTTACACAGCCCCCAGATGACACCGAGCAAGCATCCTCCTTTACACAAAAATCTCAGACCCCCACCTGGCAACACCCCTCCTGGCAGCAGAAGTACCAAAAAAAGAAAATAATGCGACAAAATATTGTACAATTTGCTAAATCTGGAGACAAGCGTAAGAAATGCAGTCATGCTCCATCTATGCAGGATCACTTCGAAGAGGAGGAAAGTGAAGACAGAGGTATGCGAAGAGGCAAAGGCGGCATTTATATGTGCAAGCACAAGGACTGTGGGGTTATTTTCTCCCACGCCTCCAGTCTTTATCGACACCAGAAGAAGTTTCATTCGCAGGTGATGGGACATCCTTCCGCGCTTTCAGAAGACCCAGCTTTACAGAAGTTTAGGTGCAGCTACGCCAACTGTAATGCTTCTTACCTCCTGAACAGTAGCTTGGTGCGACACACAGAGAGTGAGCATCCTAACCAGGCGACCAGTAGCTTGAAGCGTCACAGAAAAAGTGATCATCCTAACCAGGCGACCAGTAGTCTAAAACGTCACAGAAAAAGTGATCATCCTTACCAGGCGACCTTGTGCTGCAAGTATGACGGCTGTACAAAAGTGTTCACCCAAAGCAGTAGTCTGAAAAAACATGTACTCTCTAGCCACCTCAATTATTATGATTCACTCGTATTACGTCTCCAGAATACTCACAAGGACACGTCAGCCACTGGATGCCAAAAGAAGCTGATCATCACATCTACGCCACAGAAAGATGAAACCAAGCTACCCCTCAGGCAATCTCTAAGACACTGCCCAAAGTCTCCTGAAGATGTTAAGGCTGAAGAAACTAGTGAAGAGCAAGATGAAGATGACGTTGAAAATGTGTCAACTGAAAAGAAATCCAGAAAGTTTGAAGATATGGTATTCCGTTCCCATGAGGAGGCCTTGCAGATGTGCCAAGATCGTTGTCAACGTGAAGCCTTCCCGTGCATGGTGCAAGGTTGTGATTCTGTAGTCAAATTTATACGTAGTATGCGCCGTCACTATTTGAATTGCCACAAATTAACCAATCATGCTTTTGAATTGAATGAGGATAAGCTTGTGTTTAGTGCAGAGAAACTGGACGAGCTGATTCAGAGGAATACTGTATTATCTGCTTGCCCTGATATGACGAGGGCACCTAACGGAGTTCTGAAGATGGAGTATCAAGCAGAGCCAGATAACCCTGGTGGTCCATCTGTCCCTATGAGTCTACACTCCATCGAAGCAGACACACTTGATGAGCATGACCCACTGGGGTTCAAAGAGGAGCCACCTGCTGAGAGGAATGTTTTGGTGGGTGCCGATGACTTGCTTTATGGAGAACCTAGTGGGCACACTGAAGAGCCTGTTACTCAAAACAGCCAAGAGGAGAGGCCAAGGCGAAAATCCTCAAACCCGCCCGCTCTTGATCTCTCTCCACCATCCTCCCTCCGATTCAGTGTTGATGAGGGCTTCATGGACAGTTCAGGCAAAGATGGTGGCAAACCAACAATTTCTGTGTCATTGCCCTCCCCTCAAGCCCGCCAACCACTTAAACGTAAGAACGAGCTCTCTGAGCTCCTTCCCATTCCAAAGGACTCACAGCCTCACAGCCCTCCCCTTCGCACATTTGACCTGGCTGCTTATAAACCTATGGGATTTGAGTCATCTTTCCTGAAGTTCATACAGGAGAGCACTAAGGATGATGTGAGGCCCCGGGCTTCTCACTGCAACAGCCACAGGCCTGAACCACCTGTGGTGTCTGCTCGGCGGCGGGATTCCTACAGACGTAACTGTTCTGTAAAGGAGAACAGCCAGATGGGTCTCTCTACTACCCGTAGCAGGCGGGCTCGATCTTCCCCACTTCAGCCTCTTCCTAGGACAGGGGAATACACATCAGTCCAGAACTTGCGCCTCATCTTGGACAAGGCTCTGACGGGTTGTGGAGACCTAGCCATCAAGCAGCTGCAGTACCTCAGGCCCGTGGTAGTTCTTGAGAGGCCAAGGTTTTCCACCTCATTGCTTGACCTCTTCCCCACAAAAACTAATGATAAGCTACTTCTCGACGGTTCGTAGAACTGAGTACCTTTGTGTCCAATATAAAGACTATCCCAGTGTTTTTTTTTCTAATGTAATTACCACTCTGATGTTATCAGTATCTTTTTAAGTTGCCAAACTGATTAGCTCAAGTACCTTAATTGACATACAACAGATACGTGTGTAAAATGATCCTTCCCCTGATTTTTTAAAACTTCTTTAGAGTATTTGTATTACATTTTTGTCAGGTGATGAACGTTCTAATGTGTATATATATATGCGTCTTCTCACTACAAAATGAAGTTTTATAAAACATTTTCAAATATTATTTAGAACGGTGTAGCTCATTGTACCATTTCAATGCTATTAATTTGTCTGAAAAATAGCTTTCATGGGACAGGAACATCTCATTTGCCCACTAATAACTTGAGGAAAAATGTTGTCCCCTCTGAATATTAAGACCCCTTTCTTTTTTTTCAATGCAGTGGGCAGATGTGTAATGCTTTATAAGAATAATAAATGTTTGAATAGGCCCTTTCAAAAATATGAAATTGCATTGTCTATCTTTATTTTCCTTGTCATGCCTTTAAATTGATTAGTCTTTAAACTCTTCAGGGAACTAGTCAGTGAAAATATAGTGGACTATTTAATACTATCTATGAAAATAAACACATTTTACTTTATAGAGTGGCTTTTCTCATTAGAAAGTGTTTCGATAACGAGTGTGCCCACTAGCAAAGTGGCACGTGCGCTCTAGCAAAAAGTGTGCAGGTAAAGTTCTGTACCTGCACACTTGACTAGAAAGCACGTATAATATGGTGAGATTATTATGGACAAAAGATCAAGATTATTTTTATTTGTGAAATGGCAGCTAAGCATCCAATGATAATGTCTCCAGAATAAGACCCTCTATTTATTGGAAATGAGCATCAAGCTTGCACTTTCACCGCCCTGTGAAGTTTATTGTAATTTATTTAATCTGTAGCCTAATAAACTGCATGATTTCCCGACCAGTCGTAGTGGAAGGACCACACGTCATCGCGATACTCCCAAGTTTTCTTCAATATTATGGTTATATCAATATTTGTGCATAAAAGCGTTTCCACCGACTTCTCTCACATAACCCAACTAGTGTCGATAAAATGAATTTTCTTCACATTTGGAAAGTTTAGGGACCATGTCTGTTTCTGTCAGGCCTGTCATGGTACTTTACTTGCATACGGTTGAATGAAAACCTGGTTTGACTTTTCAGATTTAGGAATGATAATTTTTCACAAAGCAGTTTGGTTGTAGTGAACTACACTGAACAAAAATATAAACACAACATGTAAAGTGTTGGTTTCATCAACTGAAATTAAAGATCCCAGAAATGTTCCATATGCACAAAAGGCTTGTTTCTCTCAAATGTTGTGCACAAATTTGTTTACATCCAGGTTAACGAGAGTTTTCTTTGCAAAGATAATCCTTCCATCTGGCAGGTGTAGCATATCAAAAAGCTGATTAAGCAGCATGCTCATTACACAGGTGCACTTTGTGCTGGGGACAAAAGGCCACGTGTAGTTTTGTCACAACACAATTCCACAGATGTTTTGAGGGAGCACGTCTGCAATAAAAGTCCTCTTGAGGGGGAAAACTAATTATGATTGTCTGCACCCCTGCCCAGTCATGTGAAATCCATAGGTTAGAGCCTAATTTATTTATTTCAATTGACAGATTTCCTTATGTGAACTGTAACTCAGTAAAATCTTTGAAATTGATGCATGTTGCATTTATATTTTGTGAAGTATACTTTTTCAAAATAACTTTTAAACTATGTTTCTTAAGGGTACCTGAACTTTTCCAGGTTGAAGTAATTGGTGGCTTGGTAAACTGGGCTCCCGAGTGGCGCAGCGGTCTAAGGCGCTGCATCTCCGTGTAAGAGGCGGCACTACAGTCCCTGGTTTGAATCCAGGCTGTATCGCATCCAGCCGTGATTGGGAGTCCCATAGGGCGGCGCACAATTGGCCCAGGGTTGTCCGGGGTAGGCCGTCATTGTAAATTAGAATTTGTTCTTAAGTGACTTGCCTAGTTAAAAAAAACTATTTCAACTATGTTTTCAGATGCACAAACACTGGTTAGTGTGGTAGGAACAGGACCAAAACAAGGGAGAAGTTGAGTCTTAAACGTCAATACTCTTAGTTGATGTGTAAATTGACCCACTTTATTCATATCGCTGAGACTATCTTTTAAGGTATATTTATAAAAAGGCATATCAGTGGTATTAAACTGTTCATTATTCAGTGATTTTTAAATCTGCAATGATCAGTTTGCAATAATGTGCAGTCATCATTTGGGAAGAAAGGAGAAAAAATATATATTTTTAACTGTTATTGCAGTTTGTTGAACTTAGCTAAACCGCTTAACGTGATAAGGAATAAGACGGGTGTATTCAATGATTGACCAGTTGTGTTCAAAACCAAGGGCTACATTTATTAGACTGGTTTCACTAGGGTTGGGAAAATGTCTGATTACAAAACAGGGGAAGATGGTGATTGTTCAAGTCAGACAGCCAACCCAAAGACACAGACTATACAGTACGTGGTTTTGTTCTCCCATCTCACCGTACAGCTTCCTGGAAGAGAAACAAACACAGATTGTGATAGTTCCCATTCCAACATTCTACAGATTATGAAAAACCATTGTGGGCCTCTGCTGTTACTTAGCTTTGTAGACACTGTCTGCAAAACATTGTTATGATGCTTACTGTCCATAGTGTTGTCCCAGAAGCAAGAGCTGGCAGTGTGCAGGCCTGCTCCATTTTTCTGCAGTATGATGCAAGTCACTAATGATGAACACAGTAAAGATGCGTAAATCATTACTTGATTTTGTTGGGTCCTTTCATTGCCATACTTTTACATTTTACAAATGTACTGTACACAACATAACAAGAAGGGTTACCTATGTATTTAAAGGGTTTTCCTAGTTTGGACAGTTGATTCAGACTTGTTTCCACCACACTGGATGTCCATTGGTTAATTCGATTTTGTTGATAGGCACTGCTTCCAATAGTTGTCTCCACAGTCTTAAGTATTTATTTCCGTTAACACTGACATGTCAATCACCACTTGTTTTGGAAATTGCAAATACATTTTATGATTGTAGTAATATCACCAATTGCGCAAATACTTACATCTTTTATGATTGTAGTTATATCATCAACGACAAATGCAGTCTGAAAAGCGAGTGAAAATATTTTTTTCGAGCTAGGAAAGTAACATTTGCAGCACGACATTTGGTGTTTTTGTCTCTTGTTTTATTTCCCACATGCAGTATATAGCCACCGGATTTTAGAGGTAAATTTATCTGGCCCGCTCAAATAATAGACATAACGTCACAGCAAGATAATGTAGGAAATGTGATACAATGCAACAAAACAAAAAAAAGATACAATGCAACAATATAGGCCGGGAAAAAACTCAAATGTTTCCCGAAGATAATTTAATGTCGCGTTTTTTCTTTAAACCTACCTCTTCGGATAATTGAAATTCGTCCATGGTCCCGTGGCGTACGAACGTTTTAGATGGTTGCTATAGGGACCTCCAAACAAATATGTCAACGTCAAATCACGGGGACCTGAATCTGTGCAACAGAAATTCTGAGATGATTTGGTTTATTATTATTTCCGCATATTGTGTCAGTTGGATTTTATTTTCAATACCCATTTCTTTCTTTTATGTCTATGCCATATCCCGAATATTCAGAAACGGGACGTTTTAAATTGTCAGATATTTTCATTTATTTCTGGATAACATAGGCCTTAAACACATGTGTGGACATGATGTTAAGAAAAACACATTCAATGGAAATAATGGAAGGAATGTTGTGGAGAAAGACGCCTAATAAGGCCCTGTCATAATTATCTGCCGCGTTTGTGAAGTCATGCTATAGAATTACTAGAATCTCATTTTAGATGCTAGAATGTCGACCAATTTGTGGGAAATTCAATTGCGCCACCACACGTTTTATCAGTGCATTTCATCGATCTAGCCATTTAAAATGTCAAAACATTGATTGAAATGGATTGGATTGAAGGAGCTGAACCCCAATCATCTGAGTGGTCAAGGATACGTTGTGCATTAACGACAGGCTTCACTGGTAGCAACAGATTCAGACATGCAACTTTCAAAATGGTTGTCCCGTCGCCGCAGACTGTCTTTGAAGGATGGAAATGCTTCACAGCTTTATTTGTGGCTGCTCTCTCCTACCTGTGTTATATCTACTGGGACAGAATAGAACTTGCTTCACAGGTAAGTGTGGTCCTAACTCCTGTCTCATCTATCATCATCACCCACAGCACAGAAGACAATTCAATGTCTATTCATCGGTTGGTTCAACGGAATTTCCTTGAAATGACGTGTAAACAACGTTGATTCAACCAGTGTGTGCCCAGTGGGCATCACCACCACCATCGGAGTGGCAGTTGACTACTTCAAGCAGCTTGATGCTATGTTTAATCAAAATGAATTACCATTATTGAATGATTTAGCAGTCAAATGATCATGAAAGGAGGCCACAAACTAATTTCCTGTAACCAGCCACTCATTATCCCATGTTCATGTTTTGTCCGTTAATAGTTATGTGTTAATTTAAAATGTAATTATCCTTTTATAGGCTACTGATGTATTACATTCTCAACATTTTCATTAAGGCTGCCTGGACTTGGGTGACCAAATGTCCAGCTAGCTGGAAGAACTCAGGGGAGAATATGGAGCAGCGAAGGTCCAGTAAAAGACAGCAAAGCCCTCTGCTGATCAAAGTCAAGCGGCTAGAATTGAAAGTGACTGCTATGAAGAGAACCTTGATGAAGCATGGTTCACATCGAACCTCCCCATCTTGTTCCTCCCCACACTGCTCTCAACACATTCTCCAGACCAAGGGCTCTGTACACGCCAACAGCTCTTCACACTGGGAGAGTGCTGCATAGGTCATAAAGATAACATGGACTCTGCTCCAAAGGAGAAATTTAAATGGTTATTTCATTGACCCTGCAGTTTAGACTGCAGGACACCTATGTGCATACAGCATTTCATTGGCATGAGAAAACACTTTCTAAATATATTTTCTTTCAATAATATCTCTGCTATCTCTTTCATTCTTGGACTAACAAAATTATAGGAACCACTTAAAATGGCCAAGTAATCGGTCATACAGCCGTACTACAACAAATACATTGGATAAATCTCTAGTTTCTTGAAATCAATGCCTTCCCACAGGAGATTATTACTGATTATCTGTAATGTTCATAGCATGGAATAAATCCAAAATAGGTTTACCTACTCAGTTGACTTGGTTTATCAAGCTCATAATCATGTTACTTTCCAAATGACTTTGTTTTCAGTCATTTTACATTCATGGTATTATTATATATATATATTTATATAAATGTATTTATTAGCATGTGTAAAGTAAGAAGATAAAATGTAATCACAACGCCATTAGTTGCTTTAATAATACACTTTTGCCACCCTCCCCATGAGTTGTATATACACATGTACAGTACCAAAAAAGGTACTGGAAAAAAATCTGACAAACATATAAACATGTCACTCATTATTATGAGGACTGTTTCGCTAGCACAGACTGGAATATACTCAGAGATTCATCCAATGGCGTTGAGTGGTATACCACATCAGTCACTGGCTTCATTAATAAGTGACAATGTCGTCCCCACATTGACTGTACGTACATATCCCAACAGGAAGCCATGGATTACAGGCAACATCTGCACTGAGCTTAAGGCTAGAGGTGCTGCTTTCAAGGAGTGGAACACAAATCCGGACTCATCAGAAATCCAGCTAAGCCCACCGACGAACCATCAAACAGGCAATCGTCAATACAAGACTAAGATTGAATCCTTCAGCACTGGCTCTGGCTCTGCTCGGATGTGGCAGGGCTTGCAAAATATCACAGATCACAAAGGGAAACCCAGCCACGGGCTGCCCAGTGATGCGAGTCTACCAGACCAGCTAAATGTCTTCTATACTCGCTTTGAAGCAACCAACCCTGAACCATGCATGAGAGCACCAGTAATTCCGAATGACTGTCTGATCACGGTCTCTGTAGCCGATGTGAGGCTGACGGATTACCAGGACACATACTCAGAGCATACGCTGACCAGCTGGCAAGTATGATATTTTTTGTTGTTGTATCTGACCCCCTTTTTCTCCCCAACGAGCTCGGGAGGCGAAGGTCAAATCAGTGTCCTCTGAAACATGATCCGCCAAACCGCACTTCTGAACACCCACCAGCTAAACCCGGAAGCCAGCCGCACCAATGTGTCGGAGGAAAGACTGTTCAACTGATGACCGAGGTCAGCTTGCAGGTGCCCAGCGCACCACAAGGAGTCACTAGAGCTCGATGAGCCAAGTAAAGCCCACCCGGCCAAACCATCCCCTAACCTGGATGATGCTGGGCCAATTATGTGCCGCCCTATGGGACTCCCAGTCACGGCCGGTTGTGATATAGCCGGGATCGAACCCGGGTCTGTAGTGATGCGATGCAGTGCCTTAGACCGCTGCGCCACTTCGGAGGCCCTGCACTGACATTTTCAACAACTCCCTGACCCTTTTTCAAGCAGACCACCACAGTCCCTGTGCCCAAGAATGCCAAGGTAAACGGCCTAATTGACTACTTCCCCGTAGCACTTACATCTGTAGCCTTGAAATTATTTCAAAGGCTGGTCATGGCTCACATCAACACCATCATCTCAGAAACCCTGGACCCACTCCAATTCGCATACCGACCCAACAGATGACGCAGTCTCTATTGCACTCCACACTGCCCTTTCACACTTGGACAAAAGGTACACCTACATGAGAATACTGTTCATTGACTATAGCTTAGCGTTCAACACCATAGTGCCCTCCAAGCTCATCACTATGCTAAGGACCGTGGGACTGAACATCTCCCTCTGCAACTGGATCCTGGACTTCTGGAAGGGCCTCCCTCAGGTGGTAAGGGTAGGCAACAACACATCCGCCACGCTGACCCTCAACATGGGGGCCCCTCAGGGGTGCGTGCTTAATCCCCTCCTGTTCTCCCTGTTCACCTACGACTGCGTGGCCACGCACAATTCCAACACCATCATTACGTTTGCAGACGACACTATGGTGGTAAGACTGATCAATGACACTGCCGATAGGGAGGAGCTCAGAGGTCTGGCAATGTGGTGCAGGGCAACAACCCCTCCCTCAACGTGAACAAGACAAAGGAGCTGAACGTGGACTACAGGAAAGGAGGGCCGAGCATGCCACCATTCACATCTACGGGGCTGTAGTGGAGCGGGTCGAGAGCTTTAAGTTCCTTGGTGTCAACATAACTAAGGACCTATCATGGTCCAAACACACCAAGACAGTAATGAAGAGGGCATGGCAATGCCTATTCCTCCTCAGGAGGCTGAAAAGATTTGTCATGGGACCTCAAAAGTTATACATCTGTACCATCGAGAGCATCCTGAGTGGTTGCATCACCGCTTGGTACGGTAACTACTTGGCATCCGACCGCAAGGCGCTACAGAAGATACTGGGTACGGCCCATTACATCACAGTGGCCGATCTTCCTGCCATCCAGTACCTCTATATCAGGTGGTGTCAGAGGAAGGCCCTAAAAATTGTCAAAGACTCCAGCCACCCACAGACTGTTCTCTGCTACCGCACAGCAAGCAGTACTGGAGTGCCAAGTCTGGAACCAAAAGGCTTCTTAACAGCTTCTACACCCAAGCCATAAGACTGCTGAACGGTTAATCAAATGACTATTTGCATTGTTTTATTATAATTTATTCTTATTTCTTGCACTGACTCTCTTGCACAGGCTCGATGTATAGTCACTGGACTCTAACCACACACATACTACACTGACACTCCCACACACACACACAAAACACACACACACACATGCATTTTGAGGAGTATTTATGTCTGTAATAAAGCCCTTTAGTGGGGAAAACAAATTATGTTTGCCTGGGCCTGGCCCTGGCCCACCAGTGGTTGGGCCTGGCTGCCAAGTGGGTGGGCATATGCCCTCCCAGACCCACCCATGGCTGCACCCCTGACCAGTCATGTGAAATCCATAGCTTAGGGCCTAATTTATTTAAATGGTCTGATTTCCTTAAATTGTTACGTTCATATTTTTGTTCAGTATATTTTGAGAGATAATACAGTGACCATGGAACCTTAGTTATTCAGACGACTGGTTCAGTTTCACTGGGAACAAAATTAACTGCTGCACTGACATTTAGCATGGCAACCGCCGTTAAACGTTATCGAAGAAGAACATTTAGTATGAATGGAAACTGGATGCGAATGAGCTTGCTATCATTTTGAGTGGACCGGTGAATGCTAGTCAATTTAATCTGGGGATATAAACCATACTAAGTTATTTAAATATAAACAGTTGTATCTTCTGAATAAAGACTGGAAGGCGTGTGAACGGGCGGCTGTTCAACCAGTGAGTCCAACTAGCAACACATGCTAGCTTGCTAACTTTAAATAGAGACCAAGGCCAGAATAAAGATGGAAACAATACTTAACCTACCAATCGAAAATAAGATATTTTATGCTGTTCTGGTGTTCTCGTGGACGGTGTATCTATGGGAGGCCTACCTTTCCTACAGACAGGTAATTGTTGAACTTTACTTAGTTTCGTAACGGTCATCTTTGTCAATAAGAAGGCTTTCTTTACTGCATTTCAATGCTTGCTCGCTAGCCGTATGCTGACTCTTTTCATTATTGTTTGTCTACAATATTTTACCAAGAACAAAGCTGATTTCGGGAGTGACGTCGTCTTTGTACTGTGCAATTCCATTGTAACAGAATTACGCTGCGACAGGTTTTTCGCTCGAAAATGTATTCTAAACTGGGCTCTCGTGGCGCAGCGATCTAACGCACTGCATCGCAGTGCTTGAGGCGTCACTACAGACACCCTGGTTCGAATTCAGACTGTATCACAGCCGGCCGTGGTTTGGAGTCTCATAGGGCAGCACACAATTGGCCCGGCGTCGGCCGGGTTTGACCGGTGTAGCCCGTCATAAGAATTATCTGACTGACCTGCCAAGTTAAATAAAATAAACCATCCAACTCTATCCACAAGAACTACTTTTAACAATTTCCCCAATTTTTTTTTTTTTTTTTACAGAAATAAGTTTTTACATACAACGTTTGGTAACATAATACAACTGAGGGTGATATTACCTTTAATTCTGTTACCAAACTTTGCATCTGCAGTTTTTCCAGTAAATGTTATTTTATTTACTGTGTCAATTGTTTAAAGTACTCATTGTGAGTAGATTTATATGGTTTGTTAAACTTTGAAATCGATGTTTTTTGTTTGGTGTAATTCCGCAAACATGGAATTGCCCTACTGCAACTCGAGGTCCCACTAATCATTCTGTAACATGGACAGTTCTTTTTTTGATTAGCTGAGTTGTATATAAAAACATGTCTAAGTGTCTCTTCTAACACCCAGCGGAGAATATACAGGTTGACCATGCACGTACCACAAGAGTTGGGGAAGATCATGGACACAGACACCTTTGAGAAGTCACGTCTTTATCAACTGGACAAGAGCAACTTCAGTTTCTGGTCTGGACTGTATTCAGAAACTGAGGGGACGGTGGGTACAACTAAAATATCCATTGATTTGTTAGGACCTACTCTGCTATATTACAACCTAGTTGTCAACCTCAATTTATCTGCTGACAGAGAGTATCACCTCCACACAGAGGGCATTTCATTTTTTCCCCAATATAACACTGCTGTGTTCTCTCATAGCTGATCCTGCTGTTTGGCGGAATCCCTTTCGTTTGGAAAGTTGCTGGGACAGTGACTGCTCGTTTTGGATTGGGTCCAGAGTATGAGGTGTGTGCATGGTCCACGGTTAAAATAGGCAGTCCAGTATTACAAATGTTTTGGCAATTTTCTTGAATCATTCCATGGCTCTGTCTTTTCTTTTAGATCTTCCAGTCTCTTTCGTTTCTGATACTAGCAACCCTGTTCAGTGCATTCACTGGTCTTCCCTGGAGTATCTACAACACCTTTGTTATTGAGGAGAAGCATGGCTTCAACCAGCAGGTAGACTGTCAACTCTCTGAGGACATTCTTATTATACAGACAGTTTCCTAGATTGAATCAATTACACTTTTTTTTCACTGGCATGGTTTGTAACACCGTTTATTTGTTTTTGTTGTTGTCTATGGTCCTCCTTCCAGACGCTGGGGTTCTTCCTAAAGGATGCTGTAAAGAAGTTTATTGTGACCCAGTGTATCTTGTTGCCTGTGACCTCACTGCTCCTCTACATCATCAAGATTGGTGGAGACTTCTTCTTCATCTACGCCTGGCTCTTCACACTGGGTGTCTCGCTTGTCAGTCCTTTCACCTCGTAACTGGCTGGATGGGAATATTCAAACAACAGTTGTTTAGGCTCTGGGGAGGAATTAATGGAGCTTAACTAATATCCAATATATCCTACTAGATTACAAATGTATTTCTTTCTGGTCGTTCCTTCTCTCTCCAAGGTTCTGGTGACCATCTATGCGGACTACATTGCGCCCCTATTTGACAAGTTCACCCCTTTGCCAGAGGGTGAGCTGAAGGAAGAGATTGAAAGCATGTCGAAGTCTATCAGTTTCCCTCTCACTAAGGTCTATGTTGTAGAAGGTAATAACTTGTTTTGTCCCAAAGATGTAACACCTTAGACTTTATCCGTAATTGTTTAACATCAGAGGAGAGCAAGGCATAATGGGAGCTACTCTGCAGCTTGACCGTGTGTTCGTCTCAACTGTGTGTGGTGATGTGTGGGGGTTGAAAACATAGCAGAAACACCTTTCCGATGTTCGCTGTTACTTATGGACTATAAAGTTGTATTGGAATGATCCATTTTGACCTACTCTTCCAGGTTCCAAGCGTTCCTCTCACAGTAACGCTTACTTCTATGGGTTCTTCAAGAACAAGCGCATAGTGTTGTTCGACACCCTGCTGGAGGACTACTCTCCCCTCAACAAGGAAGGCGAGCCAGAGACTGACACACTAACCGAGGACAAATCCAAGCTCAAGGTCAGACTTACTCGGTTACGCAGAGAACTTGGTGTCAAAATGTTATAAATATAAAATATTGAAAAAAGATTCAGGAAGGAAACTTGATTCCATTCAATAATATTTATTGCAGAAGCAAGCTTCTTCTTCAAAGGTCTCCAGTATTACTGAGCAACACTTCGGCCATACATACCATTCCTGTAGTCTTGGTTAGAGCACTGCCAGCACATAACAACTTTCATGTTATACATCTAATTTGTTGTGGTGGTCCTATCATAGAAACGTAACATGGTGTACTAGAAGTTGTAGTCAATATTTCATGCATCATTCTTTTAAAAATCAAACCAGGTATGTTAACGTTTTTTTTGTTTTTTTTTCCAGAACAAGAAGCAAGGCTGCAACAATCCAGAGGTCTTGGCGGTGTTGGGCCATGAGCTGGGCCATTGGAAGTTGGGCCACACTGTGAAAAACATAGTAATCAGTCAGGTTTGTTTGGGAATTCCCTTGATATGCATCTGCACGTCACCTCTATACCAATAGGCCACTTTCATGTTGATGCAGAAATGTCATCGATACAATTTTCTCCCCTGCCTCTGTCCTTGCAGATGAACTCCTTCCTGTGCTTCTTCCTCTTTGCTGTGCTAATTGGACAGAAGGAGCTGTTCATGGCCTTTGGTTTCTATAACAGCCAGCCCACTTTGATTGGGTTGATGATCATATTCCAGTTCATCTTCTCCCCATACAATGAGGTGAGTGACTCCATCTCCTAAACAATGCATTTACACTTGAGTGGACAAAACATTAATACCATCTTCCTAATACTCAGATGCATCCCCCTTCTGTCTTCAGAACAGACTCAATTTGTCAGGGCATGCTCTACAAGGTGTCGAAAGCGTTCCACAGGAATGCTGGCCCATGATGACTCCAATGCTTCCCACAGTTGTCAAGTTGGCTGAATGTCCTTTGGGTGGTAGATCATTGATACACACAGGAAATTGTTGAGAGTGAAAAACCCAGCAGCGTTGCAGTTCTTGACTCATACCGGTGCATCTGGCACCTACTACCGTACCCCTTTCAAAGGCATTTAAGTGTTTTGTCTTCCCTGTACACCCTCTGAATGGCACAAAGACACAATCCATGTCTTAAGGCTTAAAAATAATTATTTAACCTGTCTCCTCCCCTTCATCTACACTGATTTTGATGTGGATTTAACAAGTGACATCAATAAGGGATTATTGCTTTCACCTGGCCAGTCTGTCATGGGAAGAGCATGTGTTCTTAATGTTTTGTACACTCTGTGTATATGTGACCTTTTAATACACTTCAGTGGAGGCCTTATCTGTTGGCCCTACAGTGCTTTGGCAGCTATTCTCATTGTGTGCAGTGTTTGTTTGGTGAAAATACCTTCAGCATACTAGTAGTAAATATTGGCCAAAGAAATATACATCTAAAGCTACAATATATTTCTTAACTCCGCTTAAACAGAAAGTGTTTTTGAGATGGCGATTTAGCAGATGAGTACCTGCTACAGCCCGCTGAGGAAAACTGACATTTCTCCCATTCTTACCTCCAGGTCCTGTCCTTCTGTCTGACTGTCCTGAGCCGCAGGTTTGAGTTCCAGGCGGACTCCTTTGCGCGGGGTATGGGTCGAGCCTCGGAGCTCTGCTCTGCACTCATCAAGCTCAACAAAGACAACCTGGGCTTCCCTGTGGCTGACTGGCTCTTTTCCATGTGGCACTACTCCCACCCTCCCCTCCTGGAGCGCCTACGGGCCCTGGGAAGCACCAAGCAGGACTGACGAGTCCCAAAAGGAGAGCCACGCCTGCTGCCTCTCCCAAAGGGTCTCCACATGCCTCTTCTGGCACTCTGATGTAGTCTCCCCTATTTTCCTCTCTGTTTCCCTATTTTTGTTCTCCTTTATCCTTGCCATTATGTTCCTTTTTTGGTTAAATTTTTTTCCCAGTTTCAAACTTGCACAATACCAAAAGTTTTCAGAAATCTAGTGTGAGACCAGATCTATCAGCTATGCTTATTCTAGGTGTAATGTGGTTAAGAATGTCAAGCTAGCTGTGAGCTTATGGTACATGTTGCCGATGGAGCTATCGATTTATACATTTTCCAGATAGCTCAAACGGTTGGTAAGTTGTCAAGGAGAGCGGTCACATGTGCTAGCCAGGCATAGGTCCTGAGTTCGAGCTCAGTGCGAGCTGAATCGGGAGGAACCTGTACTCACTAAGCAAGCAGCGTGACGTCCGTAACATAGGCAAACATGAACATACAATACCATTGTGGGCATAAATAATTACCCGAACATTTTTTGTTTAAGCACGTGCCACTAGTACATGTCACATTGATCAAGGATTTCTCATATTTCAGCAAGGTTTACATTTTTACTGAAGGTTTATTTGAATTTCGTTTACTCCCCTAAGAATTTGTCATTCCAAATGTTTTCTCATAAAACCTTGTTGTACAATAGTGGAACTGTCCCTGGCCAGTAGGGGTGGAACTGTCCCTGGCCAGTAGGGGTGGAACTGTCCCTGGCCAGTAGGGGTGGAACTGTCCCTGGCCAGTAGGGGTGGAACTGTCCCTGGCCAGTAGGGGTGGAACTGTCCCTGGCCAGTAGGGGTGGAACTGTCCCTGGCCAGTAGGGGTGGAACTGTCCCTGGCCAGTAGGGGTGGAACTGTCCCTGGCCAGTAGGGGTGGAACTGTCCCTGGCCAGTAGGGGTGGAACTGTCCCTGGCCAGTAGGGGTGGAACTATCCCTGGCCAGTAGGGGTGGAACTATCCCTATCCAATCCATTTTAGGAGGGGGTTGAGAAAAAAATCTCAGTAGTATCAATAGGATGTACAGCGAATGGGCCATCAATTTATTATTAGTAGTATATCCTGCTGGTCGATTGGCTCCATCTACAACTGTTTATTATGAGAGGTGTGTGTGAACACTGGAACTTTAAAAGATACACACCATTTCAGATTTAGTCAAGACTATGCTTAAGATGGATCGTTGTTGAAGTTATACAGGTAACTGCCAAAGTAATGAAACACTTGAGGAAATTAGAGATACAAAGTATATTGAAAGCACGTGCTTCCACACTGGTGTGGTTTCTAAGTTAATTAAGCAATTAACATCCCATCGTGCTTAGGGTCATGTATAAAAACCATGACAATGCCCCCATAGGATGACGATGCCCCTATCCACGGGGCATGAGTGGTCAAATAAAATTATATTTGACACATGCGCCGAATACAATAGATGTAGAGGTTACCATGAAATGCTTATTTACAAGCCCTTAACCAACAATGCAGAGTAAGAGGGGGAGGACAATGTAAATAGTCTGGGTAGCCATTTGATTAGATGTCCAGGAGTCTTATGGCTTGGGGGTAGAAGCTGTTTAGAAGCCTCTTGGACCTAGACTTGGTGCTCCGGTACCGCTTGCCGTACTGTAACAGAGAGAACAGTCTATGACTAGGGTGGCTGGAGTCTTTGACAATTTTTAGGGCCTTCCTCTGACACCGCCTGGTATAGAGTTCCTGGATGGCAGGAAGCTTGGCCAATAACACAACCCTCTGTAGTGCCTTGCGGTCGGAAGCCGAGCGGTTACCATACCAGACAGTGATGCAAACAGTCAGGATGCTCTCGGTGGGGCAGCTGTAGAACCTTTTGAGGATATTAGGACCCATGCCAAATCTTCTCGGTCTCCTGAGGGGGAAGAGGTTTCGCCGTGCCCTCTTCACAACTGTCTTGGTGTGCTTGGACCATGTTTGATGTAATATGTAAACTCAGCAAAAAAAGAAATGTCCTCTCACTGTCAACTGCGTTTATTTTCAGCAAACTTAAAATGTGTAAATATATGTATGAACATAAGATTTAACAACGGAGACATGTTCCTGAACAAAGGGAGGGGGTCAAAATCAAAAGTCACTATCTGATGTGGCCACCAGCTGCATTAAGTACTGCAGTGCATCTCTTCCTCATGGACTGCACCAGATTTGTCAGTTCTTGCTGTGAGATGTTACCCCACTCTTCCACCAAGGCACCTGCACGTTCCCGGACATTTCTGGGGGGGAATGGCTCAAGCCCTCAACCCTCCGATCCAACAGGTCCCAGACATGCTAAATGGGATTGAGATCCGGGCTCTTCGCCGGCCATGGCAGAACACTGATATTCCTGTCTTGCAGGATATCACGCACAGAACAACCAGTATGGCTGGTGGCATTGTCACGCTGAAGGGTCATGTCAGGATGAGCCTGCAGGAAGGGTACTACATGAGGGAGGAGGATGTAACACACAGTGTTGAGATTGCCTGCAATGACAACAAGCTCAGTCTGATGATGCTGTGACACACCGCCCCAGAACATTTATTTGACCTTTATTTTACTAGGCAAGTCAGTTAAGAACAAATTCTTATTTTCAATGACGGCCTAGGAACAGTGGGTTAACTGCCTTGTTCAGGGGCAGAATTACAGGTTTTTGCCTTGTCAGCTCGGGGATTCGATCTTGCTAACTTTTGGTTCCTAGTCCAACGCTTTAACCACTAGGCTACCTGCCGCCCCGTGACAGACCCTCCACCTCCAAATCGATTCCACTCCAGGGTATAGCTCTCGGTGTAACGCTCATTCCTTCGACGATAAACACGAATCCGACCATCACCCCTGGTGAGACAAAACCACGATTTGTCAGTGAAGAGCACTTTTTGCCATTCCTGTCTGGTCCAGCGACGTTGGGTTTGTGCCCATAGGCGACGTTGTTGCCGGTGAGGATCTGCCTGACAACAGGCCAACAAACCCTCAGTCCAGCCTCTCTCAGCCTATTGCAGACCGTCTGAGCACTGATGGAGGGATTGTGCGTTCCTGGTGTAACTCGGGAAGATGTTGTTGCCATCCTGCACCTGTCCCGCAGGTGTGATGCTCGAATGTACTGATCCTGTGCAGGTGTTGTTACACGTGGTCTGTCACTGCGAGGACGATCAGCTGTCCGTCATGTTTCCCTGTAGCGCTGTCTTAGGCGCATCTCACAGTATGGACATTGCAATTTATTGCCCTGGCCACATCTGCAGTCCTCATGCCTCCTTGCAGCATACCAAAGGCACATTCACGCAGATGAGCAGGGACCCTGGGTGTCTTTCTTCTGGTGTTTTTCAGAGTCGTAGAAAGGCCTTTTTAGTGGCCTAAGTTTTCATAACTGACCTTAATTGCCTACCGTCTGTAAGTTGTTACTCTCTTAACGACCGTTTCAAAGGTGCATGTTCATTAATTGTTTATGGTTCATTGAACAAGCATGGGAAACTGTGTTTAAACCCTTTACAATGAAGATTTGTGAAGTTATTTGGATTTTTAAGAATTACCTTTGAAAGACAGGGTCCTGAAAAAGGGACTTATTTTTTTGCTGAGTTTAGGTAAGGGTAAAGTGACTTCATAGATAATAAACAGCGAGTAGCAGCAGCGTAAAAAAGGGGCTCAATTACAATAGTCCGGGTAGCCTTTTGATTAACTGTTCAGTAGTTTAATGGCTTAGGTGTAGTAGTTGTTAAGGAGCCTTTTGGACCTAGACTTGGCTTGATGAGCATGAACTATGTAAACCACAGGCCGTCTTGTCACCAGATCTCAACCCAATTGAACACTTGTGGCAGATTCTGGATCAGGCGTCTGAGACAGTGTTTTCCACCACCATTGAAACACCCAATTTATGGAATTTCTTGTGGAATAATGGTATTGCGTCCCTCCAATAGAGTTCCAGATACTTGTAGAAGCTATGTCAAAGTGAATTTAAGCTGTTCTGGCAGCTCATTGTAGCCCAACACCCTATTAAGACACTTTGTTGGTGTTTCCTTTATTTTGGCAGTTACCTGTATTAAGGTTTGAGTGCATGTGACTTCCGAGGGATCTGTCACTTGTGGTGAAAGTTTTATTAGTTTTTAACATTAGTTTTTAAGTAATACTTGGGCCAATGATGGACCAAAGGAATTTTCAATTTAGGTTAAATTTCCTAATTTCTTTTTACAACACTTTCTATTTTTTTATGCACTTTTAATGGTCTGAGCATACTATACTTGTAAATCATTGAATAGCTTAATGGCAAAGGGAGAAAAAAGTGAATACATTTGTAATATATGTATGTGGTTTGGACTCCTGTTAATGTATTTTTTCTTCTTCTGGTGCCTGTGTGTGTGAGTTGTGATAGTGAACCCAGTTTTGACTGAGGAGGGGGGGGGGGACCTACATCAGATGAATCAAGTGTTTGGTTTGTTATAGGACTTTTCTTGCAGCATTGTGAATAAAGTCCTTCACAGCAGCTGCCTTTTCCTATTTGTGTCGCAGCCTTTTTATGGGTAGTGAGAGTCACATATAGTGACATGCACTACTGCACTAACTGTAATATAGCCCATTTGTATAGTCATATCGCTGGAAACTTGGTCTGATCTTTTCATATTATTGTGTATGTAAATTTGAGACACTCATTTAGGCTGTTCGTTGGTATTTATTTGTGGATGTCCATCATCCATTTTGTGTGATGTGTTACGAATTACATTTCGTATGATATGTTATGAATTTTCAAACCGTGTGATATGTTATGAATTCTACCTAGGTGGCTAACGTTAGCTACGTTTTGGGTTAAGTTTAGGAGTTGGGGGAAGGGTTAGCTATAATGATTTGAACTTGAAACTTTTGGGTTGCTCGACATTTGCATTTTATGCCCACCCCGACCAACCACCCTACTTTTTATTAGTGACCATCTATCTTATGTAACCATGCCAAACGTAACATATCATACTAATGAGTATCCTGGATTTACATTTACTGTGTTATGTCTAGTCTATGAGACCAGGCTGAGGGTACATATTTTAACCCAATATCTTGTATAGTAAAGTAGATTATGGCTATCAAAACAATAATTATGTCTACACATATTAAGCATAGCCTGCATAAGGGACCAATTTAAAGTAAATTACAGACCACATAATCTCATTACTGACTTTAAAGTGGCAGTCAGCACCTGAAACAAAGTGTTCTCGATCCCCACATCTATTTCGGTAAAAAGCTGAGGGATGGGTTTGGAGAAATGTAACCTCTCTCAAAGGACTGGCCATACATTATATTAAATGTACAGTTTTAACCATGTTTTGAGGCTACATAGTGTTACATTTAGTTTGTTTACAAACATTAGAATTAAACAAACTTACATTTTGGGTTCTGATGCAGTACAACAGTTGAACTAAGCTTACGAGGCACAAGTTAATTCTTTAAGAATCAATGGGTACATCATTAATATACTTAAGGCCCAAAATTGCTGTAGCACCTGCTGATTGCCCTTTTAACTGACCACTTCTTACAGCATAAAACAAAGTTTTTTTTTTACACTGCCTCTAAAGTGTGATACTTGGAATGTTGGCCATGGAAAATGTCAGTTACCCAAACGATTTACTACTGGGTAAAGAGTCATGCATGGCTTTCCTGCATGCTTTCTGATGACTGAATTTGTATAATAGTAGGCTATAAATACAATCCCTTAATTTCGAAATAGAAAATGTAATTTTGAAATGTCAAATAGTTGTGGTGTAGGCCTACTGTGTGTTTGACAACATGCATATGTTGTCATCAAAGCCATAATTTAGCAGAAGTGCTCACAGTAGACGAATACAATCAACAAAAGGCCACCACGTAGGGCGCAGTCCATCGATATCAAACGGTCGAGCTATAGCGGTGTCATCAGAAAGGCAAAGCGAAGGAGTTTACTCCGCCCTGAAAGTAAATCATTTTTGTATGGAGATCAATGAGTGTCGAATTTGGTCAACAAAACATGTAATTGCTCATTTTCTAAGTGAAGCTTATTTTATCGAATATAAGTTGTGTATTGGTTAGGTTGTTATGGACGCACGTGGCATTTCGGCAACTTTGATAAAAAAACGACTTTATAAAATGGTCCCAACTGATCTTGCGTCATTCAGACGTCCTTCCATTTTGAGGACATGTATTTCCCTTGTAAAAGTGGTCACTCCTATCTTGTCAATATGATAAAACCTCTTTGGTATACTGTCCGTAATGAGACCGTACCATTACGCATAGGGGTGAACGTTTTTCAAATATAACTTGTTTGAGACCGATCACCATTTATTAAAACGTTCTTTCTGATAAAACCCCACTTTTCACAGATGATCATCTATTTCTCTGTATCTTATTGATCCTTCATAGAAAAATAAAGACTCAGTTCATACTCATCCACAAACACCCCCATTGTATTAAATGGTTAGGCCCTAATTTGGTTTATTTTGGTAGACAAGGGCAAACGGTCTAGTTTTAGTTGTTTTTGGGACGAAATGGCAAGGTTTTTGAGAGCTGATGTTAGGAGTCTCCTCACCACACAGCTAAGGATGGCATCTGACCAGGTAAAAACGCACCACATATGATTAGACCACCACGTTTAGCTGCTAATGCAGTCCAAAGTTAAAATGAAACGAGTGGTATTCAATTGTCAAGTGATTTCGCGATGGCCTTGGACAAGTTGTAATGCTCTTGTTACTATGTCAGTCAGTATGTTACAATGTTTAGCTGGTATTTGGAACGTTCTGCTACAAATTGTAACAAACGACTCTACTGACGCCGTTCTATGAAGATGAAATGGCTTTGTAAGCAGCTCAATCATACACTTTGGTCTAATGTGTGTGTGGAATTTGGTTGAATGCTTCCATCTATGAATGGTTATTGAAGCCAGTCTCTGACGCTGCAGTTGTTGCCCACAATGGTCAGTTTTTTTTTTAAAGGCAGTGTTTAGATTTTCTGGTCAATTCTGTTGGTCTTTTCAGTCAACATTAAAGCGGGGAAGTTTTTCATTGGAACATGAAAATTTAGTGTATGAATGATTTGAGGCTACATAGCCTAACACTTTGCAATGCAATGACATAGATTAGTGTTCCACGTGCAAAAAGCTCCCCACTTCAATATGTGCTTTAGCTCGTTCAGCTGCATGTCACGTGAGGGTAACCCATAGAGATGTATAAAGGACTCAACTTGGAAATAACAGTTTTAGCATGGACATTGCCATTGAAGGCGTCCACCATTTTAAAGTAGTAAACTGGGCTGGAATTTATATGGTTTGGGAGCAGAGAGTCAATGATCAGAGCATTGTCTTCTTCAAATAGGGTGCTATGAAATGATCTCCACTATGATACCAGCATCTAGTGGCCACAACATATGAATGACAAGATTTGATTCAGGACTCCAGCACTGCAGGTGGCGGTGAATCACTAATATTACCTTTGCACTTTTTTTCAAACAGAAAAATAATTGACTACTTTAAAATGGAGATAGCTCATTGTCACTGCCCATGCTGTCAGATGCCATAATGGCACAGATGCCAAGATTATACCTCTTTCTATCTCTGTGAGAACCCCTTACTTCTATATACTGTATGCTGATAACAGCCTAGCCTTTACCATTGTAAAATGAAAGCTTTATGCAATGTGAAGGTCATGTTTTTTTCTCTAACAAAAGTTGTGCATAACACAACAATCTCGTTCCTTAGTAGGACTATGTATATCTTGTTGTTCTTATATGTTCACCTGTTGATTAATCTTCTCCATGTACCAGCTGGGTGAGTTGGGCAAAGGTGCAGGGAAAGGAGGTGGCGGCGGAGGATCTGTCAGAGAGGCAGGAGGAGCTCTCGGAAAGAAACAGGCAGCAGAGGAGGAAATGTACTTCCGGTTAGTTGTGACTTACAGTTAGTTGTGACTTACAGTTAGTTGTGACTTACAGTATACTGTACGACCAATAGGTGGTAGACCTATTTTGTTTTCCTAAATTGACACTGTATATTTATTTATTGAGGCTTTGTGGCAGTCTGCCTGGCCTGTATTCATACTGTGTCCTCACTGTACCGAACACTTTCCAATCTCCCTCTACAGGCGTAAAGAGCAAGAACAGTTGGCTGCACTAAAGCAGCATCACCAAGAGGAGATTGACCACCACAAGAAGGAGATTTCGAGGCTGCAGAGTGAGATTGACCGTCACAAGGGAAAAATTAGGAAACTGAAGCATGATGACTGAGACTCACTCCATTAGAATAAAGGCCAGCGATTCTCTATTGCCAAATCCTAGTCATCACCTGCACTGTCTCTGGGCAGCTCTGTGTATATGTGATTGATTGTTCTGTATATGCTTGAGGTTATTAAACATTTATTTGAAATGGTTATTGTTTTGTCATGGTTATTGCTTTCAATTATTGTTTGTGGTAAAATTAAGATTTGAGATGTGGGGTGCCATTATGGAGGATGATTGTTTGCCACATGACAGAAGGATGATTACAGCTAGTGTAGTTGTACTGTCTAAATGGATTCCGGCAATATGAATGGCAAAGAGAAGACAATTTGGTGCCATGTCTTTTATTGAAACTTATCCCATGAATTGGTGTCCGTACACAACCCTCTGTTTTGCCTATGCCATAACATCCTCCATTGAAGATACAATCATGCAACATTGCTAATTGAAGGTGATACCAGCTATTACCATCAGGCTGCAGATACAGATCCCATGTACTCAAATCGACCAGAGCACAGAAATCCCCCCCCCCCCCCCCATTAACCTTATCCACATGTTGTAATATTGTTTGATTTTCATTGCTGTGCTGTTGCTATGCAAGACATTTCCTGAAAGAGACACAATAGTCATGTTAATCGGTGAAACCATGAAGCTGACAGTCATGAAGGAGATGCTTGTTGTGGAGTATTATACATTTGAGACGTGTCTATTTCTGATATTTACATGCATCTAACTCATTGACTGTGGATTTATTTAACTAGGCAAGTCAGTTAAAAAAAATCTAACGATGGCGGCCTACCGAAAAGCCTCCTGGGGGGATGGGGGATTAAAAATAAATACAAATTAAAATATGGGAGACAACACTACATAAAGAGAGACCTAAGACATAGCATGGGAGCAACATGACAAAATGGTAGCAGCACAATACAGGGTACAAAAAGGTAGAGACAATACATCAATCAAAGCAGCCACAACAGTCAGTAAGAGTGTCCAATGGACCCAGATAAAGAGGGACCATTGAATGTCTAGGGAGAGCAATGATTTATGTAATCCTCACGCTGTCCAGAGGGTGGCAATTAACACATTGTACACTGCGTATAAAGCCCTGTATAAATCCCGTAAAGAAGAATGAACAATCTCGTCATTTCCTCTGAAACTTTAGCTCCGCCTAGAAACCCCTGTCTTTTACAGCGGGACAACCCGTCTGTCTTTCTTTTCGCACATCATGGCGGACCGGTTCAATAAGGTGTGTAAGCGCGGAAGAACCAACATATTTGTAAATAATACGTCCATATAGATTAATTTGACTCCTGTTAAATATATCTCTGTGCATTGTAAATGAAGACTAGTGGAGGTCATTTCGTAGCATTTTTCGTATTATTTGACACAACCAGGATGTCATGTGTTGGCTAACGCAACTTCGCTAAATGAATGCGACGCGGCTATCTAGATAACTCCGACTAGGCTGGATAGTTAGCTACAAAACCCCTTCAGAATAAATCCTTGGTTCGTTGGCATTTTTTGTGAAGTGTTGAGGTCAAATGAATCTAGTTCTTGAAGATTTCTTAACAATGAATTTACTATTTAACGTTAGCTATAGAACATTAGTTGGGTAAGCTACAGGCCACGTTTGCTCAAGTTAATGTTTAGACCCAGTTAAAATGAAATCCACCCAAAACCACTCATTCCAATAATTTAAAGGGTTACTTAACACTGTGAGAACCATTTTGTGTGAACAAATGTTTCATTTTGTCGTGATACGGTTGGTAGCAACATGTGCATATCTGTTGCAGCTCGAATCGACGACTAACCCCACAATGCAATGCTCTCTATGGGCTAGCTAGCAAACGTAGCAACACACTATAATACCCAAGTCATTATCAGCGTGTTGTGGAGTAAAATAGCTCAAACTGTGCTGTCAATTTAGGATTCTACAATTTCACGATTTTCAGCATGAAGATTGATGTGCCTCAGAGTGGAGTCTGGCATTCGCAACGGCGCCATGCAATGCAACCGGAACTGAAAATGCAAACAAATGGGAGAAATGTTTTAAACCCCCTATTGAATTAGACGTTTCGAGGTAGGAATGCAACAAAAATATGAATAATGGCTCATTCGAGAGAACAACCTCCTGCATTATGTAATCGGCCAATATTGAAATCTGACATGTATGATAGACGTTGTTTTAGATCTAAAAGTTGTTTTCCTATTAACAGTTTAGTGAGTGGCTTCATCTCAAAGCTACGTAATACGAGCCTAATTTCTCCCTGATTGAATTGCAGTAACTCCGATTCGCGTGAACATTAAATTTGTCAAGGAATCGCTGGAACGCTGCACACAGATGCACAAAAATAATACCCATTTTGAATGTTATATCTTCACCTGAAGGATGCTTTTGCTAGCCAGATTTGGTCATATTAGCCCTAAACCTTAGCTTTAATGTATTTATCCAAGTTAATTTGTTTTGCTTGTCAGTTTAACGACCTTGAGAATACTGTACATGCACTACTATCTGAGACGTGGCAACTTTGTTGAATCATTTGAACCACAGGTGGGGGGGGCAACTATTCTCAATTACTTGATGTGCTTCTTACCTTTCCAGGTTCTGCTGCTTGATGGCAGAGGCCATCTACTTGGTCGTCTCGCTGCCATTGTGGCGAAGCAAGTTCTGCTTGGTGAGTCATGTCACAATAAATGAATACCCATCTTGTGACTGATCAATATTCAATCCAAGAATTTCATGTCGCCTGATGTGTAATTGCACCTCGATTTGGTCCTTGTTATGTTTGACTAGCTTTGCTACAACGGTCAGTGATGCTTTTTAACCTACATTGCTCGAGTAACTACAACGATAACTCGCATTATCATCCGAAACAGTGGATATTATACAATGGGGCCTGTACTTATTTCAATATGTAAGTCATGATTTCTCCCGTTTCAGGCCACAAGGTGGTAGTTGTGAGATGTGAGGGTATCAACATCTCTGGAAACTTCTACCGTAACAAATGTAAGTTATTGGCACTTTGTATATATTCAGGTTAACCCATTTGATGTAATTGTAATGTGTTGTGTGATTCTGATGTCCTACATTTGATTCATAGTAACTATTTTGAGCTGAATCTTAAGATTTGCTTGTTGTCAGTGATGTTTACCACAGTAAATATTCGAGTTTAACGACCATGAGAATACTTTACATGCACTACCATCTGAGACATAAAGCAATATGGTATGACCAGAGTTGTGAAATTGTGGCTGTTGTGAAACGGTGTAGACACGGGTATAGCTTGAATGTATTGCGCCTATCTTTATGAATAGTGAAGTACCTGGCTTTCCTGCGTAAGAGGATGAACACCAACCCCTCACGTGGACCATATCACTTCAGAGCGCCCAGCAGAATCTTCTGGAGGACCGTAAGGGGTAAGATCACAGTCCCTTCTTTTAAACTGGGATTTTTTTCAGCTGCATGTTTTACTAGTCCTGGGGCTTGCTTGGACCTCACCTTTCTGAACATTGATTTAAATGATCCCTATGGGGTGAGTCAGTGGCATGAAGTATTCACATTCTGAACTCTATCTTGCACAACATATGGTTCCTACTTGACTGTGATGAACACTTATCCCGAAGCTGATCATTTTGATGAGACACTTTTGGATCTGACTGCTGAGTTTAGTCAGGGCCACAATGTTGTGCTGGTGTCTGTTAACAGTTACAGGGAAGTTTCTGCACATTTGGGATTTATACCCATTTCATATTTACAATCTAAAAATGGCATGGATCCTATGTCCATAAGTGTGTGTATATATATATATTTATATTTTTGATCCCCCTTGGCTTCCCTTGTGCTAGAGTATTGCCTATCCTATGTGGGTTGACCTAATTGCCTAGTAACATCCTAACTTCATTGATCCCCCTTGGAACCCAACAGGCATGCTGCCTCACAAAACCAAGAGGGGACAGGCTGCACTGGAGAGGCTGAAGGTGTTTGATGGTATCCCACCTCCTTATGACAAGGTGAGTCTCAATCATCCAGCATAACTCTGACCTTGTGCTGTCAATGATGCTACCTTTAATACTTTGAGTATTGACTTTGAGAATATGAGAAGTGAATGTCTTCCACTTTTTTAATTATTATTTAACCAGGCAAGTCAGTTAAGAACAAATTATTATTTTCAATGACGGCCTGGGAACAGTGGGTTAACTGCCTGTTCAGGGACAGAACGACAGATTTGTACCTTGTCAGCTCGGAGGTTTGAACTCGCAACCTTCCGGTTACTAGCCCAACGCTCTAGCCACTAGGCTACCCTGCCGCCCCGATGGACTTGCTGACGTTTATTTTGTTCCACAGAGGAAGCGCATGGTCGTACCTGCTGCCCTGAAAATTGTCCGTCTGAAGCCCACTCGCAAGGTAAGCCTAAAATCAGTTTAGCAAATAACACCACTGAATTGATTTCTGTTCATTGACTAGTATGTAGTTTTCAAAAGTTGCAGGCAACACTGTAGTTGAGCTAATGCTTAGCCACATTCTCGCTAGCCAGACATTGGCCAAAATGTATTAAGCCAGGTACCCATCTATTCTTCTTGTCAGTGATGTTTACGTCAGTAAATATTCGAGTTTAACGACCATGAGAATACTTTACATGCACTACCATCTGAGACAGCCAAAGAATAATTAGAATCCTAAGTAGTGGAAACTATTCTTGACCTTTATATGGGTTGTTGGGCTAATGATTGATTTGTGACATTGTTTCTACTTTGTGTGAACCTGCCTTCCCCAGTTTGCCCTCCTCGGGCGTCTGGCCCACGAGGTTGGCTGGAAGTACCAGGCCATCACAGCCACCTTGGAGGAGAAGAGGAAGGAGAAGGCCAAGATCCGGTACACCAAGAAAAAGACCGTGACCAAGCTGTCAAAGCTGGCAGAGAAGAACGTGGAGAGCAAGATTTCAAAGTACACTGCTGTCCTGAAACAATATGGGGTCCTTGTCTGAGCTAGTTTGTGGTGGCCAATAAAGATAAATAAATGTTTATAGAATGTTTGACTCGCTTGATTCATTTTTTTGTTGTGTTTGAGTTGCATGAAGTTGAGATGGAAATGTAAGAGTGCAAGCACTGCTATGCTTTATCTTGGCCAGGTCGCAGTTGTAAATGAGAACTTGTTCTCAACTAGCCTACCTGGTTAAATAAAGGTGAAAAAAAGAGTAATGAATCTTGAGATGCCGCTCTACTGCTAGAGATGAACAGTATTACTTCTAATCAAAGTTAGAACACAATGAAAGCACTGCTGTTTATATTTACAATTGAAGCAACATCCGGGTTGTGTATTTGTCAAAACTGACACATTTTGCGTGTAAGTGCTTATTAATCAGTGCTAAATGCGTTAATGTAAAAATATATTTATATGGCGTTAATCCTGTTCAATGCCTTGCGAAATGCTGTCGGAAACCCCGTGGATCAAATGCGTGCGCGCGGCTGGCAGGGTCGGGTTGACCGCGAGAAAGGGGCGTGAACGAGCGCCAGAGCGGTCATTCTCCGATGTGCAAACCCAAATAAACAAGAATCACAATTTCTCGGGACACTTTTGTTCACATTTGGCATTTCGTGACAATTTTAACTTTTTTTTTAAATACTGGGATTTGTGGAGCGGTAAGTGCTTCCAGGTTTTGTTATTCATGATCGGGAAGGATTAGCAAAATGGGCTGTTGAAATTGCGATACTGTAGCAACTAGCTAGAGCGATTAGGCCCCAGTGTTGGACACTAGTTAATCATGGGGGGGAAACACCTGAAATCAAATGGAATGTAATCGATGCCTTTTGATCTTCATTTTTAATTGCATATGTACTGGTATTAATGTAGCGAATGGCCAATTATGCTCAGTCGATGGGGGGCGGGTCTGCTTAGCTTTGTGTACAACAGACGAGCCCACGTCCCAGACATACCAGCCAGACATGCATCGTGCAACCCAGCTAGTTGTAACGTTAGCCAGATGTACCTCCCACATGCAAAATATATTTCAACCGACTAGCTTAGCTACTTGTCGCACTTTTCAGTTAAAAGTAACATTGTAATATCGTGCTTGAATTTCATAGATTGAAGTGCATCTCGGTTAGCAATCTAGCACGTGAATGGTGTATTACCTCATACTTGTAATATAGCGCGCGAAAAAGTATCCAGTTGGCTGTCTGGTCGACACTGGCACTCATTTTTGTGTGTAGTTTTACAGTATGTAACCGTTGACAAATCAATACACAGGTACATGGTGAACGTGTGTGTGTGTGTATATAAAGAGTATACAATGGACAGTTGGGCTAGGGGGTAAAATAACACATCACATTACACTGGCACTTAACTTCTGCTTGGTTGGCTCCAATGATGTGTAAAGTCTGTATTGCGAATGCAATGTAATAGCCAATGAGAGGCTTTGACGCCACCGGTTGCCATATTGGTACTCCTCAGCAGCAGTCATCCACAGGAATGAATTGAGTTCCACAGTAGTTCAGTAAGATGTTACAAGGACAAAATTACATGTATTTAAGTATTTGTTGTTGTGGGGACAGTAGTACTCCTTAAAAAATACTATAATCTCTTAAAGATAAATTTTCACCTAAAATTACATACCCAAATCTAACTGCCTGTAACTCAGGCCCTGAAGCAAGGATATGCATATTCTTGTAACCATTTGAACTGAAACACTTTGAAGTTTGTGGAAATGTGAAAGGAATGTAGGATAATATAACACAATAGATCTGGTAAAAGATCATGCAAAGAAAAAAAAACTTTTATTTATTTTTTGGTATAATCTTTGAAATGCAAGAGAAAAGCCATGTGTTATTCCAGCACAGCTGCAATTTAGATTTTGGCCACTAGATGGTAGCAATGTATGTGCAAAGTTTTAGACTGATCCAATAAACCATTGCATTTCTGTTAATTTTTTTGTATCAAGACTGCCCAAATGTGCCTAATTTGTTTATTAATAACTTTCATGTTCAAAACTGTGCACTCGCCTAAAACAATAGCATGGCATTCTTTCACTTTAATAGCTACTGTAAATTGGACAGTGCAATTAGAATAACAATAATTTAAGCTTTCTGCCAATATCAGATATGTCTATGTCCTGGGAAATGTTCTTGTTATTACAACCTCATGCTAATCACATTAGCCTACATTAGCTCAACTGTTCCCTGGACTGGACACCGATCACAAAGAAGTTTTAAAGACGTCCTCCGGAACTTTGGCGACTACTAAGTCTTTTTTAAACCACCCGCTTTGGTCTGGATGTGTCAATGTGTAGTTCATGCGTGCATAATCTATGAGCAGAACTACTGTTTTTCCTCAATAGCGGAGTTGCATAAAGCTGGTGTTTCCCATGTACTTACCACAAATTCCTCGTTTTGCAAAATTAGCAGTATTGTACATAGCTCTCTCCATTGCGCTTTTTTTGTATGGTCATTGGAGTATACATGATCTCAATTTTAGTTTCAAGACACCAGCAATTTGGAAAAACTAAAATGTAGATTGTGCTGATTTATTGGCACGTTGAACCATATCATGCGCAGTAGTTTAAAAACTCAGTAGATAGTGCTAAGACAATGAGCTTGTTCGACTGACTGATCTACAAAGAACCTCGAACCATAAATAACTACTCATTATTATTTGTAGGTCAGTCAATCACAATTTGCCCATGATACATTACAGTTTTGGTCTTCTCGAACAAGGCCAATGATGTCATATCTGAATTTTGCCATCTTTATGCATGTTCCCCATTAGCCACAAAATCTCTGCACCATTTCCCTACATTTCCCCCCACGTGTGCCAGCCCCCTAGCAATTCGAGTTCTAGCCAATGACCTTCAGCCCCTCGCCATTTGAGTGACATCTAGCAAGATGCACATACATCAGAGTGAGTGAGAGAGCAATGACATGGTGCACATTGCAGTGCACATATGTGATGTAGTACACAACTTTGGGGACCACTTTTGGCTCGTGAGTGCTACTTTCAGAACTACTGACTAAAAGTAACCTACTTGAAATATATATTTTTGATTTTTACTTCTTCGTTTAGTTCACATAATATAATAAAAAAATATGCATTAAGGTGTCTGTAATAGAATATACTTTGCAGAAACGACTGTAGACATTAATAAACACATCTTTATAGCTTCCAAAATCTATTATTTGAAAAAAATAATAATAATAATTACAATGGAGGAGTATGAATGGCTGCTTGGTGGCTTCAGTACTGTGCCCCCTGTCAGACATCAGTGGTTGACTCTATAACAATGCTCTGTAGATAGATAGCCAGCTAGCTAGCTAACTTATTACCAAGCTGAACTTTCCGTATTTCTATGATTCACATTTAAAAATGTATCCACTGAATTTCTGTCGACGGAGGCTTGATAATTATTCCCCTGCTGTGCAGGTTTATTGGACTCTTGCATGACGATGACATTAGCTAGCTAACGGTGGGTCAGGTGGCAATGGCAAATAAATAGGCCTATTGCATCACAGTTGCATTTTACCCAATACCTAACATGTTCATATCCATAATTGGGCAGTAAATAGTATTCTACTCGTTGTAGAGTAGCTGGTATTGTATTATCATGTCTTACATATTGTTTGTGAATGCGCAGCATAGGTGATGTATAGGCCTGCTTCTTCATTTGCTGTCTAGTCCCCTGGTATCTCTTTTGATTCACATCATTTGACCCAAAGGAGAATGGCAGCTGAAGTGAATGGCAGTTCTGCTCCAGTTAAGGAGGAAGACGAACCAATGGACATAACTGTAACACACACAGAGAACTACCAGACACTCATAGACGCAGGCCTTCCACAGAAAGTGGCGGAGAGCCTGGATAAGATATTTCAGACTGGTAAGTGCAAAGGGCGGGGGTTGTTCTCACTACTTCTTGATTGCATTGCATGATATTTCGTAAGACATCATAATGTATATTTCTGCAAGCTCAAGAAGACTATCAACCAAAGGATTCCACCTTGGTCAGCGGTATGATGTGAATCACGTTGAGTGAAGGAGTCAGTGAGCGTTGAGCTCATAGCAGTGTAATGGTGACTTACAGAGAGAGCCCTCTCCCCCGGGCGTCATCATCATGTTTCAGTGACTCTCACCAGGAATGTATGACGTAGTTGTGACCCTATAAATAGAACGGAGTGGCTGCCGATCCAACTTTTCCTGAACCGTTCTTCCCGACAACTAAAGGTCAGAGAGGGCCTGCGCATGTACAGGATGCTCTATGTAGATTGTTTTATGTTGCTGCTGCCCCTTCCTCTCCGCGTCGATGATCGGACATCTTTGCCTGGTGTAGCCTACAGACGTTGACATGTTGTACAATAGACATGATTGACTTATTGTACAACAAAAATGTTGTCTGTTGTAACAGTAGGTTATTGCAAGCATAAGCACAACACAAAAAGGCAGTCTAAGTAACGATTTCATGTTCTTTTTTCAGGAGGCTGTATACATGCGACAATTTAGACAGCATCTCAACTAGGAGCAAGACACAGACACGCAGTCTATATAGCGATTTAATGTTATTTTTTTCACCATCACTGCAAACATTTGCAAAGCAGGGGGCAGACAAGCAGTCAAAGTAGCAGTGTTATTTTTCTTTAGCTTCTCAGGCTACATTATGGAAGCATAACTATGAAGATGACATTATCAGAAATGTACACGTGTGACTTAAACGCAGATTGTTTTGCCCCAATGCGTTGTGTAAACTGCGCCCCTGCTTGTGCTATGGCATTATCCTTAGTTTCAACAGACAGGATGTAGCCTACACCCTAAATTAGCCTACTTTACTATGTTCATTCTAATAGCCGCATGTTCAGAAATATGAGGCAGAGGCGTAGCCTACATGATCATGTAGATACAATTGGTTGAGGGTTCATAAGAGGGTGGGTTAAGCGAGAAATGTGAAGGGGGAGGTTGAGCAGCAGCTATGCTAAAAAAAAAAAAAAATGTGTCCGTAAATGAATACATGCAAAAGAATGTAAATTGGATCTTCAGCTCTCGGGGCAAAAAAAACAAGGGGGCATGGTGATTACCTGCGGATCCGCAGACTCCGCCTAAATAGAATTCTCTCTCTCTGTCTCACTCTTTCTCTGTCTCTGTCTGTGTGGTTGTGTGTGTGTGTGTGTGTGTGTGTGTGTGTGTGTGTGTGTGTGTGCGTGTGCGTGTGCGTGTGCGTGTGCGCATCCCAGGACTGGTGGCTTACGCTGACCTGGACGAGAGAGCCATCGACGCCCTGAGGGAGTTCAATGAGGAGGGAGCCCTGTCAGTGTTACAGCAGTTCAGGGAGAGTGACCTGTCACATGTGCAGGTGAGTGGTCCTGTCCACACTGTCGCTCAAGAGTAGTCATACAAAGACGCAACAAGGTATAAAAGTGATTTACACTAAACGCTATTGGTCCTCTCTCAGAACAAAAGTGCATTTCTCTGTGGTGTGATGAAGACATACCGACAGCGAGAAAAGCAAGGAAGTAAAGTTCAAGAATCCACAAAGGGTCCAGATGAGACGAAGATAAAGGTGAACAAATTGTTTCTTCTTTTCTCATTGAGTTCCATAAGCTTATGTTTTAACAATGATGGACAGATGGACTAAAGGTCTCTGAGTGAATGTATCTGTCGTTGATATGGTTTAGGCTCTTCTGGAAAGAACAGGTTACACTTTGGACGTCACCACAGGACAGAGGAAGTATGGGGGGCCTCCACCTGACGAGGTGTACTCAGGGGCCCAGCCTGGAATCGGAACAGAGGCAAGAAGCACAACCTATTTTCTATTGTCTGTCAGTCTTCTCATGCAGGCTATTGGCTGTTAAGGAGGTGTCCTCCTCTCAATTTTGGGCAGTTGAAAAAAACATTCGCAACCTTATGGAAATAAATGCAGTTTTATTATGGTTCAACATTTTTAAGGTGCAATAAGTCAGATTTTTGTCCACAAATATATGCAAATTAAAATCTGTTATATGTAAATAATTAATGGTTAGTTAATGCCACAATGCAGTTAGAAACTTGCTAGCAAACATTGGTGCTATTGGAAGTAAATAAATACCTCACTTTGAACCACAACATTTTTAGTATAGGTAGACAAAGGAAGGAAAGTCAACTTTAAAACGTGATGTAGTTTTATTGGGATTTGCAGCTGTTGTTGGTAAGTAATGAATCTACCGGCTTCTGAAACATCTTACTCAGCCTTTAAAGTTATGATATTATCTAATATGCCTTTTCACAAATCGACCTCTTAAGTTCCTAGAGTGCTCCATCTTGTCCAAGTCAAAAATGCATTGAATACAATCAAAGCTACACAGTATGCTTGTAATTTGCCAATTTGATCTTATCAATGCAGGTATTTGTTGGCAAGATCCCCAGAGACTTGTATGAGGATGAGCTGGTGCCTCTGTTTGAGAAAGCCGGGCCCATTTGGGACCTGCGTCTAATGATGGACCCCCTCCTTTCGGGTCAGAACAGAGGATATGCCTTCATCACCTTCTGCAATAAAGATGCTGCCCTAGAGGCCGTCAAGCTTGTAAGATTTCCCCTTTTAATCGCCACAAGTAAAGAGCATGACTTGGTCATTTATGGTGTTTGCTTCGCGAGCCATGAACGTTGTAGACAGGTTGGTCACTGTGTCTCATCACGCCAGAGTTATCTGGGAAGTGTAAATGCATGACTTATCTGTGTGGGGGTCAATTTTGAGAACCCTTTTTGTTTATATTTTTGTTCTAGTGTGATAATTATGAAATCCGGTCTGGCAAATACCTGGGTGTCTGCATCTCTGTCGCAAACAATCGGCTGTTTGTTGGGTCAATTCCAAAGAACAAGACAAGAGAAAGCATATTGGAAGATTTCAGCAAAGTCACAGGTTAGAGAAAATCAGTACCATTGTTATATCATATTTTTTGGTGCCCTCAATTTAAATAAGGTTTTATATTTGAAACATCGGCTGACAAGTACAAGGAAATTGGAGATTCTTACATACTTTCATAGAGATTTTCAACAAGTTATTAAGTTATCTGATTCATGCTTGAATACCTGGCTTCCCCACCTAGATATAAAGATCTGCCATTCTTTCCCTATCTTCATACCGTATATTAGTTGGTGCAGCCCTGTGTGTTCTGACATTCATCCCAAATGATTTCATGAATCTATTCTTACCGGTGACCTCATGTCCTTGTCGATCATATTACACTCATATTATATAATCAGTGTAATGGAGGCTTTTCCTGTGATTCTTTTTGACCATGCACATATGTGTGCCTCCACCAGAGGGCCTCGTGGAGGTGATACTCTACCACCAGCCAGATGATAAAAAGAAGAACCGTGGCTTCTGCTTCTTAGAATACGAGGACCACAAAACTGCGGCCCAGGCCCGTCGCCGCCTCATGAGTGGCAAGGTGAAGGTGTGGGGGAACCCTGTTACTGTTGAGTGGGCAGATCCAGTAGACGAACCGGACCCAGAGATTATGGCAAAGGTAAGGTCCTGAAGATCCCCCCCTCCGTCAAGCTAGTGTCTGACTACAGCAAAGGATGTTAAATCACAGATACTGGGGAGTAGAGGAAATACCCAGATATCTTTCATGTAGAAACATTACACTTGAGAGAACTGGCCATTCTATGCCAGAGAACAACTTCTAAACTCACTGTGTTGGTCTTCCACCAGGTAAAGGTGCTGTTTGTGAGGAACCTGGCCACACCGGTCACAGAGGAGCTCCTAGAGAAAACATTCTCCCAGTTTGGGAAGTTGGAGCGGGTCAAGAAGCTGAAAGACTATGCCTTTGTGCACTTTGAGGACAGAGATGCTGCGGTGAAGGTGAGTACCGGCGTCTTCTACACCTCCTTAGAGTATGCATGCTATGTGTTTGCCTTGTGCTTGTAGAGAATCTCTGGGAAATTCACTTGGGGAAACCCATCACTGTTTAGGCAATGCAACAAATGAATGGCAAAGAATTGGAAGGCGAGGAGATAGAGATTGTTCTGGCAAAGCCTCCGGACAGGAAGAGGAAAGAGCGGCAGGCCCAGAGACAGCCAACTAGGACCACAGGGTGAGTAGAGGTTGACCGCACCTAGCCACGCCCAGTCCGCTTGGAGTGGCTGGTATGACTGTATTATGATATTTTTTTGCCATTTGCCTTATTTCGTATGTCCCTGTTTGCTTTGTTGTTGTCACAGATATGATGATTACTACTATTATCCTGCTCCACGCATGCCGCCTCCCATGCGAGGCAGGGGCCGAGGTGGGAGAGGTGGCTATGCCTACCCTCCAGACTACTACGGTTACGAGGACTACTACGATGATTACTACGGGGGTGGTTACGACTACCATGACTACCGAGGTGGCTACGACGACCCTTACTACGGGGGATACGATGATGTCTACGTGCCGAGAGGAAGGGGGGGCAGGGTGAGTCGAGGTGCCCCCCCTCCCCCTAGAGGCCGAGGAGCACCACCCCCTCGTGGCAGAGGTGGCTACGTCCAAAGGGGGGCTCCTATGGGTGTACCGAGGGGAAGCCGTGGGAGCCGGGGAGGTCCACCCCAGCAGAGGGGCCGCGGCATCAGAGGGGCCAGGGGAAACCGCGGGGACAACTTGGGCGGGAAGAGGAAGGCTGACGGTTACAACCAACCGGACTCCAAGCGCCGGCAGACCAACAACCAGAACTGGGGCTCCCAACCCATTGCCCAGCAACCCCTGCAACAAGGTGGCGACTACTCTGGTAACTATGGTTACAATAATGACAACCAGGAGTTTTACCAAGATTCTTATGGGCACCAATGGAAGTAGACAAAACATGAACGGATTGGGCTTTGACAGCAACCTTTGATTGGCTGTGTGTATATATCACCCTTCACATTCAAAAGAAATAGAAACAAAATAAAAAAATGAATCAAAATGCATAAATAACATTAGAAATATGGATTTGTTGCACTACAGTACCAATATGGAGCAAAATATGAATGTAAATACATAAGCTTGCTTAATAATTTGTGCTAATCTTTTTTTTGCTTTGCTTGTGGCTACTTGGGACATTTTTTACCATTATTTTATTATTTTTTTAAATTTAAGATTTTTTTGTTTAGCTTTTTTAAGCTGGCATTTACAGGAAAAATTGGACGATCATAAAAAAAAGAAGAGAAAAATTCTTTGAGAAAGCATTTGCAATCATGAGAATCGTTCAGTGACTGGCCAGCAACCCATTCCCAGACCCCTCTCCCCATTGGACATTTTCCCTCCCAGATTTCTGATAGGTAGGCATAGGACTTTGCTTGTACATAAAGGCTTTAAACTGAAAGCTTTATTTTCAGTTTTGTTGCAGAGGTGGGGGAAAAAGGAGAGGAAAATTGCACTTTTTCATGTACCGGAATAGTTACGTAAAAGTTGTATGTTAAGCATTCGTAGAAGTAGACAAACTGTTTTTCTAAACGTATTACTACAGCTCTCAAATTTGCCCTTTTAGATAATGGGTCTGGCAAAACCTTAATCGCCAAGACAATTTGCTCTTTGATGTGTTTGTATTTATAAAAATGTTCTTGTTACATTTCAATAAAACTCAACCATACTTCATTCAATTATCAGCAATTTCAAATTCAGTTGTGTCAAGTCGTGTCATGATTAGACTAATTTTGACCTCCATGTTTGGCCTTGAATGTGAGTGATCTGAATTTTTTTTATGAAAGACACAAAGCAACTGCTTTTATTAAGATCATATAGTTATTTGACTGATGTTTTGCTATTCCAATTTGGGCATCTTTACACCAAATAGTGTAAAAGTGACATCAAAACATTTACACCGTACACCTGGCAATTCACGCAAATGTGCTATTTCCTGGCCCCTCCATTTCCCGGCAATGTAAATAGTACAGCATATTTCTCTGATATTTTTTTATCCTTTTGATTTCTTATTTAGCTACTCTCCCATTTTATTACAACTTAACAGTTTTATTTTGTGTTTTGTTTGTTTAAGTTTCTCCTTTTATTCCGAATTACCCCAGGTGAAGACGCGAGAACGGCAGCGGGTTGAGTGAGTGAGGAACACATCTATTCTCTGCTGTGTTCTTCCCCAAAGAAGGGTGAGCCTGGTTTACCTCTTCACCGCTAAACTGGCGCTACTCTCCTCTGCTGAGGGGCCTCAGCCCACTTCACTTGTTTTGCTCAGTAAAATAATGCACCACTTTTATTACATCAGCTGGTATCTGATGTTAACTCATGTTGAAAATGACTAAATTAGTTTTCTGGTAAACGCCTCTAGTAAAATAAATTGTGGTAAGGTGAATGGAAAATACTTAAGAGGTTTATGCGTGAACACAGATAATGCAGTGGTGTGTTTACTGAGCAGAACATAGAAAATAGCACTCTCCTCGTATGAGGACTACAGTAACAAAGCTTCCCCAAACTAGCGCTGCCTTTATTAGGCTACCTTGCCAGAGACCAAAGACATATTGTAGGTACAGGTTATGCAGATTAGGTGTCACCTTTTGTTGAAAGTCAAAAGTTCACTGCTGTCCTTAACAAAAACAAAAAGGGGGCAGATGAAAAAGGATCAGTCTGTGTGTATATGCTGTATTAGCGTATCACTTGATTGTTGAACGTCAAAAGCTCACTGCCATCCTGAATGAGATTCATAAAAGAGGGCAGATGAAAAGGACTATCCTGTGATTATGTGTAACTGCTGCGTCAGCCATTTTTTTTGTTTGGGTTCACCTTAAAAGAGTGAATTAAAGCCAACATTCAACTGCGTTCCTGCACTTGGGACAATCCTGCTTTATAGACCTATCATGGCCTCATGTTCCAAATGCTCATGTCTAAATTTGGCAAAACAAATCTGAAGATAGAGATAAATGTTTTCCTGCTCACCATTTGGAATCTGGAGGACTAATGCAATTGGAATCTTATGTCTACTGAACGTCTCGTGGAAGGGCCACACGATTGGCTAATCTGTTTGTACTGACAGATTGGATACTGTTGCCCCATAATGGATCTTTGGAAGTACATATGGACTTCATGATCACTGTTCATTGTCTCTACTCTGGCACCCTGTCTCGGGCTTATTCAGATATAGATCTATTCAAATTTGCCAAACATAATCAGTTTAAGGGCACAGAAATTACAATTTGCCTTGGAGTTGAACCAACAACCCCCCCCTAAGTCATCTGTTTATACACTCACATTACTTCCCTGATCAGATAGCTGTTTTCTGACAGACTATTGGGCACAGAGTTCCATGCTGATTTAGATGGACGGAATAAAGCCAGTTACTGTTGTATTATAGACAGAATAGGTTTTGTTTAGAATAGGACCACTTGTCTCATGTTTATCACCATGTTGGAGTTTAGTGAATAGTGATATTTGATGTGTTACTGTTTTCAATACAATGGTGTCTGGCATGAGTTTTTTTCTCCTAATACAGTTGATGGTCGACTTTTATAAGAGAGCCAACTGTGATAATATAATCACATTCTGTTCATTATTAATATAGACTTGAATGTTCAAAAATGAAATGTATTATATATTACATAATACATTTATTATAATTGATTATCCAGCTTACAGCGCTCCAGGCTGGATACTCACGTCCTCTCATTCACAGCTAGCAATGCTAATACATTTCAAAAGTAAAATGAAAAGTAGCTAAGTATCTGACCGTACCCAACCCCAGAGTAAATCCTGTTGCTGTACCTTTTGCTGTTTGATTCAACTGTGAGGCAATCTATTGGATATGCTTATTTATTTATCTTTTTAGTGGAGAGTCATATCCTGGAGTGGGCTATGAATTTTTACTCAGTGTTATTCCTGACATATCAGCCCTCCACCGTTCCGTATCGTATAGTTTTGACCCGTACCCTAATGTGCGTCTGCGCAAATGTTATCTTATGCTAAAAGAATTACATGATGGTCCCTGCACATATATGGTCCCAGGCATTTTTATGTGAAATTTGTATACCTATAGAGTACCAGTCAAAAGTTTGGACACACCCACTCATTCAAGGGTTTTTCAATATTTGTACTTTTTTCTACATTGTAGAATAATAGTGAAGTTATTGGCACTATGAAATAACACATATGGAATCATGTAGTAACCAAAAAAGTGTTAAACAAATCAAAATGTATTTTAACAAGTGTGCCGTGTAAAAAGTTAATTTATGGAATTGTTCCTTCTTAATGCATTTGAGCCAATTAGTTTTGTTATGACATGGTATACAAAAGATAGCCCTATTTAGTAAAAGACCAACTCTATATTATGGCAAGGACAGCTCAAATAAGTAAAGAGAGACGACAGTTCATCATTACTTTAAGACATGAAGGTCAGTCATTGCGGAAAATATCAAGAACCTTGAAAGTTTCTTCAAGTTTTTTCAAAAACCATCAAGTGCTATGATGAAACTGGCTCTCATGAGGACCACCACAGGAAAGGAAGAGCCAGATTTACCTATGCTGCATAGGATAAGTTCATTAGAGTTACCAGCCTCAGAAATTGCAGCCCAAATAAATGCTTCACAGAGTTCAAGTGTTAGACACATCTCAACATCAACTGTTCAGAGGAGACTGTGTGAATTAGGCCTTCAAGGTTGAATTGCTGCAAAGAAACCACTACTAAAGGACACCAATAAGAAGAAGAGACTTGCTTGGGCCAAGAAACACGAGCAATGGACATTAGACTGGTGGAAATCTCTCCTTTGGTCTGATGAGTCCAAATTTGAGATTTTTGGTTCCAATGATCTCCGCATGTGTGGTTCCCACCGTGAAGCATGGAGGAGGGGGTATGGAGGTGCTTTGCTGGTGACACTGTCTGTGATTTATTTAGAATTCAAGGCACACTAACCAGCATGGCTACCACAGCATTCTGCAGCGTTACGGCATCTCATCTGGTTTGGGTTTAGTGGGACTATCATTTGTTTTTCAGCAGGAAATTATCCAACACACCTCCAGGCTATGTAAGGGCTATTTGACCAAGAAGGAGAGAGATGGAGTGCTGCATCAGATGATCTGGCCTCTACAATCACCCGACCTCAACCCAATTGAGATGGTTTGGGATGAGTTGGACCGCAGAGTGAAAAGCAGCTAGAAAAGCAGCTAGAAAAGCAGCCAACAAGTGCTCAGCATATGTGAGAACTCCTTCAAGACTTGGATAAGCATTCCTCTTGAAGCTGGTTGAGAGAATGCCAAGACTGTGCAAAGCTGTTGTCAAGGCTACTTTGAAGAATCAAAAATAGATTTGTTTAACACTTTTTTGCTTACTACAATGATTCTATATGAGTAATTTGATTGTTTTGATGTCTTCACTATTATTCTACAATGTAGAAAGAAAAACCGTTGAATGAGTAGGTGTGTCCAAACTTTTGACTGGTACTGTATATTGTTCCACATGTATTTTGCCCTGTTATCTCTTGTATGTAAGCTTTTGAGAGTTGTCTTGTTGATGCTGTATATGACTATGAAATGGAAGTCCTATGTAAATTCATCAAACTTTGGTTCACACAAGCACCCTTATCTCTGAATAAGGATCTGAATGTTGCTAATTTCAAATTAATTGATAAACACTGGATAACATAATATACAGAATATATATTTTATGCTCAATTTGCAATGCAATGCAATTTTGCAATTAGAACCAAATGATCTCTCAACCAGAAGCCAAATACAATAGATTATTACCATGCTACAAAAGATTCCAACAAACAAATGGTGCCAATGCACTAGCTACACCTAACTTTAGAAATTCACGACCAAACCGTTTTAATTCTCAACCCAGTGGTTCCAAAAAACAAAAAGGAATCAACAAAAGAATCGGATTAATTTCAGATGACTTCCAGGAGGAGTGATGTAGGTACTTCTCTATCGTATTTTAACTCCTTGCTTTTGTCACCTGGCTTATCTATCAGGATGCGTGTCCGAGGTGGCCCCGACCCAGTCTTGTCACGATGTGGACTTGCTAGGTGGGGCTCCCAGACAGAGGCAGCTGTAAGGACTACGGGGTAAGTTTAGGATGTTTTCTTCCCAAACCATTGTTCTCTTTCACTGTCTTTCTCTCCCTCTGTTCAGGTCTCACCAAATCCCTGTGGGGATTAAGATGCGGAAAGAAAATGTCAGTGTCTGGGTGAGTTTAGGTAGAGAGAAAAGTACTGTATCCCTCAATACACAGTTAGAGAAGTTAACTTTGGAGTTGGAAGAAATGTTGAGTTACTTGGAGAAAGAATACAGTATATGATTCAGAATACCAAAAATAGTAATTCTGTTCATTATCAAAAGCCTTAGTTTACAGAAACTTACTCTAAACACTACTTTTATCAAATGTAATGTGTCGTAAGGATTAGCAAAAATAGCTGCCTGTGGCAATTACCTTTTAGAGGTGAAAACAAGAGCTCTGTCTCCAGTCTAAAGAACGACAGACCACATTATAAATGCTTTGGGTTCGAGCTTGAAGCTGTTAGAGCTTACTCCAATTGCATATCAGCTCCCAGTTTTGGAGTTTTTTCTCCCTGGAATTACATTTATTGCTCTATGATTCTCTGGAATACAATTCGTTGCTCTATGATTCTCTGTAATACAATTTGTTGCTCTATGATTCTCTGGAATTCAATGCGTTGCTCTATGATTCTCTGTAATACAATTTGTTGCTCTATGATTCTCTGGAATTCAATTCGTTGCTCTATGATTCTCTGGAATACAATTTGTTGCTCTATGATTCTCTGGAATTCAATTTGTTGCTCTATGATTCTCTGGAATTCAATTCGTTGCTCTATGATTCTCTGGATTTTAATTCGTTGCTCTATGATTCTCTGGAATTCAATTTGTTTCGCTATGATTCTCTGGAATTCAATTCCTTGCTCAGGATAGACCCAGATGCAGACAGTTCAAATCTCAGCTGTTTATTACAAAATGGGGCAGGCAAACGGAAGGTCCAGGGCAGGCAGAGGTCAGTAATCCAAGGCAGCTTCAATTAGGGACAGAATGGCAGGCAGGGTCAGGGTCAGGGCAGGCAGAATGGTCAGAACCAGGAGGACTAGAAAACAGAAACTAGAGATATGGGAAAACATGCTGGTAAGACTTGACAAGAGGAACTGGCAACAGACCAACAGTGGACGCAAATATAGGTACATGGGATAATGGGGGAAAATGGGATACACTTGATGGGGGGTGGAGACAAGCACAAGACAGGTGAAACAGATCAGCGAGTGACAGCTCTATAATTCTCTGGAATTCAATTTGTTGCTCTATGTTTTGTAAAAAAAAATCAAGTCAATGACCAGTAGCTAATTGAATATTTATTTATATAACTTCACTTTTCCTCTTATGGAGTTGAGAGAAAAAAAAATCTGAATTTTGCTGTCATAGCAAATTCATGGCTCCATTTATATCATAGTAGCTACAGGCACTAAAATGTTCCAAAGACCACCCAGTGGGCAAAACTTGGTTGAATAGACGTCTTCTTCTGGTCATAAACTGGTTGAAATGGACGTTGTTTTTTGTACAACTTTTTACCGACCAGAATATGATTTTTTTTATGACCACCATACGAGCAGTTGCCGATAATTCTTACCATAATTGTTAACTCTGACCACTATATTATGTGGTCATAGTTAAGACCTCATCATAACCTGATAATGCCCACCTGCTGCAAAAAGTATTGCAGAAGATAAAGTTGGAAATTGAATACATTGTTCGTTACCTTTCTATTTGTTTCCATAGGCACCAATGAAAGTTGAAATCTGCAACATATTCTTAACTAGGCAAGTCAGTTAAGAACAAATTCTTATTTTCAATGATGGCCTACAGTAGGTTAACTACTTTGTTCAGGGGCAGAAAGACAGAGTTTTACCTTGTAACCTCGGGGATGTGATCCAGCAACCTTTTGGCTACTGGCTCAATTCTCTAACCACTAGGCTACCTGCCGCCCCCATTAGATCAAGCAATGGCAAAAACAAAACTACATCACAATATTTTGCACATCTGCAAACTGTAATTGTTTCAAGATTCACCCACAGATATTACATGCATGGAAAGACTGGGACACAGAGTATATAAAGGCCCATTGCTTTTTGTATTAATGATGAATGTTATGATGGGGTAGATCCTCGTCAAGGATCTCTGAGCACAGAAGGCGAACGTGAGCGTAGTGGCCTTCTTCAAGAGTGGTGCAATGAGTCAGATCTGCTGTGAAGAGAATCAGCTTCATCACGGCAGTCAGGGGTGTATTTTAGGACTTTCCAGAGGGCCCACAACAAATCAACCTCCTGAGTTTTCTGGCTTTTCGTGACACTTACTGTAAGCATAAAAAGAGAAGAAAATAAATTACCTATTGGCATAATGTAGACATGCAAGACACCACAGAACAGTAATGCACAGTAAAATGCTGTATATTTAACAGTCAGAATCTACAAAAAAATGTCTCATTGTCTATGTTACATGTCTCAACTGCTCACATTTAACTTAGCCACTACACTAGTGTGCACACGAGTGGTAGCAGAGGCATTTTCTCCTCTGTCCACATTGAAGACCAGATTACAGTAGAAAAAAGGCTTCAAAAAGGGTTCTTTGGCTGTCTCCATTGGATAACCCTTTTTGTTTCCAGATAAGGGTTTTACCTAGAACCAAAAGGGTTCTACCTGGAACCAAAAAGGGATTCTTTAAAGGGTTCTACTTTAGGGTCTACCGAATAACCATTTTACGTTCTTTTTTTCTTAGCGTGTATCATAGTCGATGGCTATAGATTTAAGGAGGGGTGGTTCTCTCTCCTTTCCTTGGGATGTGGCAGAATAGGTCCCTGGTAACTGAGTGGGTGGCTAAGCACTGCAGTAGAGGCCAGGCATAAGGTCATTGACATGTTTCAGGAACTGTAAAGACATAGATGAACCATTAACCATGATTATCCATTAGATAATCATGGTTAATGGTCAAATGGCACTATTCCTGAAAAAGGTCATCAGTCTGTGACATTCACATTACATTATGCCCACGTTGGAGGATGTTCTTTACAAGCTCCCGAAGGCCAGAGTCTTCACGCTCTTGGACGCCAGAGATGCCTTTCTGCAGTGCAAGCTCAACGAGCCCAGCAGCTACATGACCACCTTTTGGACACCCTGGGGCAGGAAGAGGTGGTTGAAGTTCCCGTTTGGTGTCTCCGTGGCTCCAGAGGTGTATCAGCGGAAACAGCATGAGCTGTTGATGGGACTCAGTGGCGTGGAACCCATAGCAGATGATATCCTCGTAGTGAGCTATGAGGACAGTGATGAGGAGGCAGAATGTGACCATGACGCCAAGCTGCTGGCCCTGATGGACAGATGCAGACAGGTCAAGCTAAGGCTAAGCATAAAAAAGCTTCAGTTTAAAGTGCCAGAGTTCCGTTTTCATGGGCACATCTTGTCCTCCACCGGATTGAAGGTGGATCCTGAGAAAGTGAAGGCTGTCTTGGAAATGCCCCAAATTCATCAACGTGCCACACACCACTTTGCAATGAGCTGGAGGCAGTATGCATTATGAAAACATATACTTAATTGTTTGGAACCTGAAGGTTTTATTACATATTACAAGGCAAGCAGGAGGGCCAGCCTGTGGCAATCGCCCCTAGGGCACTCACTCCAACAGAGCTGAACTATGCCCAGATAGAGAAGGAGTGCCTCAGCATTGTGTTTGCATGCCAACGCTTCCACCACTACCGGTACGGGAGCAACAACATTACCACGGTGACAGATCACAAGCCCCTTATTGCTATATTCAGCAAGCCTCTCCTGAATGCCCTGAAATGACTGCAGAGCATGCTACTGGCCCTACAAAACTACAACCTCAAGCAGAGACAACAGCAGAGACAACGATCAAACGCTGCAAGGCTCAGCTTGCCAGTTATAGTCATCCAGATAGGGTAATTTCAGATAATGGACCCCAATTCTCTGAATTTGAGTTCTGAAAATTTGCTGCAGAATGGGAATTCGAGCACGTCACCTCATCACCACGACACCCAAAACCTAATGGGAAGGCGGAGTCGGCAGTCAAAATCGCAAAAAACCTCTGCAAAAAGGCTCTGCGAGAGGGCAAAGATGCCTGGAAAGCAATCCTGCATTGGCGCAATACCCCGACAGAATGCATGGATAGCAGCCCGGCACAGCGCCTCATGACACGGCGCTTAAAGCAGCTCTGCCAGTAGCCAGCACTCTCTTGGAGCCATGTGTGGTGACAGATGTGCTGTTGAAGCTACTTCACAGGGTAGCCTAGTGGTTAGAGTGTTGGACTAGTAGCCGAAAGGTTGCCAGTTCGAATCCCCGATCTGACTAGGTAAAAATCTGTTTTTCTGCCCCTGAACAGGCAGTTAACCTGTTCCTAGGCCATCATTGAAATTAAGAATTTGTTCTTTAACTGACTTGCCTAGTAAAATAAAAATAATCAGAAGACAGGTCTCCAAGTTCATCTATAACAAATCAGCAAAAGACTTACCTGAGCTCAGGGTGGGTGAAACAGGGACCGGATGGGCCTCTGGAGACCCGGATCCTGTGTACAGAAAGTGGCACCACGCTCCTACTTGCTCAAAGTGACTGGATCCCTGTATCATCGTAACTGGGTTGACCTTCGGATTGCTGAGCCTGCACCTACTCAGAACCCTGATGGTCATAGGGGTCGGGTCGCATGACAAAAGACGGAACCCCAGCAAGTCACATGGGGCCTGAGGTACTGGGCAAAGAGCCAGGTGATCACAGGTCGGCCGCTCCCTCGCCCATCAATGCTCCCCTTAAGACAGTCAGGTGACACGCCTGTGCGGGAACCCGCAGACAAGCCTCCTGCCTTTTCACGCTACGGGTGTCCACCAAAAATACTTGATCTGTATTCTGTTCATGTTGGAAATTATTACTAGGTTTGTTTTGTTAAGGAGTTGACAGCTCCTGTCCTATTTTATAACTGGGAAGTTGGTATGGGTGTAAAATGGCACGGTGATGCCATCTGTTGGTAAATGTTAATTACTTCAACTCCAGTGTTTTTACCGGTGTGCTTGAGATATCCGGATCTATTGCAATGTACTGAACAAGACTGGTTACTCGCATCAATGCGGAGACCAGAGTAATATGATTCTACCGGAATCGGGAAGTGCTCGGCCCGCATGGAGCTCCTTGAGTCCGAGTCCATCCCTAATCCCCTGAGTGTCAAACGGAATAGGCCCGAGCCCAGTGTGTTGACTGGGTACACTATGCCATGAGACGCTAACCCAATTTGGTGCACTCTGACAGCTATTGTTTGCCAACTGTGTTAAGCCGAGTCATGCAAAACCTGCTGAAAAATAAGATTTGAATAATTGTAAAGGTTCTAGTGTCTTATATCCAATGGGTGCAGAGCAGAGTTTCCTTTAAGAAAATGTGGCACTGGACATTTGACCGACAACATTTGAATTTACCGGACCAAGATGCATTGGGTGCGTAACCTGATTAGGGCATCCACCCACGGTTCTCCAAAATCATATTTCAATTATGGTAATTAATATCAACAGAACAGAACAACAGAAAAATTGACCTATTTTATTGGTCAGTTTGTTGAGAAAGAAATAGCCAATTCCAAACAGACTCTAGGACAGTTGTGAGACGGTAGTTCCCAAATTCATACAACCAGTAGGTCTAAGCAAAAAATAAATAACAAAACGTTAAAATTTAGCTTAAAATGTTGATTAACTATTATTTATTCACATTATAAGCACAGCAATGCGCACAAGGCAGTAGGCTACGCACAAATGTTCATTCCATAATGCAATTTAATGGAAAACAACATTGTCAAAGTGCACCACACATGCGAGCAGTTTCATGTGACAGGGATGAAAATATCTGTTAAAAATTTAGAAAGCAGGGAGATCTAATATGCAACAACTAGCATGGGGTGACAATATGATTAGATTGTGCCTTTGACCACCGGACAATTAAATAAAGTTGATATAAAATAATTGCCTTCACAGATATGGTCAGATTTTGTCTTGGCCACTTAGAAGCAAGGTAAGACATGCCTCATAATATGTAGGAAAACGTTCAGGTTCCAAACAATGAAGTATATGTTTTCATAATGCATACTGCCTCCAGCTCATTGCAGAGTGGTGTGTGACACGTTGATGAAGTCGGCCTTCAGTGTGCATTTTCTGTTTGAGACGCTGAAGCAGCAACTCTCGCGCTGTCTGACAGATTTTCCGTTCGAAGGCTCTGTATCTGTATGCTTTACTCATGTGATAAATAAGATACATAACGAATATACTGTACACACGCGCCAATTTAATTAGCAAAACATATGCTAATTAACTTATAGACTGATAAGCATAGCCTGTCCAATGTATTTCTGTCGACTGGTATTCCCATCAATGAATTGGCTAAAAAGCATTCTTTTGCAATGGAATGTTTTCTTCTTCGGTGGTATATCTTTATCAGGTCTTCGGCCCACTGCGTTTTTTGCCACGTTTATACTATTACAGTCACCTTAATGCATATGCTCTTAAATTATATTTTGTGAGCTAAACATATATATATGTCACTGGCCAATACATAGCATCAACAATCTAGGGTTTATATACATCATTTGTTACAACCCCCCTAAACCTGGGCAAGATCCAGACTAAAATATGCAACAAAAATAATATTTTGATGAAGGCAAATATCGTATTCATTAGTCTACTATTTTGTTTCATGTTTAACAGAAGCCTGCCCATCATATCAAGATTAAGCTCACAAATCAAACACAGAGGATGTAATAGTTAAAAGGGAAAGAATTTGAGCTTTCTAGTGCTTATCTGTATACCAATACCAATATTAAGTTAATTACACCCTGTTAAAAGGGAGTAAACGGTGAATAGTTGTAGGCCTATTGATGAGAAAGTCACACCTGTTTCGGTAGCATGACTCGTGGCTCAACTCAAATGGCATTTGCAGTCCTTCATTCAGCAAATTCGGTAGGCTACCTTGCAACTCAAGTAGGCTTAAGTGTTTTTCCGTTAAGACGAGAAGGCAGGCTTAAACATTTCAATTAGTTGTCCGGTGTGCTACTGGCTCGAGTATGCTAGCTAGCTGTGGCTACAGTTGAATTAATTTGTCGTGAGAAAAAGGCTTGTGGAAAAATTAACTCCCTTGCATAGTTTTACCATTTTTTACCACGGCTATACATGCATGGCACTTGTGCATGAAGATCAGATTATTATGTTTGAGACATTATCAGCTTTAATTACTTAAATTTAATTTCCATTATGACTTGCATGGTTTGCATGAATCCAATTGCATTAATTAAAGCTTTTTAAATGTAGATTAGGAATGTAGGTCAGAACTGCTGGAAGCAGATCCAGAACAGGAACAGAAGCTTTTAAATCCAGTTTTAGACCACATAGACAGACTGGTGCACATTGTATCCTGGATAATGCCATGTTCAATTAATCTCAAATCAAAGTTTTTTGGTTGAGTACACAGATTTGCAGATGTTATCGCAGGTGCAGAGAAATGCTTGTGTTTCTATCTCCTACAGAGCGGTAATACCTAGCAATACAAAATGTCAGATGTCAGAGATCCTAATATAAATACAGATCTGGGAAAAATTAAGAGACCACTGCAAAATTATCCGTTTCTCTGGAAAAAAAACAATCCTCAGTGTTGGGGAACATTGTCAGAGCAGAAGGAAGCTAGATTTCTTCCAGGACAACCTTGTATGTGGCTTGACTCATGCGTCCTTCACAAAGACAAATCTGTCCGATTCCAGTCTTGCTGAAGCACCCACAGGTCATCACCGATCCTCCACCAAATTTCAGTGAGTGTGAGAGACTCTGGCTTGTAGGCCTCTCCAGGTCTCGCACTCACTGAAATTTGGTGGAGGATCCAACAGGATAATGCTCCATGCCACACAGCCAGGTCAATCAAGGTGTGGATGGAGAACACCAGATCAAGACCCTGTCATGGCCAGCCCAGTCTCCAGACCTGAACCCCATGCCAAGATGCATGAAAGCTGTGGTTGAAAATCAGGGTTATTCCACCAAATATTGATTTCTGAACTCTTCTTAAGTTGAAACATTAGTATTGTGTTGTTTAAAAATGAATATGAACTTATTTTCTTTGCATTATTCGAGGTCTGACAACACTGCATCTTTTTTTGTTATTTTGACAAGTTGTCATTTTCTGCAAATAAATGACCTAAATGACAATATTTTTATTTGGAATTTGGGAGAAATGCTGTCAGTAGTTTATAGAATAAAACAAAAATGTTCATATTACCCAAACACAGACCTATAAATAGTAAAACCGGATAAACTGATCATTTTGCAGTGGTCTCTTAAGAACACACACTGTCCTTGTGAGCATCTGGGGGCCCCGCGTCGGTGGCTCAATGTTGTTTTCCTCGAAGTGGGCAAGGGAACGCAACGTGGCTGCCTTTTCCTTTAGAATCCGTGATTGACTGACTATTTGTGTCTGACCTGTTGAATTGCAACCACTTTGTCCCTGTACTGTCGTTTTGCCTCTTTGATTGCCTTATGGAGCTCGTAGTTAGTCTTTTTGTACACGTCCATGTTCCCAGTCACCCTGCCATGGTTAAAGGTCACAAACAGTCAAAATCATGTTTTTCATGAAGTTTGATGATATTTGGATGAAACCAGATCAAATAAAGTATGATGACCAAAGTATGAAAAATGACTATTGCTTCCTCATTGATAAAGTTTGATCATAAAGTTACTGGTCCCCTCCCCCATGTCAAACACTTGGATTCAGTAGGCTGGATTATTAAGGGGATAGGGTGACATCACCCAAACTCATTTTAATACACCAATAGTGACATGATATTCCCTTACCTAATTTAAATAAGTACCGACCTTGTAACCAACATCAGAGAAGGCGTGTTTGCGGAGGGGCGAGGTTTATATAGCTAGGTAGCTACTCTACTGGTGCTGTAGGGCACTGTAGGGTGTCAACAAATATAATTTTAATTTTACACTATTCATCCATGGCAAAGATTCTGTAATTATATGTCTCGCCTTTCATCTGTGTTTGGTGTTAGCTAGTTACTGGCTAGATAGGTCTTCAGTCAGCATGGAACAAAAGGGGGAAAGAGTCGTTAAAAACTCTGATGCTGTTTTCATATCAACACATCCGTCAGTGCTGCTGTGAACTGCATGACAAGACACATGCCAAACGATTATGGGTGATATTTTAGTCAGTCAAAAGGATTATTTTACATGACTGTTCGGAACCTTTAAATGTGGCGGTTCGCACTTTCAGTTTTGGGTGAATGCTGCCATCTATCCACAGTTTTTGGTTTGGATAAGTTCTAATTGTCACAGTGAGAGCTACATTCTCTACATTCTGATGAACCCCGTCACTGAGTCTGTATACGTCGATACTATTCTCAAGAGGCGACCCGGAACATTTCCCAGTCCACGTGATCGAAACAATTTTGAAGCATAGATTCCGATTGTTCAGACCAACGTTGAACAGTCCTTACCACGGGTGCTTCCTTTTTACGTTTCTGCCTACAGGTGGGGGGAGCAGAATGGAGGTGTGATCTGATTTTCCGAAGGGAGGGTGGGGGAGGGGGTCTTTCCCACAATTCTCGCCAAACTCGAATTTCCTTCATGAAAATGTTGAACAGATTTAGCAGTACCCACAAAGTCCAGTTTGAGAGGAGACTGATTTTTATTCAAGTCGGAGAGAAAGCCATAAGTCATTCATCAATAAAAATGTAAAATTAATTTAACTCTGCTGTGTCTGACTTTTGTCTACTCTGTTCTTGTTCTGTGTATCACGTATGGTGATTTCAACTCATATTCTGAGAAATGCCAATATTTTAGGGTTTAAGGTGAAACATTCAGTGAATTCCTGGCATCATTTTATGTCCTGAGATTTGGTACTAATGTACCATCTTTTATGATTTAATGATAATTTTATTACATATTACAAACACAAGTATCTACATGGTTATTACTTCCTGCTGTTTACATCTACATGGTTATTACTTCATGTCCCAGTCCACATTCAAAATATTGTAATGTGAAACATTTTAATGAGTTGAGATTGGTTGATCTGTCGGGCATCAATGTTAGTGCGACTTTATTGACAAACTGCTGGACTGATCTGACTGCAGAGACCAAAGACCAGGCATAAGGCTGCAAAATTCTGTGAACTTTAAATAATTTCCCTGGTTTTCTAGGAATCTTGGTTGGAGGATTCCGGATTTCTTGCATATTTCCTCCTGATTCCAGGAATCCTCCAACTGGGATTTTGGGAACAACAGGGAATTTAATGAACGTTTCAGGAATTTTGCAACTTACATCTGGCAGTAGACATGGACTGATACTAAGCTGGGTTTATTGCTAAATCATTTCAGTGTGTGTAATTGTATTCCAGCTCTTTTGGGTAGTGAATACCAAATCTACCCAACCCAATAAGGGCTTCAAACTTTGAATTAGGCTGATGTAACATGTTGTTCATTAGCTTCATTTTGGGCAGTTCTATAGGTGTCTGGAGCTGATTTGAACTCAAAAATAAGTTGCCTTTTGCTACCACTTGAGGGCAGTGAAATACTTGCTTGTAGTAGAGATGGAGGGTCCAGCTTTTCTTCCTTCTGAACTTTTTTAAACATGAATAGTTTCACCTCATTATGTGTTCAATATACAGTTAGGAAACATTTGACCATTTATAAAATAATTTTTATTGAATGAGTGACTCCATGGTTAAAATGAAGATTTAGAACTAGGCTCTTAAGTGGGCCATTAGACTGCTCTCTTAGGCGGTTTCTTTTTAACAGTAAGCATTAAACTCACGGCCAAACCCTTAGTGTTATGAGCATATTCATAAGAGTTGTTTTCCTATCTCAGTACACCAGTAATACACTCCTAATTGTTTTACGCTGTCTCTGTGCTTGGCTACTGGGAAGTGAAGATAACCACTCCCTTTCAGCTGAAGATGATAATGAGGCCATAAACTTCGACTAGCAAAACACTTCACTGCCTCCCTTTGAGAAGGAAGATAATGCTTCTTTTGAGAATACTTCTTAGTAGTAGTAGGACCACCTCACCTTTGAAGTGCTTGGCTTGTACTTTCTTCATGCTATCACTTTTACCTGGCCCTCTACAATATCGAAAAAATAATCGGTACCAGAGTGTACTAAAATAACTTAAATGTAAGTCAAATTGGTACAGATTTTTTGCCCAATGTGTTTTTGATGGTTCTGGTGTGTTTGTGATGGTTCTGGTGTGTTTGTGATGGTGCTGGAGACCATTTGAGCTTGCCATATGAAGAATCAAGAAGTCAAATGTGTTTTTGATGTTGATCGTCGGATTTCAGTGGCTATGTCTCATTCCTCCAAATCTCATTTCAGCATAAAACACATTGAACAAATAACAGCTTAAAAATGTAACATTAGTCTGGTCTCCTGTGTCCTTTGCTTTCTTTAGAGGTTCAATCCCCTGGTGTTTAAACAAGCACACGCAAATCTTATTCTTAAATAAACACGAGAGTTTAAAGCCCACCATCTTTTTTGGCTTGTGCTAGACTTGTGACATTGACAAGAGCCCAGAGCGTGTCCTGCCAAAAAAAGACGGCACAGAATCTGAGTCGCTGCCTCTGTGAAAGAGAAGAACACCGCGTTTATGTGTTCATGTGATTATGGGTCAGATTGTGTGGGCATGGTGTGGTTTTTTTATGACTGTTTTAATTTCAAGTGGCTCCAACTGGATCATGAACTTGTCTTTGTAATTAAGGCCTGTGTATGATTGTGTGTGCGACTCACATACCAACACCTGGGGGGCCAGGTGCTCAGGCCTTCAAAGCAGAAGTGGAGAAATCTGAGCAGGAGAACTCTCTACCTGACTTAAGAGGGAAATCTGAGCAACTCACCTGACTTAAGAGGGAAATCCAGGAGGTAAGAGGGAAATCTGAGCAGGAGCTCGACTTAAGAGGGAAATCTGAAGGAGCAGACTTAAAGGGAAATCTGAGCAGGAGAAATCGACTTAAGAGGGAAATCTGAGCAGGAGAACTCTACCTCGACTTAAGAGGGAAATCTCTGACTTAAGAGGGAAATCTGACTTAAGAGGGAAATCTGAGCAGGAGAACTGACTAGCTGAGCAGGAGACCTTTAAGAGGGAAATCTGAGCAGGAGAACTCTCTACCTGACTTAAGAGGGAAATCTGAGCAGGAGAACTCTAGCTGACTTAAGAGGGAAATCTGAGCAGGAGAACTCTAGCTGACTTAAGAGGGAAATCTGAGCAGGAGAACTCTAGCTGACTTAAGAGGGAAATCTGAGCAGGAGAACTCTAGCTGACTTAAGAGGGAAATCTGAGCAGGAGAACTCTAGCTGACTTAAGAGGGAAATCTGAGCAGGAGAACTCTACCTGACTTAAGAGGGAAATCTGAGCAGGAGAACTCTAGCTGACTTAAGAGGGAAATCTGAGGAAACAGATGGAAAAAGTGCCTTGATTATTCTAAAGATTAGTTTTTAGATGGTGTTGCTATTGAACTCTCTGACCAAAGGCTACCACTGGAGAAAGATTGAAAAGACCATGGAGTGTATGAGTGTCTCCTCCAGGCCAGACTATTATGGTCTAAACAATCACAGCCCTCCCCTCCTGGAATTAGAGTTGGGGCAGTGTCAGCTGAGTGTGTACTGGTAGCGAAGTCAGGTGCAGGGGAGCAGAGATTTTTGAACAGGCGCACACTTTATTTAGACAAAAGTGCAAAACAGTCACAAAAATTTTGTTTAACAATAAACATCTTCGTGAAAAAATAAGACGGAAAAAACAAGCCAGTTTGGCGCGTCAACAATACACACGTAACACAAACAATCTTACACAAAGACATGAAGGGGAACAGAGGAATAAATACATGTAGATTGATTGGGGAATGAAAACCAGGTGTGCAGGGAACAAAACAAATGGATACATGACAATGGAGCGGCGATGGCTAGAAAGCTGGTGACGTCGAACGCCGAACGCCGCCCGAAGGAGAGGAGCCGACTTGGCGGAAGTCGTGACAGTCAGTCCCTCGATGATGAAGGGATACTGTAAAAGTGAGTCACATAAAAAATATTGTTTCAGTGCTTGTTGTACAATGAAGTTTAAACTATTTGAATACACGGGGACACGATATGAAGTGGCTTGAGGTACAGTATGTCAGCCATAACACAATTCGGTACCTCCAATACCGCATGAACAAGTTGAGAGAAATTGAATGTCAGACTTCAGTGCTTGTACAATATATTAAGTCCAGCATGCGAGCGCTTTGAATAGTACAGAACGTTTCAACAATTTTACCCATTTCAGACAGAAGATGTGCTATATTACCTGTAAAACATAAGGCAATGTTCAAATAAAATTTGATTTGATTTCAAACAGCCCCTTATTTACCACTTTCTTGCCTTCAGAAAGTATTCATGGCCCTTTACTTTTTACACATTTTGTTATGTTGCAAAGTGGGATTGAAATGAATTTATTTGTCCTTTTTTGTCAATGATCCACACGCATTGCTCTGTAATGTCAAAAGTGTGTGTGTGTGTGTGTGTGGGGGGGGGGGGGGGCGTATTCTTATTAATGAAAAATTAAACAATAATATATCTTGATTCAACCCCCTGAGTCGATACGTTATAATGGTATTTGGCAGGGATTACAGCTGTGAGTGTTTTTGGGTAAGTCTCAAGACCTGGATACCTGGATGGACAATCTTTGCCCATTATTCTTTTAAAGATTCTTCAAGTTCTGTCAAGTTGGTTGTTGATCATTGCTTGACAGTTTTGCCGTAGATTTTTCAAGCTGATTTAAGTCAAAACTGTTACTAGACCACTCAGGAACATTCAATGACGTCTTGGTAAGAAACTCCAGTCTACATTTGGCTTTGAGTATTAGGTTATTGTCCTGCTGAAAGGTGAATTTGTCTGTTGGAAAGCTGATTTTGCCTGTGCTTAGCGCTATTACATTTATTTTTATCCTAAATAACTCCCTAGTCCTTGTCGATGACAAGCATACCCATGCCATGATGCAGCTACCACCATGCTTGAAAATATTAAGAGGGGTACTCTGATGTGTTGTGTTAGATTTGCTCCAAACATAACGCTTTGTATTCAGGGCAAAAAGTAAATTTATTTGGCACATTTTTTTGCAGTATCTTTGTAGTGACTGGGTGTATTGATACACCATCACAAACTTAATTGATAACTTCACCATGCACAAAGAGGTATTCAGTGTCTGCCTTTTTTTCATCTTCACCCATCTTCTAATAGGTGTCTTTTGCGAGGCATCAGAAACGGATTATTACAACTACTACTATGGAGGAGACTACTACCAGGGTGATGGTGTGGCTACAGACACCCAGTGGCCCGTGACACCCGAGGGGCAGGAAGCCACTGATGCCTCAAAAAGATAAAACTGCAAAACGTGAAATAATACAGACAAATGCTTTCAAAACAAATAGCTTAGTCTGTTAAAAAAAATGCAAACGCTTTGAATAGTACAGAAAGTTTCAACAATTTTACCCATTTCAGACAGAAGATGTGCTATATGTGCTATATTACCTGGTTGAATCTGTGCTTGAAATTCACTTCGCAAATGGGGTACCTTATAGATAATTGTATGTGTGTGGTACAGAGATCGTGTAGTCATTCAAAAATCATGTTAACCACTACTATTCGACATGTTAACCACTACTATTCGACATGTTAACCACTACTATTCGACATGTTAACCACTACTATTCGACATGTTAACCACTACTATTTAGGCATTTTTTTTAAATAAATGTGTAAAGCGTTTCAAAAACCAAATCCACTATGGGTTATTTATTGTGTCTAGATCAGTGACACCAAATCTCAATTTAATCATTTTTAAATTAATGCTGTAACACAACAACATGTGGAAGTCATATTTTATACATATCAGTGGGTAACTGGCAAATTGGGAGGGTTGTGGGGGAGCGTTTAAACCATGGGGGCTATTTGCATTTCAAATTAGGGAGGTGTTAATGAATTTACCTGCAAAAAAATGAAGATACAAAATGTTCACAGACCGTTTAGGTCTTTAGGTGGCTTTTAATTTACCATGTTTGTTTTTTTAACCTCCTACCCCTTTCAGATATATGAAAAAGCTGGTATAAAAGAGCAGGCATGGTGGGATTTTAGTCTGTATGAAAGAGATATTTTGAGTACACAGGGACACGATAACAAGTAGCTTGAGGTATGTCGGACATGACCCATTTGGCACCTCCAACACCACATTAACAACTTGAGCAAAATTGAATGTGAGAGAAGCCTATTTCCAAAACTACTCAATTGTACTTGAAGATAGAAGCCATTCTTGTTGACTTGACTCTTATATAGTAGTAGCATGGATCTTCCTCCCAAGGTTTTGTGTTAAAGATTTTCAGTCCCATGTCTTTGTATTTATATAGGTTCAAGAGCAGGGCAGCCTAACTATTCCCACACATCATAAGAGGAATGAGAGAATGCTTGCACTAAACAATGCCATTAATAACGTTGTGACATTTGTAGTTGTAAGCATGCTTCAGTTGGCCTGGTAAACAACTAATTTATCTAACCCATCATGCCCCCAGTGATCTGAAATGTTATTGTCAGATGTCCAGCTTTTATTTTTAGATTTTCTTTTGCAAATCACTATGTTTCATACCAAAGGTCAACCAATGCCAATTTTGCCACAATTCAGGGTTTTGGGTGTTCCCATAATCACCTCTTATGTAATGGGTTTTAAAGTAGTTACAGAGGCAGTTCTCACTTACAGTTGAAGTCGGAAGTTTACATACACTTAGGTTGGAGTCATTAAAACTTGTTTTTCAACCACTCCACAAATATCTTGTTAACAAACTATAGTTTTGGCAAGTCGGTTAGGACATCTACTTTGTGCATGACACAAGTCATTTTTCCAACAATTGTATACAGACAGATTAGTTCACTTATAATTCACTGTATGACAATTCCAGTGGGTCAGAAGTTTACATACATTAAGTTGACTGTGCCTTTAAACAGCTTGGAAAATTCCAGAAAATGATGTCCTGGCTTTAGAATCTTCTGATAGGATAATTGACATAATTTGAGTCAATTGGAGGTGTACCTGTGGATGTATTTCAAGGCCTACCTTCAAACTCAGTGCCTCTTTGCTTGACATTATGGGAAATTCAAAAGAAATCAGCCAAGACCCCAGAAAAAAATTGTAGACCTCCACAAGTCTGGTTCATCCTTGGGAGCAATTTCCAAACGCCTGAAGGTACCAAGTTCATCTGTACAACCAACAGTATGCAAGTATAAACACCATGGGACCACGTAGCTGTCAAACTGCTCAGGAAGGAGACGCGTTCTGTCTCCTAGAGATTAAATTACTTTTGTGCAAAAAGTACAAATCAATCCCAGAACAACAGCAAAGGACCTTGTGAAGATGCTGGAGGAAACAGGTACAACAGTATCTATATCCACAGTAAAACAAGTCCTATATTGACATAACCTGAAAGGCCGCTCAGCAAGGAGGAAGCCACTGCTCCAAAACCGCCATAAAAAGCCAGACGATGGTTTGCAACTACACAGGAGGACAAAGATCATACTTTTTTGGAGAAATGTTCTCTGGTCTGATGAAACAAAAATAGAACTGTTTGGCCATAATAACCATTGTTATGTTTGGAGGAAAAAGGGTGAAGCTTGCAAGCCGAAGAACACCATCCCAACCGTGAAGCACGGGGGTGGCAGCATCATGTTGTGCGGGTGCTTTGCTGCAGGAGGGACTGGTGCACTTCACAAAATAGATGGGATCATGAGAAGGAAAATTATGTGGACATATTGAAGCAACATCTCAAGACATCAGTCAGAAAGTTAAAGATTGGTTGCAAATGGGTCTTCCAAATGGACAATGACCCCAGGCATACTTCCAAAGATGTGGCAAAATGGCTTAAGAACAACAAAGTCAAGGTATTGGAGTGGCCATCACAAAGCCCTGACCTCATTCCTATAGAAAATATGTGGGCAGAACTGAAAATGTATTTGGCTAAGGTGAATGTAAACTTTGACCTCAACTGTATGTACCTTGTATCAGACAGTTTCCATGACAAATGCAGAGTATTGAGATAACACAGACTGTAAAAACCAAGTCTTCTCACCACCACTGACAAACGTCAGTCTAAGAGATGTGGATACTGAAACAAAACCAGTTTATAAGTTGACCAACACTGAAAGAGAAAAGCAATTGGCTTCTGCTGGAGTGGAGAACGACTCAAGCCAATATCTCGAAGGCGTGGCATGTGGCAATGAGCCAACTCCTCAAGTCCTAATATGATGTGCCATTTAGCAGCTGCTTTTATCCAAAGCGACGTACTGTCATATGTGCATACATTTTACATACAGGTGGTCCTGGGAATCATACCCGCTATCCTGGCATGCTCTACCAACTGAGCCACAGAGGACCCCTGAGCTACAGAGGTCCTGAATCCATAGTTCTGTCTCTTTTAGGCTGAAAGGCTCTTAGTCAGCCCATCTGGGTATTGATTGTTGAGTCATCATCTCCTTTGTTTTTCCATAGGTGGATTCATTCAGACAGCTTCAGAGCTGCATTCTCACCTCACATGGAATCTGAGACCATCCCTACCAGTCTAAAACATTGTAAATATACCCCCTCTTCTCTGTCATTCACATGGCTCATTACCTTCAGTGGCTAACTAAGGAAATACATTAATCTCAGCGTTCTCTTTCTGCAGTATCTGCAACCCAGAAAGCAAGACACACACACTGTTCATTCCACAGCCTTGCTTAAGGTGTTGATGCAAGACCGTGCATGACATGCATGTGTTCATGTGTGAGGGTTTATGCATTTTCATGACCAAGTCTGAATGATTATGAAGCTCATCTGATCGTCATATTCCAAAATTGAATTATGATTTAGAATTATAGAATTAGAACATAGGTGAGTGACTTCAATATTGTCGTCCTTAGTCACATGCTTCGGCCAACCAACGTAGTCGTAGGATGTGCTGATGTGGGACATTGTTTTTTTACTAAGTATTGTCCAGAAGGTCACACTTTCAAATTGGCAATGGCAAGGAGCCAGGAATCCAGACAAGCAATCATAATACTGGAGATAAACATCTCTCTCTCTCTCTCTCTCTCTCTCTCTCTCTCTCTCTCTTTCTTTCTCTTTCTTTCTCTCTCTCTTTCTCTCTCTTTCTCTTTCTCTCTCTCTCCCTCTCTCTCTATTCTCTTTCTGTCTCTCAATTTAAAAAGCTTTATTGGCATAGGAATGTTTACATTGCCAAAGCAATGCCAAGAAATAAACAACCAGAAATTAACAGTAAACAGAACACTCACAAAAGTTTCAAAATTATATAGACATTTCAAATATTATAGTATTGGTTATTTACAGTGTTGTCTCTCTTTCTCATATCAAATCACATTTATTTCTAAAGCCCTTCTTACATCAGCAGATATCACAAAGTGCTTATACAGAAACCCAGCCTACAACCCCAAACAGCAGATAGCGCAGGACAACTAATGTTGAATACGAATCGTTACTAGTGAGATTCCAGTAACCAATCATATTATATTATATAGTGATATGTTTAAAAGTTGACAGCTATTACAAATCAGTTGTCAGAAGCTACACGAAAAGCAGTTTATATTCCATGTTAGTCCCTCTCCTAACCTCACGTTCTACACCAGAGGGCGCCAACAAGTTGAAAAGGAGCTGGAACGGAACGTGAAGAGCCACCGCCATTCTATGGACGAAAAACGAACTTTCAAATCGTCATGAGAAGTTGTATAAAACTTAACTAAAAAGAGAAAACTGGACATTAACACTCACTTATATATCTGAACATGATGTGAAGGGGTTGAGGGAAAGATTGAAGCCAGGTTTTGGTGAGTTTTCATAAGGAGAACGAGCTGCTAGCAATTCGGCTAGCTAATTCGGCTTTTATTTTCTTATTCCTGTAAGAGATTAAAGCTAAGCACTATATTAATATTTATGTGAATAGATACTCATGGTATATATATTGTGTGATCCTGTTTGTAAAACAGGTCAGGTTTTTGGGATTTTGTTCCACCAAGGATGGCGAGCTGCCCGAACCAAGGACATCCGTAAGAAAATGGGCCTTTTCCTTGGAGGACCCTGAATTTGCACTGCCATACTATGGTGTGGTAGGATTATTTGTTGCAAGACATCATTGCACCATGCATTTCAGTGGGACTCTCATAAGAACCTACCACATTTAAACACCTTACAGTGTTTATTGACTCACATTTGATTCAATCTCATAGTGGTTTATAAGTCAATATTTGTGAATTGGTTTGTGTTTTCCTATGGTATCAAGTTTTATTGTATTTCTATTGACGTTTGCATATTGAAAGCTCTCATATTAAAATAGAGTGGGGTGCACAATAGTAAACTATAGGTGGGATATATGGCTGATATCTCAGTATATTATACTGTTGATGTATTGAAAACATATTGAGCCACAATGCACAAATGTCACATATCAATATTTACTCAAGATTTTTAGAATTTGAGCAATAAGAGCTATGTCTTACATGGCAAGATATGGCCCTGCCTCTTGTCAGAGTGGTGAATGGAGGGCTAATTTCACAGGTATTAGGCAGTACAGTTGTGGCCCAAAATTTTGAGAATGACACAAATATGAATTTTCACAAAGTCTGCTGCCTTAGTTTGTATGATGGCAATTTGCATATACTCCCAAATGTTATGAAGAGTGATACGATGAATTGCAATTAATTGCAAAGTCTCTCTTTGCCATGCAAATGAACTGAATCTACAAAAAAACAAACATTTCCACTGCATTTCAGCCAAGCCACAGGAGGACAAGCTGACATCATGTCCGTGATTCTCTCATTAACACAGGTGTGAGTGTTGACAAGGATAAGGATGGAGATCACTCTGTCATGCTGATTGAGTTCGAATAACAGACTGGAAGCTTCAAAAGGAGGGTGGTGCTTGGAATCATTGTTCTCCCTCTGTCTACCATGCTTACCTGCAAGGAAACACGTGCCGTCATCATTGCTTTGCTCAAAAAGGGCTTCACAGGCAAGGGTATTGATGCCAGTAAGATTGCACCTAAATCAACCATTTATCGGATCATTAAAAACTTAAATTGCTGCGGTTCAGTTGTTGTGAAGAAAGCTTCAGGGTGCCCAAAAAAAGTCCAGCAAGAGCCAGGACCGTCTCCTAAAGTTGATTCAGCTGCGGGATCGGGGCACCACCAGTACAGAGCTTGCTCAGGAATGGCAGCAGGCAGGTGTGAGTGCATCTGCATGCACAGTGAGGCGAAGGCTTTTGCGGGATGGCCTGGTGTCAAGAAGGGCAGCACAGAAGACACGTCTCTACAGGAAAAACATCAGGTACAGACTGATATTCTGCAAAAGGTACAGGGATTGGACTGCTCAGGACTGGTGTAAAGTCATTTTCTCTGATGAATCCCCTTTCCGATTGTTTGGGTCATCTGGAAAAAAGCTTGTCCAGAGAAGACAAGGTGAGCGCGACCATCAGTCCTGTGTCATGCCAACAGTAAAGCATCCTGAGACCATTCATGTGTGGGGTTGCTTATCAGCCAAGGGAGTGAGCTCACTCACAATTTTGCCTAAGAACACAGCCATGAATAAAGACTGGTACCAACACATCCTCCGAGAGCAACTTCTCCCAACCATCCAGGAACAGTTTGGTGATGAACAATGCCTTTTCCAGCAAAAGTGAAAACTATGTGGCTCGGGCAAGAAAACATCAATATTTTGGGTCCACGGCCAGGAAACTCCCCAGACCTTAATCCCATTGAGAACTTGTGGTCAATCCTCAAGAGGCGGGTGGACAAACAAAAACCCACAAATTCTGACAAACTCCAAGCATTGGTTATGCAAGAATGGGCTGCCATCAGTCAGGATGTGGCCCAGAAGTTAATTGACAGCATGCCAGGGTGGATTGCAGAGGTCTTGAAAAAGAAGGGTCAACACTGCAAATATAGACTCTTTGCATCAATTTCATGTAATAGTCAATAAAAGTCATTGACACTTATGAAATGCTTGTAATTATACTTCAGCATTCCATAGTAACATCTGACAAAAATATCTAAAGACACTGAAGCAGCAAACTTTGTGGAAATTAATATTTGTGTCATTCTCAACACTTTTGGCCACAACTGTACAGTGATGATGGGACAGTTCGCACCAGGGTAGAATGGGGGGGGGGGGGGGTTGATCCTTCTCCATCCCCTTAATAATCTCAATAGTTGGCAGACGTTTCGTCTGTCCAGAGGTGCTCCTTTAATGAGCATGCATGTGGAGGCTCATGTGGTAGCTTAGAAAGGAAGGCCAGGATTTAAGAAATAAACTTAAAATTCAAGTGGGTGATGCGTTTTGGCACATTAATTCAAAGCAATAAAAAATCAAATCTACTGCAGCAGGTTAAGTTGCATGCTTACCATGTTCTCTCACTGTGGATTTTGATTTAGTCTCAACAGGATATTTTAGCTTTTCTTGAACTTGGTTTTTAATCATGTGTTTTTTAAGTTTCTGCATGAGAGAGCTCAGACTCTGGCATAAACAAACCCCTTGGTGGTCAGTCAGTGATTAGGGAGAGAGATTCACTGGGGCAGTATTGGATATCATCAAATTTGCAAACTAGTAGTGAGGTGTAACGGGACATGGTTCTGTAAACCACACTTGTATGATGAGTAACTCTGCCTGAGACTTGAAGACTTGTGTTAGCTTCCTGAGTGAATGCCTAGGCTTTATCTCAGTGGGCTAACACAGTCTTGTGCCCACAAGGGCAATGTTGTTACATTCATTGGCAACATTGTTAGGATTGGAAGAGGAAAGCATTGCCATGGTAAATTGCTAGGCCTACATGTCTAACTTTATCATGAGTCTATAAATAGCAGCAATGGCATCTGATGCAACCTAAAACATCAATAGACAACCACCTCCCTATTGTTTTAACCCAGATCCCAATTAGGCTCATTAAAGCAGCATATGCTAAGGCTGAGTTGTGTTTTAATTGGGTTCATTAGGCACTCAGAATGTTTTCCCTTTCTTGTCATGCATCAGTCAGCAGAGTGTTTGGCTGCTTGGTGCGGCTGAACACTTTGTAAGTCTTAAATTGTATAATTAATATTCTCTGCTGGTCCGCGTCCACTCCCTGGCCTAATGCAACAGCTACCCTTTTAAGAAAAAAAAGGTTCATTGGCAAATTGAGAGTAACATTTTACTCTCTATTTTATATATACTTTTTGAGGTACTGGGTGTGACTCTGAAAATGTTAATGAGTTAATGAGAGTAGTGACTGATCGCTAGCTAGCTAATATGACTTATCATTTTATGATTTTTCTTGTTGGATTCCATATAGCGACTCTCAATTCCACATTGATTGACAGGGGTGATACACACAGTGGCAGTGCACAGCACAGCATCTTGACAGTTCAAGCACTGCTCAGTTCTGCCTAGTGTCAAGCTGGTATTTATGAAAGAAACTGGAGTTGATTCTAATGCCTGTCTGGGAATAATGAATCTGCAAGCTGGTTATGTGGCGCAAGGAGAAGTCGAGAGCGTGGGGTATTGGTGATTGTAAAACATGCATGACCTATAAACAGTTGCTTTGCTACAAGGCTTTTTGGGTGTTTTGAGAAATTCTAATGACAAAAACGTGGCTGCAGTGAAAATGAAACAGAAATGACTGTTTGTACTCAGACTTGGTTTATAATGGCCCAGGTTTATTGTGCCGCATCGATTTTGCACTGCCAACTTGATTATTCAACAAAAATGTGCACAGGGTAAATATGGGGGGTTGGATTGTCAATGATTAGGGACAGTAAAGACTTCATACAGTGCCTTCGGTAAGTATTCAGACCCCTTTAATTTTTCCACATTTTGTTAGCTTACTGCCTTATTCTAAAATTGATTTAATCATTTTTTTCCCCCTTATCAATCCACACACAATTTCAGGGAGTTTCTCCCATTCTTCTCTGCAGATCCTCTCAAGCGCTGTTGGGTTGGATAGGGAGCGTCGCTGCGCTGCTAATTTCAGGTACACAGCTATTTTCATTTCTCTTCAGAAATTGTTGATTGGGTTCCAGTCCCGACTCTAGGCCACTCAAGGACATTCAGAGATTTGTCCCGAAGCCACTCCTGCGTTGTTATGGCTGTGTGCTTAGGGTCATTGTCCTGTGTGAAGGTGAACCTTCGCTCCAGTCTGAGGTCCTGAGCTCTCTTGAGCAGATTTTCATCCAGGATCTCTCTGTACTTTGCTTCGTTCACCTTTGCCTCGATCCTGACTAGTCTCCCAGTCCCTTCCGTCAAAAAAACATCCCCACAGCATTATGCAGCCCCCACCATGCTTCACCGTAGGGATGGTGCTAGGTCTCCTCCAGAAGTGATGCTTGGCATTTAGGCCAAAGAGTTCAATCTTGGTTTCATCAGACCAGAGAATCTTGTTTCTCATGGTTTGAGAGTCTTTAGGTGCCTTTTGGCAAACTCCAAAAGGGCTGTCATGTGCCTTTTACTGAGGAGTGGCTTCTGTCTGGCCACTCTACCATAAAGGCCTGACTTGTGGACTGTTGCAAAGATGGCTGTCCTTCTGGAAGTTTCTCCTATGTCCACAGAGGAACTCTGGAGCTCTGTCAGAGTGACCATCGGGTTCTTGGTCACCTCCCTGACCAAGGCCCTTCTCCTCCGATTGCTAAATTTGGCTGGACGACCAGCTATAGGAAGAGTCTTGGTGGTTCCAAATTTCTTCCATTTAAGAATGATGGAGGCCACTGTGTTCCTGGGGATCTTCAATGCTGCATAAATGGTTTGGTTCAGTTTCTTATTATGGGGTATTATGTGTAGATTGCTGAGGATTTAAAAAAATAATTAATCAATGTATTATTAATTTGATTTATTAATCAATTTTAGAATAAGTCTGTAACGTACCAAATGTGGAAAACGTCAAGGGGTCTGAATACTTTCCGAAGGAACTGTGTATGAATAGGAATATGTCATTTTAATACTCCTCTTGTTCACCCTGGAAATATTGACATTTGCAACAGGTTACAATTACGATAATATGCCTGTTGGTTTTCTCCCATGCTTCTGTCAAGACACAGCAAACACCTGTGGCTCAACAACAGTAGTGAGGAGGGGCACCTGTAGTGAGGAGGGCCACCTGTAGGGTGGGGATGATGTAATCAGGTCAGCGCCAGGGGGAAATGTTTGCTGTCACAGTTAAAGGCCATGGCACAATAACCGTTTCCACACCAAGGTGGCTTGACGTGTTGATTCATATTTTTTTCTATATCCTCTGATCTCAAGCTCGTCAGCCTCCTCTTGTAGTTTCACGGCAACTTCCTAGGAGTGTGTGTGTGTGTGTGTGTGTGTGTGTGTGTGTGTGTGTGTTCTGTGACCCTCAACAAATAAATGTGCTGCCTGTCCAGAATGCTTAGGGCATATTGTTTGGGTCAATAGCTGTCATAGTTCCCAGCTCATGCCACATCGCAAATAGGAAGTCTGCTATCAACAGTCAAAAAGCATCAACCTCAGCACAAACCTTCAACACAGCATATTCCTTCTTTTGTTTTTACACGCTATAAATCTTTTAAAACTACTGCAAATACAAGGTGGGATGTAAGAGAGCTAACGGAGAGTCAGTGTGTGTGTTTGTTCCAAGTGTGAGCTTGTTTGTCCAACTTGATTTGGTACGCTAACTCATTGTTGGTGCTCCCGAGTGGCGCAGTGGTCTAAGGCACTGCATCTCATGGTTAGAGGCGTTACTACAGACCCTTTTTCAATTCCAGGCTGTATCATAACCAGCCGTGATTGGGAGTCCCATAGGGTGGCACACAATTGGCCCAGTGTAGTCAATTTAGGGTTTGGCCGGGGTAGGCCGACTTTGTAAATAAGAATTTGTTATCGGACCCTTTTTTACATTTTTGCCTAAAATGACGTACCCAAATCTAACTGGCTGTAGCTCAGGACATGAAGCAAGGATATGCATATTCTTGATACGATTTGAAAGGAAACATTTTGAAGTTTGTGGAAATGTGAAATTAATGTAGGATAATATAAGACATTAGATCTGGTAAAAGATAATACAAAGATTTTGTATATTTTTTTGTTCCATCATCTTTGAAATGCAAGAGAAAGGCCATTATCTGACCTTGGACTCTAGGTGCAATTTAGATTTTGGCCACTAGAAGGCAGCAGTGTATGTCCAAAATTTTAGACTGATCCAATGAACTATTGTATTTATGTTCAAAATGTTGTATCAAATCTGCCCAAATGTGCCTAATTGGGCAATATATACATATATATACATTTCAAGTACATAACTGTGCACTCTCTTCAAACAATAGCATGGTATGTTTTCACTATAATAGCTACTGTAAATTGGACAGTGATGTTAGCATATAAGATATATCTATATGTTCTGGGAAATGTTCTTGTTACTTACAACGTCATGCTAATCACATTAGCGCACATTAGCTCAACCGTCCCGAGGGTGGGACACCGATCTGTAGATTATTAACTGACTTGCCTAGTTAAATAAAGATTAAATAAAAACACATAAATTGGTTTTGACTACAGCCACTGGCGTAGTCAATCCCCCCCAAAAATATATTTTTTTGGGAGGGTTGGGGTCTCCTCTGAGGTCATGCCCCCCAGATAGAAAATGAATACGTCATAAACCATAAAAAAGCTTTAGAATTACAGTAAATTAGCTCTAAAACTGCAAAAGTTTCTCTTAGCCTGAGCTTTGCTCAGACCACTGCTGCCAACAAAGGAAAAAGAGTACATCTTGCATGTTTGGCTGACCATATAGTATAATAGCATAAACATACTCATCTGAATTCATAAGGTGTAACACGCAGACTTTGAGGGACGATGTACTTCTCCACTTCACGCCATCTGTTTTCACCTCTAACCTACCTCGAGGTTCTCCCTCACATTCAGCTGTAACTGCAATCAATATCCAGTCCACTGGCTGGATTCACTTACTTAGTTCAAAAGCTGGAGGCGAAGCAGCATTTCCAATACTTTGTATAGTGGGAGAGTTGTTTAGAAGTGGGATACGTGAAGAGTGAGATCCATCACATTTGGACCATATCCATAAGAAATTCTGGCATATGCTACATTTTGGCGCTTGGCTGCGTTGTGGATTTTCGATTAGCAACTCTTTAGTGTTTACAGATGCTAGGCTTAATTAAAAGTAATGACTGAGACACAGCTCAGACCCTAAGAGGAGTGAATAATTAATAATATCAATTTTAAACATGGTGTGGGATGCTAATATAATATTTGAATATTTTTAAATAAATTGCCAGTGGTGAAAATGGTTTCTGGACCATTGCATTCATTTAGCATAAGTTTAGTAAACAAACTATATATCACCATCAATGTTTTCCTTGTCGATTTTAATTGGCTACTGGAGAGCTGGTCCAACTCAAACAGTGTTATCTAGGGGGACTAAATGTTTGCGCTCTCAGATCTATTTTTTTCCCTCGTCCTTGTTAAAATGGTGGCAGAGAGGAGTCTTCTTCTTCACGTCTTGGGGTCACTGTGGTCTTCTGGGTTTCACCACAGAGACGACACACGGGGTGAACTAATGACAGTGCCCAAATGAGCAGAGCCAACCCTGGGCCGCTGAGCACACAATGGCAGAGTTAACCACAGCTATCAAGGAAACTGTAGGGCGGCCATTTTGGAGCTTTCAGGGGGTCGAAACTGACAGTTGGAGCAATCATCATTAGCATAATCAGGGCCATACAGGAGATATGGTAGATGGCACCTTGTTTGGAGGGGTGACTCAACATTGACATCAATCTTGAAGGATTACATTGAAAACCTGCTCTAACTCTTTTTATTCAATGTATGGATTTCGAGGGTTTTGAGTGCTCAGGTGACTGTAGTATGATTCGATGGTATGTTCAGCAATAAGAACATGGATCAAATTATGTGACAGGTGTTTGTAGCGAGGAGCTTGTCATTTAAGGAGAGGCAACAAGGTGACCTGGGGAAAGAGAGGTGGAATCTCTTGAGCCGCAAATGAATGACGAACATCAGGAAAGACTAATGAGTTTTTCCGTCTCTTTTCTGAGGTTATTGTTTTTTTTAGTTTTTTTTTATCTCCAGTAAAGTTGAGTCAAGAATCCTCTCCAAACTATAGTAAGGCCTCCCAGCTCAGCACTGAAGTGATGACAGTACCATATACTGTATGTCCGTGATGAGAATATAACAATAGCTGTTGATTATGTTGCATTCTATGGCCACTACAATGGTACAATCACCAGGGACTGTTGGACTCTGTTCTGCTCATATTCATCCAATTTAACCCTTCACCAATATACAGTACAGCGCACCCGAGAGTGTGTTTTGTGAGCACTCAGCCGAGTTTCTATACCATTTGTGTAGGTAGCTCTTATGATTGCAGGACTTGAAGGGACCAATGAGCCTAATGCTCAGTCACATCTCCATTCTGCCAGACTCCCAGGTGTGAGTGATGTATGTTCACTCAACCTCCAGTGACGAAACTGCCAATTACCTCCCTTTGTTAAAGTGAACACCAAAGCCTGGCTTACTCCAAACAAACTGGATTATATTATTGCTTACCATTATTACTCAGGGGAGGTGAAACCGCAGTCAAACTTAATAAAGGTAAAGCTGTGCTCACAAAAACACCTCCTCAACAATAGCCTAGCTGCACGCACCAAAACAGTCGGACATCCAACTACCCATTTTGCTTCTCTGCCGGTTCTTCCTGCAGGCATTTCCATAGGTCACAGGAAGAAATATCCTTATGGTACCTCATCAAATAAGACCACATTTTGTCTGACATATTTGCAAAGAGAGGAGAGTAACTCTCTCTCCTTCTCTATTTTCTTGTTAATAAAAAGAGAAGTGCTCACTCTCGGATGAGAGTTGGATCATTTTAATAATAAGGACGACTAAGCCGATGGAGCTTGTGGATGTCTGTTTCTGAGAAGTGTCTAGCTGTTCAAAAAACAGTCACAAATTTCTCACATTCAGGTTCCTGTTCACTGTTCCTCTCTTTGGCAGATGGTAAGATTTCCAGTTGATAAATAAACACTCAAATCTGAAATCTGGTACGTGTCAAAAGGTGTTTTTGGGGGAAAAGTTGGTCCCACTTTACAATGAACCGGGGGAAAAACATATGTACTTACATAGTAATTACATAGGCAGGTAGGCTACATTGAAACTACAGAGTGGTTACCCAGTGGTGTAAAGTACTTAAGTAAAAATACTTAAGTTGTTTTTTGGAGTATCTATACTTCACTTGACTATTTATATTTTGACTACTTTTACTTTTTTTTTTCTTTTTTTCTTTATTTAACCAGGCAAGTCAGTTAAGAACAAATTCTTATTTTTAATGACGGCCTGGGAACAGTGGGTTAACTGCCTGTTCAGGGGCAGAACGACAGATTTGTACCTTGTCAGCTCGGGGGTTTGAACTCGCAACCTTCCGGTTACTAGTCCAACACTCTAACCACTAGGCTACCCTGCCGCCCTTTTACTTTTACTTCACTACATTCCTAAAGAAAATGATGTACTTTTTACTCCATATATTTTTCCTGACACCCAAAAGTACTCATTACATTTTGAATGCATAGCAGGACAGGAAAATGATCCAATTCACACACTTATCAAGAGAACATCCCCACCGACTCTTATCTGGCAGACTCACAAAACACACATGCATCATTTGTAAATTATGTCTGAGTGTTGGAGTGTGGCCCTGGCTATCCATAAATTTAAAAAACAAGAAAATGGTGCCTTCTGGTTTGCTTAATATAAGGAATTTGAAATGATTTATACTTTTCCTTTTGATACTTAAGTATATTTTAGCTATTTACATTTATATATGTAAAACTTAGATGTGTAAAAAGTATATGTAAAACCAAATACTTTTCAACTTTTACTCAGGTAATATTTTACTTGGTGACATTCACCTTTACTTGAGCCATTATTAAGGTATCTTTACTTTTACTCAAGTATGACAATTGGGTAGTTTTTCCACCACTGTGGTTACCTATAGTTAGTTACATAGTGCTTAAAACTGTTATCTGTTTGTAGCTTGCACAATTGAAACATTCACAAATAAAAATGGACCTAATTGAATGTAACGCAGTCATTCTAGGGTGTGATGATTCAAGCTGGGAAGAGGATATTTACAAAGAACTTACTTGACATACACGGAGTGTACAAAACATTAAGGACACTTGCTCTTTCCATGACATAGACTGACCAGGTGAATCCAGGTGAAAGCTGTGATCCCTTATTGATGTCAGATGGTAAATCCACTACAGTCAGTTTAGATGAAGAGGAGGGTTACATTCAGAGGGTGAATGGGCAAGGGTGAATGGGGGGGCTGTTCCAGAGTCTAGATGATCTGTGGCAGGCTGACAGAATCTTGGAACCTCAGACGACACTCGGCCCCCTAGTTCTATGGCACACAGGCGAGCGGGCAGCGGTTCAGTGCACAAATGTGATGGCGTCTCTTGGGCTCTGAAAGGCGTTCAAGTGGGCACAGCATTCACGCTCCAGTGGCCAACTGTCCCGGGGAGTCACAACAGACCTGGCTGGCATGGATTAGAGGTGACACTCACTGGACCGTCCACCTGGCTGGAAAAAAGTCAAGTCGCTAGTTACTAGAGTCCATTCAGAAAGTATTCAGACCCCTTGACCTTCCCCCATTTTGTTATGTTACAGCCTTATTCTAAAAAGGATTCAGTAGTTTTTTCCATCAATCTACACACAATATCCCATAATGACAAAGCAAAAACAAGTTTTTATAAAAATAAAGAAAAACATAAGTATTCAGACCCTTAACTCAGTAATTTGTGAAAGCACCCTTGGCAACGATTACAGCCTTGCACCTTCTTGGGTATGGCGCTACAAGCTTGGCACACCTGTATTTGGGGAGTTTTTCACATTCTTCAAGCTCTGTCAGGTTGGATGGGGAGCCTCGATGCACAGCTATTTTCAGGTCTCTTCAGAGATGTTAGATCGGGTTCAAGTCGGGCTTTGTTTGGGCCATTCAAGGACATTCAGAGATTTGTCCCGATGCCACTCCTGCGTTGTCTTGGCTGTGCTCTTATGGTCGTTGTCCTTTTGGAAGGTGAACCTTCACCCCAGTCTGAGGTCCTGAGCGCTCTGGAGAAGGTTTTCATCCAGGATCTCTGACTCGTCTCAGTCCTTGCTCCTCAAAAACATCCCCACAGCATGATGCTGCCGCCACCATGCTTCCCCATAGGGATGGTGACAGGTTTCCTCCAGACTTGATGCTTAACATTCAGGCCAGAGTTCAATCTTCGTTTCATCAGACCAGAGAATCTTGTTTCTTATGGTCTGAGAGTCCTTTAGGTGCCTTTTGGCAAACTCCAAACAGGCGGTCATGTGCCTTTTACTGAGGAGTGGCTTCTGTCTTGCCACTCTACCATAAAGGCCTGATTGGTGGAGGGCTGCAGAGATGGTTGTCCTTCTGGAAGTTTCTCCCATCTCCACAGAAGAACTCTTGAGCTCTGTCAGAGTGAACATTGGGTTCTTGGTCACCTCCCTGACCAAGGCCCTTCTCCTCCGATTGCTCCGTTTGGCTGGGCGGCCAGCTCTAGGAAGAGTCTTGGTGGTTCCAAACTTATTCCATTTAAGAATGATGGAGGCCGCTGTGTTCTTGGGGAATATCAATGCTGCAGACATGTTTTGGTACCCTTCCTCAATCTGTGCCTTGACACAATCCTGTCTCGGAGCTCTACGGACAATTCCTTCGACCTCATGGCTTGGTTTTTGCTCTGACATGCACTGTCAACTGTGGGACCTTATAGGCAGGTGTGTGCCTTTCCAAATCATCTCCAATCAATTGAATTTACCACAGGTGGACTCCAATCAAGTTGTAGAAATGTCTCAAGGAGGATCAATGGAAACAGGATGGACCCAAGCTCAATTTCGAGTCTCATAGCAAATGGTCTGAATACTTATGTAAATGTTTTCGCTTTTTCATTATGGGGTATTGTGTGTTGATTGATGAGGCAAAACATTTATTTAATCCATTTTAGAATAAGGCTGTAACGTAACAAAATGTGGAAAAAGGGAAGGGGTCTGAATACTTTCCGAATGCACTGTATGCACCAATGTTTTGACTAACAAAGTCACAATTTGATGTGTTGACTAAAATAGTAAGACTGATTAGATTGAGGAAGGATATGACTAAGATATCCATAAGATAAGGTGATATTGTATTGTAATTTGGTTGAAATACCTCTTTGCAAAATGCAATACACCCCAGCCAAATTGGAGAGATATATTTCCCAGTCTTCCACAGGGACTTGAAGTGCTCACAGAGCCATAAGAATGTGTGACTAGCTCAGAATTGTATTCATGATTCCTTAGTAAAACACCCCTTTCCAGACCCCTCACTCCTTTTGCCCCGCTTCTCTAGTGCTCTTTTATTAGGGAAAAACTCAAACTCCCTTGAGGGTGAATTAGCCGGCGAGAAGTCAAAGTAGCTTTGCACATTGGCACATTCAATATTACTTAATGTAACGGCTCTATGAGTAATGCACATATATTACTGCCACTAGGTCTGCTGGGAGAAAAGGGAGGCATGGTAAAAAGCTAATGCTTCCTTCAGAGGCAGTATTTGCAATCACATTTGAGTGACTTCTGTGGAGGAATGGATGGTCTGACGCAACTGTCTGTGTACGGAGCTAAGTTCTGTCATTAGGGAGTCCTTAGGACTCCGATGTAGTATGTGAAGTTGGGAACAAAGACCTAGGGACCTTTTTAATGTTTCTTCTGACTGTGTTTGGCTTGTGTGCACAACAGTGCGACTGCAGGAGAAACCAATTAGGGAAAAAGAAACAGACCATGAAGGCTGCGTTTAGACAGGCAGCCAAATTCTGATTTTTTTTCCCCACATTGATCTTTTGACCAATCACATCAGATCGTTTTCAGAGCTGATCTGATTGGTCAAAAGACCAATTACTGAAAAAATATCAGAATTGTATTGCCTGTCTAAACGCAGCCTCTGTTCCTAACAATGTATCAGTTTGACCCCCAGTAAAACAGCATCAAACTGTGTCTCTTCACCCTGGGTACATGTTCAGTCATCTGAGGAGAATAGAGGTAATCAGTGCATGTTTGATCACACTGCCCGGAAGACAGTGTTTTGGGAGAGGTGGATGAGGTTGGAGCGAGGCGCAAAGGATGAGCTAATCAGATGACTGTCCAATAGCGACATGAGTTCTCCCCAGACACAGAGCCATTGGCTCCCTCACTGCAGCATCTCGGCAGTCATTTCAGTTCTTCGGATCCCATCCGTTTCTACAGAGCTTAAATGCCACTCACGTCCAGAGGGAGTGTCTGGGAGAGTGGGGTTACATGATGAGAATGAATACAGACTATTACTACCCTTACAAGACTCCAGGAGAGAAGAGGCAGAGCAAAAGAAAACTCAGGTTTATTTTAACTACATTCTCTCTGGTATCACACCTCCTGCATTTCACCGAGTTGGATTAATAAATAAACAAACAAACCCAAACTCAGATAGGAACATTATATTCTCATCTCTTCCATATGGATGTTGTTGTGGTGGACCACAGCCAAAAAACACACAAACGTACCCACCACACACAGTAGTTGGAAGGGGAAATCTGCAGCTGCTCCATCCATTTTTGGATGCGTAAATTAATATGTACCCCTTGATTTTTCAAAAAAATAACTTATACATTTTCTCATGAGCATAGTTTAACTGTCATACCCCATCAGAACCTGTCAGCATATGCGCTACTGGTGTTGAAGTTAGGTGCAGGAGAGCAGAGAGTTGTGATCTACTGGTGTTGAAGTCAGGTGCAGGAGAGCAGAGAGTCGTGATCTACTGGTGTAGAAGTCAGGTGCAGGAGAGCAGAGAGTTGTGATCTACTGGTGTAGAAGTCAGGTGCAGGAGAGCAGAGAGTTGTGATCTACTGGTGTAGAAGTCAGGTGCAGGAGAGCAGAGAGTCGTGATCTACTGGTGTAGAAGTCAGGTGCAGGAGAGCCGAGAGTTGTGATCTACTGGTGTAGAAGTCAGGTGCAGGAGAGCAGAGAGTTGTGCCCTACTGGTGTTGAAGTCAGGTGCAGGAGAGCAGAGAGTTGTGCCCTACTGGTGTTGAAGTCAGGTGCAGGAGAGCAGAGAGTTGTGATCTACTGGTGTTGAAGTCAGGTGCAGGAGAGCAGAGAGTTGTGCCCTACTGGTGTTGAAGTCAGGTGCAGGAGAGCAGAGAGTTGTGCTCTACTGGTGTTGAAGTCAGGTGCAGGAGAGCAGAGAGTTGTGATCTACTGGTGTTGAAGTCAGGTGCAGGAGAGCAGAGAGTTGTGATCTACTGGTGTAGAAGTCAGGTGCAGGAGAGCAGAGAGTTGTGATCTACTGGAGTAGAAGTCAGGTGCAGGAGAGCAGAGAGTTGTGATCTACTGGTGTTGAAGTCAGGTGCAGGAGAGCAGAGAGTTGTGATCTACTGGTGTGCAGGAGAGCAGAGAGTTGTGATCTACTGGAGTTGAAGTCAGGTGCAGGAGAGCAGAGAGTTGTGCCCTACTGGTGTTGAAGTCAGGTGCAGGAGAGCAGAGAGTTGTGATCTACTGGTGTTGAAGTCAGGTGCAGGAGAGCAGAGAGTTGTGATCTACTGGTGTTGAAGTCAGGTGCAGGAGAGCAGAGAGTAGTGATCAGGCGCACACTTTATTCTGCAGAAGCAAACAACAGACGGACGCAACAGTGTCCAACAAACCTCCAGCCAAAGGCAAAAGTGCAAAGCGCAACAAAGTCACAAATAAGCAAAAATGTATGACAATTAAACATACTCCGGGTTGAAACATAGTACCCCGGGGAAAAGGCGCGTCAATACAAAACACTTAACAAAACAATCCCACACAAAGACATGGGGGGAACAGAGGAATATATATATGCAGTTGATTAGGGAATGTAAACCAGGTGTGCGGGGAACAAGATAAAACAAATGGAAAAATGAAAAATGGAGGGGCGATGGCTAGAAGGCCTGTGACTTCGACCGCCGAACACCGCCCGAACAAGGAGGGGAGCCGACTTCGGCGGAAGTCATGACAGAACCCAAAATATAAGCTTGTTTTATCACAATGTTTGCAAACAAAGTAAATATAAACAAACACTGTACAGCCTCAAAACATGGTTAAAACTATAATTCTATATTATGGATGGTCAGTCCTTGCATCCATAAATCTGTTTATGAATTTGAGAGTGGTTCCATTTCTCCAGGCCCTCCTTCAGTTTTTTACCAAAACTCAATGGATCGTCTTCTTCTCTCCTGATTATCTGTTTCACACAGAGCCCTCCTGAGACTACATTCTTCCTCTCTATTTCTCACCAAGATAAAAGCTGCTGTGTTGCAACACAAAACTCTTTTTGGGGGATGCACAACAGAGAGGTCCGTAGGGAGTGGAGGACGACCAAATCCAACCCAAACATATCTGAAAAAGGGCTTGTGTTAAGGGAATGTACTACAGCAACATTTTGAAATGTACATCCAATTTTTGTGTACCGTATTCATTCCACCTCAGTCAGTGCTATTGACCAACATAACAGAACCCTAACACAAAAGTATGAACAATCATAGCAATCTTTCCAATCTGTCTGTTAATCTGTAGTATCCTACCCCAAACATTTCCACACCTAAAAAAACACTGATTTTGGAGTCACAAAGAGTACTTCTCCTGCATGTACTATGTCCTCAGAGTATTCCTCCTGCATGTAGCCTGCTATATCCTCAGAGTATTCCTCCTGCATATAGCCTGCTATGTCCTCAGAGTATTCCTCCTTCATGTAGCCTGCTATATCCTCAGAGTATTCCTCCTGCATATAGCCTGCTATATCCTCAGAGTATTCCTCCTGCATGTAGCCTGCTATATCCTCAGAGTATTCCTCCTGCATGTAGCCTGCTATATCCTCAGAGTATTCCTCCTTCATATAGCCTGCTATATCCTCAGAGTATTCCTCCTGCATGTAGCCTGCTATATCCTCAGAGTATTCCTCCTGCATGTAGCCTGCTATATCCTCAGAGTATTCCTCCTGCATATAGCCTGCTATGTCCTCAGAGTATTCCTCCTGCATGTAGCCTGCTATATCCTCATAGTTGGTTTGAGAGAGCCGCTGAAACTTTTGATGTTTGCATTCTTTTTTCCACTTTTGTGACAAAGGCCCTACAGACATCATTTGTTGAGGTGGAATTTACCAACATACAGGATGTACAGTATGTTTGGGATTGGACTGCAGTAGAGGCATTTTATAGGAGCAGGGCAAAGGAGTCAGGGGAAGACTTTAATCATCGCACACAGGGGAAAGAACATGGAGACCCTTCTGAATAGGTCTATTGTTCCCTTTGGAGTAGCCATAAGAAAACATGGTGATGACGAAAGATGCAGGTTAGCAAACTCCCTTTCATGTTTTTCAGTCTTTCTGTGTCACAGCTGTCTGTGTCTCGGAACCATGAGGAGCCTCATATAAACATAGTCAATCAGAAATGCTGAATGTTCAGCTTGAAAACACCACATCCACAATTCGTTCTGCTTCAACACGGTATTAATTGAAGAATATCCGATGCAAGAATGTCTGAAATCTTCATTGTTGTTTTCCTTTTGATTAGTACTCCATGAAAGGAATTCAATATACCTCTTGTGTCTGTTATTGAACTATTTACTGTGTTTTTGCAGTTATTGGGAAACAGGTTGCATTCAGAGATATGAATCCATAGCAAGCTAAGGAAGACATCTCTCATGCTGAGAAGGTATTTATTCCTGAACAGAGACAATTGAAAACACTTGTTGTGCAAAATTGAAAACTGAGAGAATCGGTGGGAGAGATCAGAGGTGGGAAAATTAAAGATGTCCTTCATTGAATGATATTGGTCGCTTTGACATCAGTAGATTACATTAAATGCCATTAGGTCAGAGAAGACGACAAAAGTCACAGGGGGACAATAGCGGATGTTGGAGTTAGTTCATATCAGGTTACTAAAACCCTTTCATTTTATTGACTGATTACCCAAAAGTCTCACCAAGTAATAGGACACTGATTAAACTTTAGAGAGACGCTTTATACATAGAAGGGAATCCAAAGTACCTGTATTGCACAGTGGTTTTGGGAGGGGGGGGGGGGACACATAACGCCTTTGAAAAAAGGCTAAATGTGTTCTGTCTAACAGAAAACCATTTAAATGCATTAGAAGAGGCTTTCATTTTCAGATTAAACCCTTGGGATGACACATCGCCATATTCGTTGTCAACAGAAGATTTCCATAATGTTTTCTACAGGTAATATCTTTAACTCAGAAACAATTGTTTCTATCCAGCTCGAAGGACCATGAAAATGAATGCCGCACTCACACACATTCACACGCACGCACGCACACTTACACACAAACACACACTTACACACACACAGCTCTCATAATTGAGTGAGGTTATCCGTTCCTTCCAGTAGACGAAGCACACAGTGACATACAATAAATAATTGTCAATAAAACAGCAATTCAATTTAATTGACTGCATTTGACAGCCTTAGAGACATCATCTACAATGTTTAAATAATTCAGGTCTTAAAACCTAGGGGGAAATTCAGCTGTAATTGATTGCCAGTTACCTTGGTATTTGGCATCACACAGACAACTTAGGGCTAAAGAAGGCTGCCTGAATGTTGATTAGTTGTTGGTCTTTTCTCAATATCCCAATATCCCGGCAGGCTAAATGTGACATTCGACGTCTCCACTGTGTTATGCACAGGGAGAGTAAAACAACCGTTGATATACAGTGTATTCGGAAAGTGTTCAGACCTGTTGACGTTTTCCACATTTTGTTATGTTACAGCCTTATTCTAAAATGGATTAAATATATGTTTTTCATAAACAATCTACAAACAAATCCCCATGATGACAAAGCAAAACTGTTTTTTAAAAGTTTTTGCAAATGTATAAAAAAACAAAACAGATTTACCTTATTTACACAAGTATTCAGACCCTTAGCGATGAGACTACAAATAGAGCTCAGGTGCATCATGTTTCCATAATTCATCCTTGAGATGTTTCTACAACTTGATTGTAGTCCACCTGTGGTAAATTAAATTGATTGGACATGATTTAGAAAGGCACACACCTGTCTATATAAGGTCCCACAGTTGACAGTGCATGACAGAGCAAAAACCAAGCTATGAGGTTGAAGGAATTGTCCATAGAGCTCTGAGACAGGATTGTGTCGAGGCAGAGATCTGGGGAAGAGTACCAAAACATTTCTGCAGCATTGACGGTCTACAAGAACACAGTGGCCTCCATCGTTCTTAAATGGAAGAAGTTGCCCGGACAAACTGAGCAATCGGGGGAGAAGTGCCTTGGTCAGGGAGGTGACCAAGGACCCGACTTGTTTTTAGGAGGCATTAGAAGAAGACAAAAATGTATGTTACCAATTCAATGACATCTATTGCAGGATCGATCAATGTTAAAGTTAACATAGTTGGCCATATATGGATGTTACATTTTACTTTATGGGTTGGTTATGAAGGCTTCTTCTAACCCATCACTTTCGACGACAGTTGAAGTCGGAGGTTTACATACACCTTAGCCAAATACATTTAAACTCAGTTTTTCACAATTCCTGACATTTAATCCTGGTAAAAATTCCCTGTCTGTTAAGATCACCACTTTATTTTAAGAATGTGAAATGTCAGAATAATAGTAGAGTGATTTATTTCATCTTTTATTTATTTCATCACATTCCCAGTGGGTCAGAAGTTTACATACACTCAATTAGTATTTGGTAGCATTGCCTTTAAATTGCCTTTACATTTGGGTCAAATGTTTGAGGTAGCCTTCCACAAGCTTCACACAATAAGTTGGGTGAATTTTGACCCATTCCTCCTGACAGAGCTGGTGTAACTGAGTCAGGTTTGTAGGCCTCCTTGCTCGCACACAATTTTCCAGTTCTGCCCACAAATGTTCTACAGGATTGAGGTCAGGGCTTTGTGATGGCCACTCCAATACCTTGACTTTGTTGTTCTTAAGCCATTTTGACACAACTTATGCTTGGGGTCATTGTCCATTTGGAAGACCCATTTGCAACCAAGCTTTAACGTCCTGACTGATGTCTTGAGATGTTGCTTCAATATATCCACCTAATTTTCCGCCCTCATGATGCCATCTATTTTGTGAAGTGCACCGTTTCCTCCTGCAGCAAAGCACCCCCACAACATGATGCTGCCACCCTTGTGCTTCACGGTTGGGATGGTGGTGTTCGGCTTGCAAGCCTCCCAATTTTTCCTCCAAACATAACGATGGTCATTATGGCCAAACAGTTCTATTTTTGTTTCATCAGACCAGAGAACATTTCTCCAAAAGGTACGATCTTTGTCCCCATGTGGAGTTACAAACTGTAGTCTGGCTTTTTATGGCAGTTTTGGAGCTGTGGCTTCCTCCTTGCTGAGCGGCCTTTCAGGTTATGTCAATATAGGACTCGTTTTACTATGGATATAGATACTTTTGTACCTGTTTCCTCCAGTATCTTCACAAAGTCCTTTGCTGTTGTTCTGGGATTGGTGTGCACTTTTCGCACCAAAGTACGTTCATCTCTAGGAGACAGAATGCGTCTCCTTCCTGAGCGGTTTGACAGCTACGTGGTCCCATGGTGTTTATACTTGCATGCTATTGTTTGTACAGATGAACGTGGTACCTTCAGGCGTTTGGAAATTGCTCCCAAGGATGAACCAGACTTGTGGAGGTCGACAATTCTTTTGATTTTCCCATGATGTCAAGCGGAGAGGCACTGAGTTTGAAGGTAGGCATTGAAATACATCCACAGGTACACCTCCAATTGACTCAAATTATGTCAATTAGCCTATATTAGCCTGTATGTAAACTTCTGACCCACTGGAATTATGATACAGTGAATTATAAGTGAAAAAATCTGTTTGTTGGAAAAATTACTTGTGTCATGCACAAAGTAGATGTCCTAACCGACTTGCCAAAACTATAGTTTGCGAACAAGAAATTTGTGGAGTGTTTGAAAAACAAGTTTTAATGACTTCAACCAATGTGTATGTAAATTTCCAACTTAAACTTTACAGTACATATAATAATACGATTCAATTATATCTTTACATTTAAAACCAAAGTCTATCAGAATTCCAATAAATGTTATACACTTTGATCTTCAATTACATATTTTTTTACCTTTATTTAACTAGGCAAGTCAGTTAACCTCTTACACTTATGGTGGCGCTATTTCATTTTTGGAAGAAAAACGTTCCCGTTTTAAACAAGATATTTTGTCACAAAAAGATGCTCGACTATGCATATAATTGCTACTGTTCGAAAGAAAACACTCTGACGTGTCCAGAAATACAAATATCTTCTCTGTGCGTGCCCTAGAACGTGAGCTTCAGGCAAAACCAAGATGACTTGGCATCCAGGAAATGACAAGGATTTTTGAGGCTCTGTCTTTCATGATCTCCTTATATGGCTGTGAACGCAAGAGGAATGAGTCTGCCCTTTCTGTCGTTTCCCAAGGTGTCTGCAGCATTGTGACGTATTTGTAGGCAGATCGTTGGAAGATTGACCATAAGAGACCACATTTACCACGTGTCCGCCCGGTGTCCTGCGCCGAAATTGGTGCGCAAAAGTCACCTGCCAGTATTTTTCCATGGGGCAGAGAGAGAGAAGCAAGCTTCCAAGAACTGCATGTCAATGAAGAGATATGTGAAAAAACACCTTGAGGATTGATTCCAAACAACGTTTGCCATGTTTCGGTCGATATTATGTAGTTAATCCGGAAAAAGTTTCACGTTGTAGGTGACTGCATTTTCGGTTCGTTTCGGTAGCCAGGCGCAATGTAGAAAACGGAACGATTTCTCCTACACACAGACGCTTTCAGGAAACACTGCGCATTTGGTATGTGGCTGGGAGTCTCCTCATTGAAAACATCAGAAGCTCTTCAAAGGTAAATGATTTTATTTATTTGGTTATCTGGCTTTTGTGAAAATGTTGCGTGCTACATGCTACAGAAAATGCTATGCTAGCTTTGCATACTCTTACACAAATTAGTCAATTTCTATGGTTCAAAAGCATATTTTGAAAATCTGAGATGACAGTGTTGTTAAGAAAAGGCTAAGCTTGAGAGCAAACGCATTATTTTAATTTTATTTGCAATTTTCAGAAATCGTTAACATTGCGTTATGCTAATGAGCCTGAGGCTTAGTCACAATCCCGGATCCGGGATGGGGAGTTTCAAGAGGTTAAGAACAAATTCTTATTTACAATGACTGCTGGGCGATTATGCAGTGCCCTATGGGACTCCCGATCACAGCTGGATGTGATGCAGCCTGGATTTGAACCATGGAATCATGTAGTAACCAAAACATATATATATATATTTTATATTTGAGATTCTTCAAAGTAGCCACCCTTTGCCTTGATGACAGCTTTGCACACTCTTGGCATTCTCTCAACCAGCTTCAGGTTGAGTGATGTGTGTGATGGTTCCAGATCCTAATGGCCAACAATCGAGACCTTGAACCGGAAAAGAGGAGCGGGTACATGGTAATGTTGAGGGATGAGGCAAGGTTCTGGTCCATAAAGTTCCCTGTGGCGCCGGAATCCACTAAAGCTAAAGACAGTACATTAGGGACAGTCAGCCACAGTGAGTCTAGCAGGAAGAGCTGAATCCGGAATACTTACTCCTGGTCCAGGGGATGGAACATCAAGTGACCGGTCCTCTGCTCTAATGGATCCCGGATTCTGTAATATTGGACACCGCTGGAGCTTGTGCCCTCCTTGCCCACAGTATAGACATAGCCCCAGCTGTATCCGTCTGTTCTTCTGCCGTGGAAAGGTGTGACCTCTACCTCCACGGGTTCAGGCTCTGATCCCAAGGGAGAGAAGCGATGAGAATGCCGACACTCCTGGAGAAGGTTATCCAGAGAGATGGCCATCGCAATAAGTGTGTCCAGCGTGAGGTTGTCGTCCCGACAGGCCAGTTCCTTCTGGACCTCCTTGCGCAGACCTCTTCTAAATAGAGTGTGCCGGCTCATTCCATCCACTGGAAACTGCTACTGTCCAGAAGGTGAGCGCATATTCAGCAGCCGTCTGATTCCCCTGCTGTAGCTGAAGCAGACACTTACCTCCCTGCCCTCCGTGGGATGATCGAAAATGCATTTAAACAGAGCAATAAATCCCTCATAAGAATCTAGTTCCTCCTCTCGTCTCTCCCAGACGGCTGTAGGTCATTCCAATGCCCGCCCAGTCAGCAGAGAAATAACCGTGGCAACCTTAGACCTCTCTGTGTTGGGGGCTCCCAACTGATGTGAAGAATAGAGGGAGCACTGAAGGAGGAAACCACAGCATTTGGATGGTGTACCGTCGTACTTCGGGAGGGACAGACGGTCATCGCTAACCTGAGTGGGTTGCTGAATGGGCCGTTCCGCTGGCTCACTGGGTAAACTGGCTCTAGAGTATCCTCCACTGCTGGGCTGCAACGTCTCGTGGGGGTGTTTGAGATGCTGCAGACTGCAGAGAACCTCTTCCATGGCCGTCCCAAGTTGAGCCAGCTGGTCATTGACGTAGATGGTACCCTTGTTCTTCGACCGTCTGAGAGATATCCAACTTTCCTGCTGCTGCCATAGTTGGAGTTGGTATTCTGTAATAATGGAGCTGTGAGTCGGGAAGTATGAAGCATGTGAACCATTTTAAATTAACAACGAGACAATTCCATGTGGCTACACACCGTACACAATAATAATACCATCTGGTGAGTGAACATAAGAGAGTGACATAAAGGCGAGGAAATGATGAAGGTAATGAAGTCCAGGTGTGAATCATAATGATTAACAGGTGCGCGTAATGATGAGTGCCAGGTGTACGTAATGATGGACCCCTGGACAGGTGGTTAGTATTCTGGCTACGTCGTATGCCGGAAGGGGAGGAGCAGGAGAAGATGTGACAGGAGTGTTATTCAGTATGTGTTGTGTTGGATTTGCCCCAAATATAATTCTTTGTATTCAAATCAAATCAAACAGATTTTATTTGTCACATGCACCGAATACAACCGTACAGTGAAATGCTTACTGACAAGCCCTTAATCAACAATGCAGTTTTAAGAAAGTATTTACATTTTTTTAATGTAATCTTTATTTAACTAGGCAAGTCAGTTAAGAACAAATTCTTATTTACAATGACGGCCTACACCGTCCAGACCCGGACGATGCTGAGCCGCCCTATGGGACTCCCAATCACGTCCGGATGTGATACAGCCTTGATCTGAACCAGGGACTGTAGTGACGCCTCTTGCACTGAGATGCCTTAGACCGTTGCGCTACTTGGGAGCCCATTTACTAAAATAAAGGGAAGTAAAACATTTTTTAAATATATTTTTTAAACTATTACAAATAATTAAAGAGCAACAATAAAATAACAGTAGTGAGGCTATATACAGGGAGTGTGTACCTGTGTATGTGCAGGGGCACAGTTTAGTCAAGGTAATTGAGGTATATGTCCATGTAGCTATAGGTAAAGTGACTATGCATAGATAATAAACAGAGTAGCAGCAGCGTAAACATGAGGGTGGGGGGGTCAATGCAAATAGTCTGGGTAGCCATTTGATTAGCTGTTCTGGAGTCTTATGGCCTGGGGGTAGAAGCTGTTAAGAAGCCTTTAGGACCTATACAGCCATTATACTCTGTAACTGTTTTAAAGTCACCATTGACTCATGGTGAAATCCATGAGTGCTTTCCTTCCTCTCGGGCAACTGAGTTAGGAAGGATGCCTGTATCTTTGTAGTGACTGGGTGTGTTGCTATACCATCCAAAGTGTAATTAATAACTTCACCAGGCTCAAAGGGATATTCCATGTCATTTTTTCCCCATCTACCTATAGGAGCCCTTCTTTGTGAGGCATTGGAAAAGTTCCCTGGTCTTTGTGGTTGAATCTGTGCTTGAAATTCACTGCTTTACTGAGGGACCTTACAGATAATTATATGTGTGTGGTACAGAGATAAGGCAGTCATTCAAAAATCACTATTTAAACACTAGTATTACACACAGAGTGAGTCCATACAACTTACGACTTGTTAAGCAAATTTTTACTCCTGAAATTATTTTGGCTTGCCATAACGAAAGAGTTGAATACTTATTGACTCAACACATATCAGCTTTTAATTTTTTATTATTTAGTTTAAAAAAAAGATAAACATAATTCCACTTTGGTATTGGGGAGTATTGTGTGTAGGCCAGTGACAAATGCAGACTGTAACACAACAAAATGTGGAAGAAGTCATGGGATGTGAATATTTCTGAAGGCACTGTATGTAGTCTAATGGTGTAGGTAGACCAATGGTGTATGTAGTCTAATGGTGTAGGTAGACCAATGGTGTATGTAGTCTAATGGTGTAGGTAGACCGATGGTGTATGTAGTCTAATGGTGTAGGTAGACCAATGGTGTAGGTAGAACAATTGTGTATGTAGTCTAATGGTGTAGGTAGACCAATGGTGTAGGTAGAACAATGGTGTATGTAGTCTAATGGTGTAGGTAGAACAATGGTGTAGGTAGAACAATGGTGTAGGTAGTCTAATGGTGTAGGTAGAACAATGGTGTAGGTAGACCAATGGTGTAGGTAGTCTAATGGTGTAGGTAGAACAATGGTGTAGGTAGAACAATGGTGTAGGTAGAACAATGGTGTAGGTAGTCTAATGGTGTAGGTAGAACAATGGTGTAGGTAGACCAATGGTGTAGGTAGTCTAATGGTGTAGGTAGTCTAATGGTGTAGGTAGAACAATGGTGTATGTAGTCTAATGGTGTAGGTAGAACAATGGTGTAGGTAGAACAATGGTGTAGATAGACCAATGGTGTAGTTAGTCTAATGGTGTAGGTAGAACAATGGTGTAGGTAGTCAAATGGTGTAGGTAGACCAATGGTGTAGGTAGTCTAATGGTGTAGGTAGAACAATGGTGTAGGTAGAACAATGGTGTAGGTAGTCTAATGGTGTAGGTAGACCAATGGTGTAGGTAGTCTAATGGTGTAGGTAGAACAATGGTGTAGGTAGAACAATGGTGTAGGTAGTCTAATGGTGTAGGTAGAACAATGGTGTAGTTAGTCTAATGGTGTAGGTAGAACAATGGTGTAGATAGACCAATGGTGTAGTTAGTCTAATGGTGTAGGTAGAACAATGGTGTAGGTAGTCAAATGGTGTAGGTAGACCAATGGTGTAGGTAGTCTAATGGTGTAGGTAGAACAATGGTGTAGGTAGAACAATGGTGTAGGTAGTCTAATGGTGTAGGTAGAACAATGATGTAGGTAGTCAAAACCATATTTTGCTTTGGATGCATGACAAATGATACACAGTATATTTAAAATGACAGAGCTCAGAGTAGATATACTGACATGGAGATTAAATTCGGTTTAACCCCCTGCACGCTTACTGATTTTATAAGAAAGCCATCTCGAGAAATAGTATTCTCGTAACGGATTTGACAATTCGAAGCCGAACGAGTCAAGCTGATATGAGTGGAATTCTGAACACATGGAACCAAACATGCTATCTCACCAGTGTCAGAAACCATCTCTCTCTCCAGAGGTTTCATTTATCCACATGCAGTACATGTGAACGCAATGTCACACAATGTCACACAATCTGTCCATCTGCGACTGTGTCCTGTCACACAAATTGTCCATCTGTGACTGTGTCCTGTCCTTCTCCTCTTTTCCCAGTGACACACTCAGAAGCAATTGAAGGTGATATGGGATGGAGCATTGCAAGTTAAGCAGTTGTTGCAAAATGTATGCATCTCAAGAGGAGGCAGAACGAAGAGAGAACAATTGTCAGGATTTGGCCAGAGTTGTTCCGGGTTTTGGTCACTAGATGCCCCCATTGTGCTTTTTGACCTTATGTTTTTTCCCTTGATCCCCATTATTATTTGCACCTGTGCCTCGTTTCCCTTGATTGTATTTAAACCCTTTGTTTCCCTCAGTTCTGTGCTCTGTGTTTGTATGTTAGCACCCAGCCCTAGTGTTCTGTGTACTCTTGTCGATTCCGGTGGACGCTCTTGTGGAATTCTGTTTTTGTTTTTGAGTATCTCTTGAGGCTTTTTTGTGCTATACCTACCACCTTTTGGATTTGCCATTTTGTATTGAAGGACTTCTCTTTTTTACTTTATTAAATACACCGTCTTAAGTACTGCTGTGTCTGCCTCATCTTCTGGGTTATGCTGACTATTCGTGGCTCAGTTGGTTAAGTGACTGTTTCTCACTCCGGAGACCCAGGTTCGTAACCGGGTCCTGACAGAAACACAGAGCCAAAAATGAACCCAGAGGCAGCCAGTTCCCAGGACCTTTTTGCCATGCTGTCCCACCACCAGGAGACTGTCCAACGCCACGAAGCCGCCCTGGTTCAGCAAGAGGCCTTAATGGCTAGACATTCTCATCTTCTGTCGGAGATGCTGACTTCCATTAAGCAAATATCTGATCGTCTTACCCCGGCAACAGTTCCCGTCCCAGTACCTCAGATTCACGTACCCATGGCAGTTAACCCCCTGGCTGAACCTCGTCTTCCACCTCCCCAACGGTTCTCAGGTGATCCAAGTGCTTGTAAAGGGTTTCTCACCCAATGTTCTCTCTCCTTTGAGCTACAACCCTCGTCGTTTCCCACCGACCGGTCTAAGATCGCTTATATCATCACCCTGCTGTCGGAAAAAGCCCTGGCCTGGGCTACTGCTGTGTGGGATGCCCATAGTTCCTGCTGTGCCAGCTACTCTGCCTTTGCTGAGGAATTCAAACGAGTGTTTCAAGGCCCAAGCAGTGGTTCTGACTCAGCCAAACAGCTCCTGACTCTCCACCAAGGTTGGCGCAGCGTGACGGACTATGCCATCCAGTTCCGCACGGTGGCAGCAGCGAGTGGCTGGAACAACGAGGCGCTCACGGTGTGCTTTCTGAAAGGCCTTTCCGACACTATCCAAGATGAACTGGCCACTCGGGAACCACCGGACAATCTCGAGTCCCTGATCAAGTTGGCCTCACGCATTGACCAGCGTCTGAGAGAGAGAGAACTCAACCGTAGACCTCTAGCCCCTATCAGTCCCAGCTCCGAGTCCCCACCTTTATCCTCGCTGACTCCACCGGAACCCATGCAGATTGGACGCATCTCCCAGGCTGAGAGAGACCGCCGGATGAGGGAGCGACGCTGTCTATATTGCGGCAAACCGGGCCATTTCCGTTCCACGTGTCCCGGGCTCCAGGGAAACGCTCTGTCCCGTACAGACCGGGGGAACTGTAACGGGAAACATAACCTCCTCCCATCCGTCCAACTCCCGTCTGCTCATTCCAGTCACCCTCTCCTGGGACAACCACAAGCTTCACCTTCAAGCCTTGGTAGACTCTGGAGCCGCAGGTAACTTCATGGATGGTGTCTGGGCGAAGAAGAATGGCGTTCCCTCTGAACCTCTAAGTGACCCCATGAGGGTTACTACATTGGATGGAAGCCCTTTGGGATCTGGACTTGTCACTCATGTCACTACCTCCTTGCGACTTTCAGTTTCACAACACCAGGAATTGATGAACTTTCATTTGATCTCCTGTTCTGAGTTCCCTCTCGTCCTTGGATACCCCTGGCTTCACAGCCATAACCCTCACATCGACTGGTCTGTGGGCACTATCAAGCAGTGGGGTCCTACGTGCCAAGCTACTTGTATTTTCCAGAATTCCCGAGTTCTACTCCCGAGTCTTTAGAATCCATCGACCTGACCCGAGTTCCCGAGTGTTACCATGACCTCAAACTGGTGTTTAGCAAACAGAGGGCCACCATGCTACCACCCCATAGATCTTACGATTGCCCCATCGACCTGTTTCCGGGCACTTGCCCCCCAGGGGTCGGATCTTTTCCCTATCTCCACCCGAACGAGCTGCTATGGATACCTACATCAAGGACGCTCTGGAAGCAGGCCTCATGCGTCCATCCACCTCCCCGGCGGGAGCAGGGTTTTTCTTTGTGGCCAAGAAAGACGGTGGATTACGTCCTTGCATCGACTACCGGGGACTCAATGCCATAACCGTCCGTAACCGTTACCCGCTACCCCTTATGGCTACAGCCTTCGAGCTGCTCCAGGAAGCAGTTGTTTTCACTAAGCTTGACCTGCGGAACGCATACCATCTTGTGCGGATCAGACCTGGTGACGAGTGGAAGACCGCTTTCAACACGCCTACTGGTCACTATGAATACTTGGTGATGCCCTTCGGCCTGACCAACGCCCCAGCGGTGTTCCAAGCGCTCATAAACGATGTGCTTAGGGATATGCTTAACATATTTGTGTTCGTTTACTTGGATGACATCCTCATCTTTTCGAGCTCCCTTCAAGAACACACTAAGCATGTCAGACAAGTACTCAAATGCCTCCTAGACAGCCATCTGTACGTTAAGCCGGAAAAATGTGAATTCCATTCATCCCGAGTACAATTCTTGGGATTTGTAGTGGAACCCGGTCGAGTCCAAATGGACCCCAGGAAGGTAGGGGCGGTAGCGGATTGGCCCAGCCCCAAATCCGTTAAGGAAGTTCAGCGTTTCCTGGGCTTCACAAACTTTTACCGCAAGTTCATCAAGAACTTCAGCTTGGTGGCAGCCCCTCTCTCAGCTTTAACCAAGGGTGGCAATGCAAGGTTTTTGTGGGGAAGAGAAGCTGAGACGGCCTTCCAAGGACTCAAGCAGCGCGTCCTCTCTGCTCCCATCCTGATACTACCGACTACGGATGAACCATTTGTGGTGGAGGTAGACGCATCAGAGGTTGGTGTTGGAGCTGTCCTGTCTCAGAGGGGTGAAGACAAGAAGCTTCATCCGTGCGCTTTCTTCTCACACCGGCTTACCCCGACTGAGAGGAACTACGATGTGGGGGATCGTGAACTCCTAGCGGTTAAGATGGCATTGAAGGAATGGAGACACTGGCTCGAGGGGGCTTCTCACCCGTTTCAAGTGCTTACGGACCACAAAAATCTGGAGTATATCCAGCAGGCGAAGCGGTTGAACTCTAGACAAGCTAGATGGTCTCTTTTCTTCAATCGATTCCAGTTTATCCTCACCTATCGGCCCGGGTCGAAGAATCTCAAACCGGATGCCCTGTCCCGAGTCTACGCTCCTGCCATTCGAGATGACACGGACATGCCTGTCCTTCCTGCTGCTAAGATTGTGGCTCCGATCTCGTGGCAAGTTGAGGATACCGTGAGACGTGCTCAAGCTAGCGAACCGGACCCGAAAGGAGGTCCTGCCAATCGGTTGTTTGTCCCCAAGGCAGTGAGGACTCAGGTCCTTCTGTGGGGGCACTCCTCTCGCCTCACCTGTCATCCGGGCGTAGGTCGCACCTTGGACTTCATCCAGCGTAAGTTCTGGTGGCCTACCATAAGAGAAGACGTTGCCACTTTCGTCAATGCCTGCCCCGTGTGCTGCCAGGGCAAATCTTCTCACCTCCGCCCTCAAGGACTCCTTCACCCTTTACCTGTTCCCCACAGACCCTGGTCCCATATCTCATTGGACTTTATTACTGGACTTCCTCCATCTCATGGCAATACTACTATCCTAGTCATAATCGACAGGTTTTCAAAGGCGGCCAGGTTCGTCCCTCTGACTAAGTTACCTTCTGCCAAGGAAACGGCTGAGTTGGTAATTAATCATGTGTTCCGAGTCTTCGGCATTCCTCAAGATATGGTTTCTGACAGAGGTCCCCAGTTCGCCTCAAGGTTTTGGAAGGCCTTCTGCCAACTCATGGGGCTTCTGCCAGTCTATCTTCAGGGTACCATCCGGAGTCCAACGGCCAAACAGAGAGGATGAATCAAGAGCTGGAAACCACCCTCCGATGTATGACTCGTGACAACCCGTCCACATGGTCATCCTTTATTGTTTGGGCCGAATACGCTCACAACACCTTGCGCTCCTCCTCCACTGGTATGTCCCCGCACGAGTGTCAGTTTGGCTATGCTCCTCCATTGTTCCCGGACCAGGAGGCAGAAGTCAGAGTGCCTTCAGCCTTGAAGTTCGTCAGACGCTGTCGGCTTATGTGGAGGAAGACCCGTCTTAATCTTATGCGTTCCTCACAGAGGTACCAACAACAAGCCAACAGACGTCGCCGTCCCGGGCCTACCCTGCGCCCAGGCCAGAGAGTCTGGCTCTCCACAAGAGACTTACCACTACGGGTGGAGTCTCGCAAGCTGTCTCAAAAATACATCGGTCCCTTCAAGGTTGCCAGGAGAGTTAACCCAGTTTCTTATCGCCTACACTTACCCAGATCCCTTAAGATTAATCCCACATTTCACATTTCATTGTTAAAACCTGTTGTTTTTTCTCCCCTTGTCCCGGCAGACAGACCTCCCCCTCCGCCTCGTGTCATTGGAGGCCAGCCGGCTTATACCGTCCATCGGATACTGGATTCCCGCCGGGTGCAGCGGTCCTGGCAGTATCTGGTGGACTGGGAAGGCTACGGTCCCGAGGAGCGCTCCTGGGTTCCTGCCAAAGACATCCTGGACCCTGACCTCATTCGTCAGTTCAGGGCCCTCCACCCTGAGAGAGCTGGTAGGAACGTCAGGAGCCGTTCCTAGGGGGATTCTGTCAGGATTTGGCCAGGGTTGTTCCGGGTTTTGGTCACTAGATGCCCCCATTGTGCTTTTTGACCTTATGTTTTTTCCCTTGATCCCCATTATTATTTGCACCTGTGCCTTGTTTCCCCTGATTGTATTTAAACCCTTTGTTTCCCTCAGTTCTGTGCTCTGTGTTTGTATGTTAGCACCCAGCCCTAGTGTTCTGTGTACTCTTGTCGATTCCAGTGGACGCTCTTGTGGAATTCTGTTTTTGTTTTTGAGTATCTCTTGAGGCTTTTTTGTGCTATACCTACCACCTTTTGGATTTGCCATTTTGTATTGAAGGACTTCTCTTTTTTACTTTATTAAATACACCGTCTTAAGTACTGCTGTGTCTGCCTCATCTTCTGGGTTCTGCTGACTATTCGTGGCTCAGTTGGTTAAGTGACTGTTTCTCACTCCAGCGACCCAGGTTCGTAACCGGGTCCTGACAACAATTCAATATTGTTAATAGTACTGTTCCAATACTGAGGGATACTGTATGTATGTATAATCTATGAAGGCCATCTACATATTGTAAAGTCACTGTCATGACGTACCCTGGGGGGAGGATCATAGCCCCCTCCCACTATCTCTCTTGCCACAGTTTCAGGACTTTACGAAAGGTCATAAATACCTTGTAGAAACTGCCATGCACTATTGAGAGAGTCTAAGAGAACAAATACCTCTCTTGGCCAAACTCCTAAATCTCCAAATTGGGAGAATTAAACAATATTTCCACTTTTGAGAATGTGGGAATGGTCCGTGGACACTTAAGGGACAGTTATGATGAGTGTGCTTCATTTGGACATCTCATGAAGGACAGGAAACACACATAATGGTATCTCTTAAAGTGTACATGGCCAGCTGTCAGGTTTACATCTAAATATTGTGAAACGTATGTGATTAAGCAAGAAACTATTTGTGAAAAGATGTAATGTGATAACATTCTAAATGAGAGTATGAATTTTCAAATAAAGATGAACTAGTCAGTGGCCACGCCCACGTAAGCATAGACAGTATGTCAGTGTCATGGAACTGCCCTTTTCTACTGAAATGTATAAAACCCACTCCTGACGTAAATTCACACCAGAATACGCAAACCACAGTGTAAATGGTTCTGAGACTAGGAAATGTGCAGTTGACGCAGCATGTTGAAATAGTTGGCACAACAACTCTTCCAAAGGACAAGACCATACCACGTGGAGCATTGGTTACACGGCTGGAAATGGTTAAGCTCTGAGACTATCGATCACTACAGAATAAGAGCAAATCTTAGACATATCTTAGACTAGTCTGCAGCTAGAAATTCCGAAAGTCTAGAACGAGAATACAGACAACCTCCGAAGCATCTATCCTATGATAATATTTCCTGAATGGTACTCTAAAGTATCCATTCTAACCACCTAAAACCAGAAAATACATTGTGACTTCTGTGAAAGTTAATCAGAGACTCTGATGAACCCTACAGTATGAACAAGGATTCCAACAGAGAAGACAACAACATACGGGCTTAAATATTTAAATTGCAATTATTCTCGAATGACCGGCCGTTCATGTGCAAAGGATTAGCATTTAAATTCATATAATTATAGACAGTGTGTAGTGAATCCATTTAGTCTTTCCCGCTCTCTCTCAGTCCACATTCTCTTTCCTTTGTCTACCAAGCTGTCATATCGGATTTGCCCACTAGGGACTTGTCTATCATTGTTAGTAACCAATATCTACTGTTTATTATGTATTTCTGTGTTAGATAGTTTGTATATTGCTGATTCATTATGGAAACTAGGGTTCGTGCAGATAACCAAGAATTTTACGACGTTCAGATGAGACTGATAGAAGGTAAAGAATAATTAATGACTGAAATGTAAGATTTTTAGATCTAAAAAGACTTCCCTGTGGTACCCCTGGTTATCAATGAGTTAATTGTTGCATGACGAAATCAATTAAACATTAGGTAATCGATTTGATAAAATAGCATGTCATCGCATTAATGATAGTCACAGACACGACACCACCATTAAAAAGACAGGTTACTGGGGGAAATGTATGGTCTCATAGCATGACACTCCATCCAGTAGAACTTCTTCTTCTTCACTATCTGCCCCTATATATTGCTCTCCTCCTTCACATCATTGATGGAACTGTATCAGCTTTAATACATAGTTCAAAAGGTCAAATAGGGTGTTCAAGTGGGTAACTTGTACGAGGTGTGAAATGGAAATGTGTTTTTGTTAATTTCCCAACTCCCCCGAGAGTGAGGTTACAGACATCAGGTTAGGTTACAGACTGTGACCCTGGCACAATTAGGGTTAAGTGCCTTGCTCAAGGACAGATCAACAGATTTGTCACCTTGTTGTGGATTTGAACTGGCTATAGAAAGAGATATAGAAAATAAAATTTGGTCCTAACTGATTTGCCTAGTTAAGTAAAGGTAAAAAAAAATGTGTCTTGTGTTTCTGGAGAAGCATGGACGATCCTTTTCCTCGTGAGTATTGATAGCAGGCAATGTTTCATTGTACAGTAACTCCTGCATAGTACATGTACGCACACTGAGCTGGAATTACTCAAAATGTTACAAGGTTGACCAGTCTATTCAAATGACAATAGATAAACAAGAACATTGTGTGCACTGAGTGCCATGCTCTCTTTCATCTAAAACAAGTCTTACGACTTTAGTGCTCCATAAAGCCAGCTGAGAGGTGTTTCGCGCCCGTGTGACTTTTCCCTAATCTGCTGTCAACGATAATGTGTGAAATGTAGCAATGTTGTTGATGACAAAGCCGATCCATTGGCCAATCCCCTTTAGTTTGTCAGCTCTCTTCCACTGGGAAAAAACTGGTTGAATCAATGTAATTTCCACGTAATTTCATCCCAAAACATGTGTGACGACGTTGAATAAACTTTCAAAAAGTCATCAATGAAAAGCAATTTTATATATTTTTTTCACCCAACTTTTAACCTAAATCCAATGACATTATTGTCTGCATATTCAAATAGCATTCAGCTTAGACACCCATACATATCCCACAATGCCACCAGGGGTCTCTTCACAGTCCCCTAATTCAAAACAAATTCACAGCAACAGCAGTTTCATACAAAGAAAGCCATGATCACATGAAACCCCCTTCCATCTCAAATTACTCAAACAAACAACAACATGACAAAATCTCCTGGAATGGAGAGGACTGTGAGGACACACACACACACACACACTATAACACACACACAGCCACAATATAGCACACTATAACACACACACCCACACTATAACACACACACAGACACTATAACACACACACAGACACACTATAACACACACACAGACACACTATAACACACACAGAGCCACAATATAACACACTATAACACACACACAGACACACTATAACACACACAGACACACTATAACACACACACAGCCACAATATAGCGCACTATAACACACACACCCACACTATAACACACACAGAGCCACACTATAACACACACAGAGCCACACTATAACACACAGAGACACACTATAACACACAGAGCCACACTATAACACACACAGAGCCACACTATAACACACACACAGCCACACTATAACACACAGAGACACACTATAACACACGCAGAGCCACACTATAACACACAGAGACACACTATAACACACACAGAGCCACACTATAACACACACAGAGCCACACTATAACACACACAGAGCCACACTATAACACACACAGAGCCACACTATAACACACACACAGCCACACTATAACACACACAGAGACACACTATAACACACACAGAGACACACTATAGACACACACAGAGCCACACTGTAGCACACTATAGACACACACAGAGACACACTATAACACACAGAGACACACTGTATCACACAGAGACACACTATAACACACAGAGACACACTATAACACACTATAACACACATACACACATACACACTATAACACACAGTTACACACTATAGACACACACACACATACTATAGACATACATAGCCACACTATAACACACAGAGACACACTATAACACACACATCCACGCTATAACACACACACACACACACACACACACTATAACAAACACACACACACTATAACACACACATCCACACTATAGACACACACACACATACTATAGACACACATAGCCACACTATAACACACAGAGACACACTATAAACACACATCCACGCTATAACACACACACACACACACTATAACAAACACACACACACTATAACACACACAGACACACAAAGACACACTATAACACACTTCAGACAGACGCAGACACACACAGCCATACTATAGACACACTATAACACACACACACAATAACACACACAGACACGCTACCCCATCTGTGAATAGCCCACCAAATCTACCTACCTCATTCCCATATGGTTTTTATTTACCTTTCTGCTTTTTTGCACACCAGTATCTCTACTTGCACGTCATCATCTGCTCATTTATCACTCCAGTGTTAATTTGCTAAATTGTAATTACTACGCTACTATGGCCTATCTATTGCCCTACCTCCTCACGCCATTTGCACACACTGTATATAGACTTTCTTTTATTCTATTGTGTTATTGACTGTACGCTTGTTTATTCCATGTGTAACTCTGTGTTGTTGTTTGTGTCGCACTGCTTTGCTTTATCTTGGCCAGGTCGCAGTTGGAAATGAGAACTCGTTCTCAACTAGCCTACCTGGTTAAGTAAAGGTGAAATTAAATAAATAAATAAAATAAAAGACACACACAGCCACACTATAGACACACAATAACACACACACACACACAGCCACACTATAGACACACAATAACACACACAGCCACACCATAGACACACACAGCCACACTATAGACACACAATAACACACACACACACAGCCACACCACAGACACACACAGCCACACCATAGACACACACAGCCACACTATAGACACACAATAACACACACACACACACACAGCCACACTATAGACACACAATAACACACACACACACAGCCACACCATAGACACACACAGCCACACTATAGACACACAATAACACACACACACACACACACACACACACACACACACACACAGCCACACCACAGACACACACATTTTTGTTGTATTGTTTTTATTATTATATATTTTTTATATTGTTGTATTTTACATTTGTGTTTACTGTCCTTGTCTATTACAGTTTTTAACAATCACTTTGGCACTAATTTCAGAACCTTGTGGTCCTTTTTCAAAACTCAAAATGGTCATCACCTGTAACACAGGCTGTCCAATGTTCAAAACATTGCATTGTGCATTCATACTTTTAAAGAAACCTTGCACTTGCAGAATCATTGGGTCAAATAACTAATGTATCATGAAATACCATAGGAACATTCCTTTAAATCACCCACACACAAGATACAGATAGTTTCACTGTGTAGTTGTTCATACAAACATTAAATATTGTAGTACAAAATATGTGATACATGTTTCATTATGCTACTACATGTAAATGCATCTGTCACGTTCTGACCTTAGTTCTTTTGTTATGTCTTTGTTTTAGTATGGTCAGGGCGTGAGTTGGGTGGGTTGTCTATGTTCTTTTTTCTATGATTTGGGATTTCTGTGTTTGGCCTGGTATGGTTCTCAATCAGAGGCAGCTGTCATTCGTTGTCCCTGATTGAGAACCATACTTAGGTAGCCTGGTTTCACTTTAGAGTTGTGGGTGATTATTTTACGTGTCAGTGTTTGTTCCACATGGAACTGTTTCGTTTGTTTCGGTTATTCACTTTGTTATTTTGTAGTTTAGTGTTCATGTAAATAAATTATCGTCATGGACACTTACCACGCTGCACATTGGTCCTCCGATCCTTCCTACTACTACTCTTCATCAGAATCATTGAACAAAATATTACATTTATTGATGGAATACAATAAAATCACAACATAGGTTTCTTTGAATCAAAGCAAAAATAATTAGCTACAAAAAAATAAAAAACAGTTAAAGGTCAACTGCAGTGTTCTTCACCTGGCTTACTGTAAAACATCACTGTAGTGTTCCTCACCTGGCTTACTGTAAAACATCACTGTAGTGTTCCTCACCTGGCTTACTGTAAAACATCACTGCAGTGTTCCTCACCTGGCTTACTGTAAAACACCACTGTAGTGTTCCTCACCTGGCTTACTGTAAAAAGAAAAACAAAAGATGAATTACTACTTCTATATTTCCCTCAACCCTGTCTTGTGGATTTGGCCACAGGTTCACATCTTGGGAAGAATCTCCGGGCGAATCCAGGCCTGACACTGGTCTGCCGTGATGTCATTGCATGCGTCATCCTTGGCCTGGAGAATGGCGGCTTGTTCGTGAGAGCGCCTATCATATACCTTCCACCACCATGTGGAGAAAAATTCCTCAATCGGGTTAAGGAAAGGAGAGTATGGGAGTAAGCACAGGGTGGTAAATTGTGGTTGGGCCTGAAACAATGCTTGCACCATTTGAGCATGGTGGTACCTGACATTATCCCACACAATGACATAGGTCATGTCATCAGCTCTAGAGACCTGATTTAGCTCATCAAAGACGGTTACATTCGAACAGCGAATCATGTGGCTGCCTGCAACTCAATATATAGACTATATAGAGTAGAAAGCTTTAGATGTTGTTCGACCAAACATTAGAACGGGCGAGATGCGTAATCTAAGCAACTTTGACCGTGGTTGTGATTGTTGATGCCACACATGGTGATTCCAGCATCTCAGAAACAGCTGCCTTCCTGGGATTTTTATGCACTACAGTCTCTAGAGTTTACAGAGAATGGTGCGATGAACAAAACACATTCAGTGAGCGGCAGTTCTGTGAGAATGTCCAGACTCATTCAAGCTAACAGAAAGCCCACAAACGTTCAAATAACAGCTGTTTAAAACAGTGGTGTGCAGAAGGGCATCTCTTAACGTACAACACTGTGAATAATTCAGGCTGTTGTGGAGGCAAAAGTACTAGATAGGTGTACCTAATAAAGTGGCCGGTGAGTGTACAGTAGTGTCAAATCTGAAAACATGGTCTGGAAAAGTGGTACATGGTACGATAGAAACAGTGTCTGATAAAGAATGATGATGAAATATTACATCCATAGATAATGTAGTCCAATTGGTTCATGTTGCACGGTAATTGGTGTCAATGGATCTCGTTATCCTGAAACTTTCATGATTGAAACATGGAATATTGTTTGTCAGTTTCCGTAAAACTATGCATTAAGAGTGACGCAACAGTTACTTATAATTTTGAGCAGTTGTATCAATTGATAGTTAGATCATTGTAATGAAATGAATAGACAGTCATTTCAGATGTAATGTGTGAATTTAATTTTGAAACTTTGATGTTAAGTTGTGTAATTTTGAACAGGTGATTTTAGTTCAATGAACAAATGATCTTAGCTTTATGTGTATTGTATCCAAGCAATTGGAAAAAGTGTTAGAGTTTTGTTTGAAAAATGTATGCCCCTGAACAGGCAGTTAACCTAGGCCGTCATTGAAAATAAGAATTTGTAATTAACTGACTTTCCTAGTTAAATAAAGGTAAAATAAACAAACATTTGTGTGGACCCCAGGAAGAATAGTTGCTTCCTCATCATATCCAATGGGGATCCAAATAAACATCTGACATTTTTATGTTGATTTCACATTGAATTCATGTTAGTTGCAACTCAACCAAATGTAAATCAAAACTAGACGTTGAGCGTTTTTCATCCCTGAAATAGTCTTTCATCTACTCTATTGCTCCACTTCATCTGATGATATGTGCACTGTGTAATTTGTTGTGAGCCATGAAATCATTGTACGGTGTAGGATGTTAATTGTATCAATTATAGAGGTTAACAAAAGCCATGTATATGCATGGGCTACTCAATTTGTTCACGTTTGTTTAGCTTGCAACAGACGTCCCTATTCACACACTGGGAGATTGTGCCTGAAATCAGTTGTTATTCCTCTGGATGCTCAAGCCTCTCCTCTCTCTCTCTCTCTCTCTCTCTCTCTCTCTCTCTCTCTCTCTCTCTCTCTTCTCTCTCTCTCTCTCTCTCTCTCTCTCTCTATCTCTCTCTCTCTCTCTCTGCCTGCTTGGTGCATGCTGGGAATTGAAGGAGTGCGTGTGTTGTGGCGAGTTAGATATTCACAACTTTCTTTCGGTTTTCTATTCTTGGTGGCTTTTTTTTGGGTTTCTTCTGTGCATTAAGGTTATTATTTGATTAAGGTTATATTACCCTGGTTTTGGCGGGGATGGCAGCCCGTATGGGGATGCTGTCCCTGTCACTTCAGCACGGCTTTAGGTGTGTTACTGAAGCTACTGTCACGGTGGAGGAGTTTCTGGTCGCCGTAGGAGAGAAGGTGGGATACGAGAATGTTGCTTATGAATAAAGCGGTGGTGGTACTTCTTAGAGAAGAGTGTCTTGTTGATCGGATGGTTGAGCATGGCGTACTTCTTAAAGAAGAGTGTTTGTTGATCGGATGGTTGAGCATGGCATACTTCTTAAAGAAGAGTGTCTTGTTGATCGGATGGTTGAGCATGGCGTACTTCTTAAAGAAGAGTGTCTTGTTGATCGGATGGTTGAGCATGGCGTACTTCTTAAAGAAGAGTGTCTTGTTGATCGGATGGTTGAGCATGGTGTACTTCTTAAAGAAGAGTATCTTGTTGATCGCATGGTTGAGCATGGCGTACTTAAAGAAGAGTGTCTTGTTGATCGGATGGTTGAGCATGGCGTACTTCTTAAAGAAGAGTGTCTTGTTGATCGGATGGTTGAGCATGGCGTACTTCTTAAAGAAGAGTGTCTTGTTGATCGTATGGTTGAGCATGGTGTACATCTTAAAGGAATGTTTATTCAAGTTATGCCGCTTTTTTCTCCGTCAACAAGGGAAACAATTTCAAATGTACCGTTGTTTATTCCCAACGAACTATTGGAACGCGAGTTATTGCGCTTTGGGAAGTTCGCCAGTTCAATTAAGGTTGTCCCATTGGGTTGCAAACACCCGGCGTTGAAACAGGTTATGTCATGTCGGCGACAGGTGTTTATGTTTTTGGAGTTAAATTTACAGTTTAAAATCAAGTATGACAATAGAATGTATATGGCTTATGCTAGTACGGGTAGTCAACGGTGTTTTGAGTGTGGGGATATTGGTCATAAGCGACATGCTTGCCCAAAAAGGGAGAAGGCCGAGGGAGGGGCGCAGGTGGTCCTCTTAACGCCTGGGCCCACTGATGTAGGGAGCGGTGGACCGACAGCGGTAGAGCAGCCACAAGCACCGGTTGCTGAGGAACAAGTTATCCGTGTTGAGGGCACGGAGTTGCAACTTGTATTAGAGGGAAATGTTATGCAGTAGAAAAGTATTGCTGTAGAAGGTAAGGATGGATCTGAAGAGCCAGTTCCTCAGACTGGTGAGCAGGTGCCCAGTACGAGTGCTGGGGTGGTTTATGTGGAGCTAGGCTCCCAGGTAGTGGAGGAGGTGCCCAGTACGAGTGCTGGGGTAAAGGAGGGGGTTTATGTGGAGCTAGGCTCCCAGGTAGTGGAGGAGGTGCCCAGTACGAGTGCTGGGGTTCATGTGGAGCTAGGCTGCCAGGTAGTGGAGGAGATGCCCACTATGAGTAATGAGATTCAGGTGGGGCTAGTCTCCCAGGTAGTGGAGGAGATGCCGACTATGAATAACGGGGTACAGGAGGGGGTTCATGTAGAGCTAGGCTCCCAGTTAGTGGAGGAGATGCCCACTACGAGTAATGAGGTACAGGAGGGTTTTCATGTGGAGCTAGGCTCCCAGGTAGTGGAGGAGATGCCCACTACGAGTGCTGGGGTTCATGTGGAGCTAGGCTGCCAGGTAGTGGAGGAGATGCCCACTATGAGTAATGAGATTCAGGTGGGGCTAGTCTCCCAGGTAGTGGAGGAGATGCCCACTACAAGTGCTGGGGTTCATGTGGAGCTAGGCTGCCAGGTAGTGGAGGAGATGCCCACTACAAGTGCTGGGGTTCATGTGGAGCTAGGCTGCCAGGTAGTGGAGGAGATGCCCACTATGAGTAATGAGATTCAGGTGGGGCTAGTCTCCCAGGTAGTGGAGGAGATGCCGACTACGAGTAACGGGGTACAGGAGGGGGTTCAGGTGGGGCTAGTCTCCCAGGTAGTGGAGGAGATGCCGACTACGAGTAACGGGGTACAGGAGGGGGTTCATCTGGAGCTAGGCTCCCAGGTATTGGAGGAGATGCCCACTATGAGTAATGAGGTTCAGGTGGAGCTAGGCTCCCAGGTAGTGGAGGAGATGCCCACTATGAGTAATGAGATTCAGGTGGGGCTAGTCTCCCAGGTAGTGGAGGAGATGCCGACTATGAATAACGGGGTACAGGAGGGGGTTCATGTAGAGCTAGGCTCCCAGTTAGTGGAGGAGATGCCCACTACGAGTAATGAGGTACAGGAGGGTTTTCATGTGGAGCTAGGCTCCCAGGTAGTGGAGGAGATGCCCACTACGAGTGCTGGGGTTCATGTGGAGCTAGGCTGCCAGGTAGTGGAGGAGATGCCCACTATGAGTAATGAGATTCAGGTGGGGCTAGTCTCCCAGGTAGTGGAGGAGATGCCCACTACAAGTGCTGGGGTTCATGTGGAGCTAGGCTGCCAGGTAGTGGAGGAGATGCCCACTACAAGTGCTGGGGTTCATGTGGAGCTAGGCTGCCAGGTAGTGGAGGAGATGCCCACTATGAGTAATGAGATTCAGGTGGGGCTAGTCTCCCAGGTAGTGGAGGAGATGCCGACTACGAGTAACGGGGTACAGGAGGGGGTTCAGGTGGGGCTAGTCTCCCAGGTAGTGGAGGAGATGCCGACTACGAGTAACGGGGTACAGGAGGGGGTTCATCTGGAGCTAGGCTCCCAGGTATTGGAGGAGATGCCTGGTACGAGTGATGAGGTTCAGGTGGGGCTAGTCTCCCAGGTAGTGGAGGAGATGCCTGGTACGAGTAATGAGGTACAGGAGGGTTTTCATGTGGAGCTAGGCTCCCAGGTAGTGGAGGAGATGCCCACTATGAGTAATGATGTTCAGGTGGGGCTAGTCTCCCAGGTAGTGGAGGAGATGCCCACTATGAGTAGTGATGTTCAGGTGGGGCTAGTCTCCCAGGTAGTGGAGGAGATGCTTGGTACGAGTGATGAGGTGCAAGTGGGGAGTGTTGAAAGGGATGTGGTAGAGGGGAGTCAGTTGTCTGTGGTCTCAGCTGAGGATCAGGAGAATGATATGGATATCTCTTTAGATATGACAGCTGCTGGTGATGACTCAGTTTATGATCTAGAGGAGGTAAATGAGTTTCTGGATCAGACTTTTGGGAAATCTGTCAAATTGGCAGATTATTATGTTGATAAGTTTGTGAGGTCAGCTGTGATGTTATAGAAGACGGTGGGGTTAGACCAATTGAGTGAGAAGAAGCGGTTTCTCTTGAGGAAATGTATTACTGCTGTTGCAGCAGCAAAAGGTGGTGGGAAACGTGGTCAGGTTAATAAGAGAAGATTAAAATAATGATGATTATCATGCTTCATAGGGTGTCTTTTTTATCATTGGTTTCTCTGTGCTTTCTTCTGCTTTTCTTTTCTCTTTTCTATATGGAGGTACTAAGGGTAGGTTCTCTCAATATTAAGGGACAGGGAAGGGACAGGAATAAGAAGGCTTGGGTATTAGAAGTAATAAAAAAAATAAAAAAAGGCTTAATGTAGTTTTCCTACAGGAGACACATAGTGATGAGGAAAATGAGGTTGACTGGGGTATGTGGTGGGAGGGGCAGCATGTACTTAGTCATGGTACTAATTTCAGTTCTGGGGTGGCAATCTTGTTTTCCTCAGGTTTAGGGGTGACTGTAGTATCTACAACAGAGATTGTCAAGGGTCGGGTTTTATTGGTCAAGTTGGATGTTATGTTTTTATTTTTTAATTTTTTATGTTTATGCTCCTAATGAGGGTACAGAGCATATTGCTATATTTGATCAAATAAAGGAAACCTTAAGACAGTGTTATCAAGAGGGGTGTATGGTTTTAGGGGGGGACTGGAACTGTACAGTGGATTTTACTGTTGATCGCACCGCTGAAGAACCTCACCTGCGGTCAGCCACTTGCCTGTCTGGTCTATTAACTGAGTTTGAGCTTTCTGATGTGTGGAGAGTAAGGAATGCAAAAGTTAGGCAGTACACATGGCTAAACATTAATGAAGGTCGTGTCAGTGCAGCAAAGTTAGACAGGTTGTATGTATCTGAGCAATACTGTAGTAGGGTTGGAAAGTGTGACATTACTCCTGTGGGTTTCTCTGATCATCATATTGTTACTGTTGATATTCACTTGCCCTGTCCACGAAGGTCATCACCTTACTGGTATTTTAATGTTGAATTGTTACATGATGTCATGTTTTGGTTTTTGTTGTTTTGGGAAAGGGGAATTTTGAGTCCTTGAGGCAATGGTGGGAGGTTGGGAAGGCCCACATACGAGTATTTTGTCAACAGTATACTGCTCTGTCTCAAATTGAAGTTAAAGAGACTATCAAGGCCCTTGAACAGGACATCAAGTCTATTGAATTGAAGCTGCTCACTCAGAACGACCCTGGACTAGTCATGAACTTTACAGGACAAGAGAGATGAACTGAGGTTGTTTCTGCATGAAAGAGTGAAGGGTGCCTTGATTAGGTCTTGTTTTGCTTCCCTCAATTAAAAATCCTACAATGTGATTTTCTGGATTACAAAGTACAGGTATAGTCAAAAGGGTGTAGTTGTGTTGCTTTATTTTGTGTTAGGGGCAGCAAAATTGGTGATATGGAAGACCCGAAAGAACAGTATTTGGGGACAGGGGTCTGTGGATGTGGTGGGAATGCTGGAGGGGATGTTGGCAGCGAGACTAAGGGTTGAGTTTGCCTATTATAAACTTGTCAACAACATTCTGTTTTTGAGTATATGGGGCATTCAGAGGCTGTTGTGTGTAGTTACTGTGGAGGAGGAATTGGAGTTGTGTTTTTAATTGATGTGAAACTGTGGTTCTGTATGAGTATTTATTGTGTGGTGGGCCCCCAGACCCAATAAAGATGATTTAAAACACTCTCTCTCTCTCTCACTCTCTCTGCGATGCGTCTCTCATCCTTGTTGTCAATCACTCCATATGCCACTCTCTTGTACATAGAGTCACCCCTACGATGATATGCAGATACTCTATCATTTCAATCAGGTTTGGCCTTTTGCCCTCCATCTATATTTTCATCTTTACTAACTGATAGTGACAGGAACAAAGCAGCACCCTTGGGTTGCATTTTCAAAGCTAAATGATGGTGTCATCATGCTTGGAAAAGCAGGTACACTTCAACACATGGGGATACATCGCCTCTTCCTTCCTGGTTGATTTAATCCCCCTCCCCAATTAATAAAAACGTAAGAAAGACCAGCAACTGTCAGTTCCCCGTTTGAAACCCCAGCAAGCCTTTGACAGATCAGCATGAAAGGGGCCATCTTTTTCAAGTTGAAAGTTTTCAGAGAGCTGTCAGAATGATTAAATGCTGGCTTTTGGTTTCCGGGGGTTAAATCGGTGTAGCTTTTGTGGAAAATTGTATCATGTCATAACTGTTTTACATTTGAAACGCTTCTGCTTCGTGCTTCTTGGCTATCAACGTTGAAATCCGGCATATGGTGAATTCACTCGTAAACATCTATAACATTTCATATATTTCTTAAATGGCAGCATTTGCGTGACATTGACAATGCAAATTTGAGGCTCATTCTTAGCCACAAAACAAGGAATACAGCAGTAAAATTGACTGTCACTGGCACATCATATTACATGATTGTTTGTTAAAGAGTTTTCCCCCTTCACAGTCAAGGTACACCTGTGCACTGTGTACTGCTATAATCCTGGTGTGCCACCTACAAAACTCTACAGCAATGATCTGGCTAAGGATAATGAAGATTCTGTTTTCACAGGAATTGATGGCAAAGAAAGAGTTCCTATATCACCTGGTGCACTGTGATCCAACATGATAATGCAGTTAATACATGGTAGCTAAGAGAAAAGCAATGTATGGGGCAGGCGAAATACATGATCTGGCCAGGATATGTCCTCACACAGCAGAGACACTGTGGGTCATTTCTAAGGCTAGTCTATCCTCTGTCACTATTAACACTAGGATATATCACACTATATCAGGCCTACCACAGCTGTCTATGCTCCAATTGTTGCAGCTCTTCCTCATTGTGCCATTGAATGCTGGTTCCCTGTGGCTGTAGTCCAGAAGTGGAGATAAACCCATGGTCATTATTAATGAGGCTTGGAATGGCTTGTTAGTGTTTGTTGGGAAGGATCAAAGGACTTGGTACTGCTCACGGAGACATTTATATATCCCATTGAGGTAAACAATATTGTTTTCATGTCGTAGTGGTATTCTTCATTAGCGTTGCCATTTTGCGATCTGTGATATTTACAAACCCACGATGAGAACACTCTTGCATTGAAGTATGATACTGTGTTTGAAATGTGATTGGTATTCAAACTGACAAATAAAATGGTAATGAGTTAGTCTCAGCTTCTGTCAAGTGTTGAGAGAGTATTGGCGGCATATTGGGAGCAGACATATTGCGTTCTATATATAAAGAGGAACACTATTGCCTTATCCATGGTGCCTGCTGCAATAAATCAACATCCTGGAACTGTAGGTCTCTTCTCCCGTTGCGTGAGAGGCAGTGCTTCACAGTCTTATACAGTCTCTACAGGCTCAGCGTGTATCATTTTTTCAAATACAGTTTGGGAATACTAATTTGCACTCAAGCATTAACATTTTGAATGCAGCCAGGAGAGACAGTTTAAATTCACTAACTAATGAGTTTGATAACCTTTCTCTTAGCTCAGTTCTGAAAAGGGAAACACTATTACTTTGTGCATATAGAAAAGCTTGATAAATAGCATAAATACACTGGTTGTTGTTACTGCATATATTCATGGAAATTCACCATAAAGCTATATTATAAGTTCCTTTTGGGTGTCTTTCAGTTATGTCCTTTATATCCTTAGGGCTCCCGAGTGGCGCAGGGGTTTAAGGCACTTCACTGTTAGTGGCGTCACTACAGACACCCTGGTTCGATTCCAGGCTGTTTCACACCCAGATGTGATTGGGAGTCCCATAGGGCAGCGCACAATGAGGCCCAGCATCATTTGAGTTTGGCTGGTGTAGGCTGTCATTGGAAATAACAATTTGTTCTTGACTAGTTAAATATTTAATTTTTAGATCATAGGTTCAAGAACTTTTCCCTTTTCTCCAACTACCTTTCAAAGGTTAAATATTATATTATATATTTGAAACTTTCCCTTCCATCATTACTAATGTATGCATCAGCAGACAGTGAGTCAGTCAGCCAATATTTCCTCTGTGTAACGGTTTTCTTTACTTGAAGGAGAGGCGGACCAAAACGCAGCGTAGTTATATTGATTCATGTTTAATAAAAAAAAGATAAACACGACCACTACAAAACAATAAATGTAGAAAACCAAAAACAGCCCTATCTGGTGCAAACACATAGACAGGAACAATCAGCCACAAACACACACTGAAACCCAGGCTACCTAAGTATGATTCTCAATCAGAGACAACTAATGACACCTGCCTCTGATTGAGAACCATAGTAGGCCGAAACATAGAAATACCCAAATCATAGAAAAACAAACATAGACTGCCCACCCCAACTCACGCCCTGACCATACTAAATAATGGCAAAACAAAGGAAATAAAGGTCAGAACGTGACACTCTGGCACATTTTCAACAGTAATCATTTTTACTAAATTTCCAATGATCAGCAGGTGTTTAATTTCATGATCTGTGTAAAATAAAGTAAACACCAACGGTCTGCTCCAGAAGATGATTTCCAGAGATACTACCAAAGTATTGGAGACGACGAGCCAGGCTTGATCAATCTGGGGAGAGACATTTACTTGGAACTTACAACATTATACAATACCATAAGATCGGGCCAGATGCTATATGATAACTGAAGATGTTGGTTGATTGTGGATGGTCACACCAAGGATCACTTAGCTATCATTATTTTGAATTTTAGGACCCGTTCAGGCATGTATGAAAATGATTTGATGAAACATTGAATTTGGCCTTACTGCTATTAGCCCATAGAAATGCATTCAGTCACAGTCATACATGGAAAAATTTACATTTTTATGGTGTGACAAACACTGCTGTTGTTACGGATTCCCCCGGTACTGCTGCTCATTCTGTGCACCAGTTCCGGAGGTCTAAGTCACAGGCCTCTAGGTCGGTTTCATTACGCAGACCTGGTTCCATTCCCCTGATTAGTAGTTGTATATACGTGTCCTCTGTTCAACATTGTCTTGTCGGTTATTGTTCCCATGTCCGTTGGTCTTGTCAGTACCCGTGCTTTGTTGTTTCGGCTTTCGTGCTGCGTGTATTGTGCACTCGCTATTAAGGGTCTCGTCCTGTGTATTGTTGTGCAGTTGTTTTTACGGGTCTCGTCTCGTGTATTTATTAGAGGTTTAACCTCGCTCTTTTGTTTGGGTTTTTGTTTTGGCCTTCATCCACATGCCTTTCATGGCATGTTTATTTTTGGGTGGAGTATTAAAAAACCCTATTACGTATTCCTGCGCCTGTCTCCAATCAGTTATATGGCGTGACAGCTGTAGTTCGTCTACGTTCCACTGCAGATGCGGAAGGCTGCCATTGGAGGATGTGGTGGATTGAGACACAGCCCATGCAAAGAAACAAATATCTCTATCTTTAACAGACAGATGTTTTCATTATGCTAATCCGAATCTCTGCTGGAGCGCAGACATCGTTTCTAAGGGGTTAATTGAAGAAAATTGCTATATAACAGAATGGATGAGACAATGGCTTGAAAGATAATCCATAGTAATCTATATTACTCAGCGCTTCTGTTTGTGTCATAGAAATTAAAGTGAGATTACTAGACGCTATACTGCAGAGGCAAACAGAACAGGCAGTATGCAACATCGTTATACTGATCGTATGGAATATCAAATAGATATAGTGACTACAGTATGTCTGTAAATCAAGACAACTGTATACAGTTACCATGAGGCTCTGAGACTGTAGTCGGGTAAAGTAGTGCTTCATTTGCTCTTGGGAAAGGCAAGGTTGAGGAGGGATGGATACTCTCTAGGATACTTCAATGGGTTTTCAAGAACATTCCCCCACAAAAGGAGAAAGTGAAGGGGAGGCAGGTTTTAATTTCATTGTGATTACAAAATCATCATACAATTCTGATTTAGTCAATGCGGGAGATAATTGTCCCCCAAAATGGAATTGAGGAGGGGACTGGTTCTGTCTCTGCCGTCCTTCTTGCCGTTCGTTCATTAGTCACGCAATATCTCAGACAGCACTGGCCAGATTTTGACGAAACTTGGGTGAATGATGCGTCTTGGCACAGAGATCCGGCATTTATACTTTAAATTACACTGATTGACCAGATGGTGGCATAATAACAACAGATTGAAAATGCTAAATTTGAAAGGTCACGCGCATCCCCTCGTTTGACCTAAAGTCATGAAATTTGAAACATACTGCAGGTCCCTCTCCTCACAAGGAAAACATTTACCTCGGGGATCCATGATGGATTTTCCACCATTCAGAATTTTGTGGGGAAAAAATTCAACGGTACTCTTCTGACACCGAATGACCGATCTGTACGAAACCGTCATCTGTGGAATCTATGGACAAATGTCTCTGAAAGCAATATTTTCCAGACTAGTACCTACAACAACATGACCACAATTGACCAATAAACATTCACATGGTTTGGCACATAAATGCATATAAATCAGTCAAGGGTATTCGTATTGCAACACAATTTGGTACACATGTTGCGAACACTATCAACACTCATATCGACCACACGTTGACGCTATAACAGGCACATGTTTATATCTCTTGATCTGTTGACTCGGAGTGTAAAAATTTGGCACACATGCTCAGGGATATGATTGGCCTAAGGGGTGGCGCTAAATCATTTGTAGGGGACAACATGTTTAAGGTTGACTTGTTAATCTTGGGAGTCATTGATGCACAAGCATGATGGAGGTTTCGGTCACAATGTTCATCGTCAACTATAATGAATTCCAAGCTGGAGATGATTATTCCCAGCGAGCAGAGGGAAATTGGTGCCGTTATCGAAATGTACTCACTTTTTAAATAGATCAAACTACTCTCCCAACCAAATATCCTACATTAGTAGACCCCCCCCCTTTTTTCAGCAAGGGAGATATAAAAGTGCATATGTATGATCATACTGTATATAATAATATATCTTTTATATATCATATTGCATTTACATTTTACATCATGCACCTATCATTCTGTATGTAATAAAAATTAATAGCAATTGTATCGAAGATACGCTTGGTAAACAGATAAATGGTAAACAGACATGTATTAAAATACCCTCATGTGTACACACCTCTCCAAAGGCCTCACAAGCGGATTTGGGGACAGCCAGTAGCAACAACAGCCTCTTCATATCTTGGTTCATGGCTGAATACCTCACTGAGTTTGGGAGCTGGCCCCTTGATAAAAAAAATGAGGGAAGACTTGTAGGAAAACTGATGAATAGCCATGCTCAGAGGGAGTTAACAAGGCACAAGGTGAGGGAGCTTGGGATTCTGGAGGACAGGAGTAATGTTGTGCATGGCCAGAGCAATAGGAGAAAACACTGTAGTTCATTCCGACATCTATCTAGCTGTGGCTGGCCAGTGAGACATCTAGAGAGATTTCCCTCCCCTCTGGTTCAGTCAGTTTCTCTTAGGAAGTAGTTCTATTTCAGGCTTGTGGCTGGTGCTTACATGGTCCCCTGGTCCATATGGCCTTCTTCGTCTTGGAATACGTCTCTTGTGGGATTATATCCAAATCTTGGTAATTGTGTCACACTGTCCTCCTCTCCCAGTTGAATTCACAATGAAACCCATACATGTTTTCTCCCCTGTCCTCTGAGCACAGCCCTCATCAAAGTTAATGAATGGTATTGTAAATATTCAAGGTCAGCAAATTTGGGCAGCAGCCTCAGCTGTTTGGCCCAGGGTTGGCTGGGGGTCGTGGGAGGCGTGATGGGGTAACTGGAGCTCAGGGAACCCCCAAAGAGATGTGTCAACTAGAATGAAAGCTGATTTTGTGCTGGACAGCTAATGCTGGGTAAGTGTCGATGAATTGAAAGGGACAGCATGCAATACCATTTTATAGTACATCCCTAACCATGTTATTTCCCCCTCTCAGTTCTAGGCTTTGTCTTCCAAAATGGGAAAACATCTAACTAATCAGAATATAATGTGGGGAATATTGCTCTGCGCTGTAACGTTGGGCTTTCATTATCAATACAGGATGTCCAGAGCAAGGACTTAAAATCACTGAAGAATTGCTAAATTGTATTATTATGAATATTCAGCTAGCCAAATTGAAAATGAAAAACCTCATTACCAAAGCAAGCCTGTCAGGAACTACAGTCACCTTCAAAACTATTGACACCATTGATAAAGATGAGCAAAAAATGCCTGTATAAAATAAATCATGAGATTTAAAAAAGTTTGAACAATTATTTTGTCTTTTAAATTAATTGCTCAGAGAAAGAGACTGAGTTTAACAAGTAATACAATTTTTTTTTGTAAAGATAGGTGTCAAAATGATTGGCACTCCTGAAGATTATTGGAAATAAGATCAAACAAAATGTATTCTGCAATCTACCTTTTAAAGTTTAACTCAGCATAAGGATCTTCCAAGGCCTTCCGTGACTTCCTGTTTCACTGGGGTATAAAAATTAGGTAAGACATGTAAAATCCATTCTCAACCATCACCATGGGGAAAGTCAATTAACTCATAAATGAAAAGAGACAAATGGTTGTTGTGTACAAACACAAACAGCATCAGCCTCTGGCAAACCGGCATTAGTTGTAAAAGCACTGCCACTTATTGTCATTCAAATGTACTTTTATTATGTTTTATTTGGACTTTTCTTCCCTTTATCTTTTGACCATCATTCTCTCTCTCACACAGCAACTCCACTCCCACTTGTCTCCAATTCCACATACCAACCCTCTGCTTCCCTCAGCCCATCCCAACCCTCAGCTTCCCTCAGCCCATACCATCCCTCAGCTTCCCTCAGCCCATCCCAACCCTCAGCTTCCCTCAGCCCATACCAACCCTCAGCTTCCCTCAGCCCATCCCAACCCTCAGCATCCCTCAGCCCATCCCTACCCTCAGCTTCCCTCAGCCCATCCCATCCCAACCCTCAGCTTCCCTCAGTCCATCCCATCTCTCTGCTGGCCACCCACTTCGTGTTTCTACGCAACACATATCTTTTAACTATGCTATGATGTTTAACGTACAATTTCAGTCTAATCTAATCTAATAGAATCTACAGATTGCGTGTTGAAGATAAATACTTTTACTAAGAGTATTAGTATATTAGTAATTGACTGACCCGGTCTCTTCCAGATCTCCTAACAGTACTATTTCTAGGGTCAATTTTAGATCAATGCTATGCATTTTCAGCCATTCCTGAACCTGAGACCAGAAACATGCTACCTGATGGCAATACCAAAATAAATGGTCTATTGATTCTGTATCCTCACAACAAAATCTGCAGAGCTTTGATGTTTTTATGCCCCAAATATTCAACATTTTGTTGGTGGCAAGAATTCTATATAATAATTTCAGCTGAAAAGCACAAAGTCTTGAATCTTACGCTGTTTTATATATCAACTCATACACCCTGTACCATGGAATCGGTACATCAAAAATCTCTTAAACTATTTTGCAATCTGTATGGTACAGTTGTCAACATCCTGGTCCTCAAATGAAACTGGTATACTTTCCTATGTATGCTATTTTTATTCCTCCGACAGTTTTGATCCTTTATATTGGGCAGACAGGCCAGTTCCCTACCTCCTCCCGCTGCCACCCGCCTCCTCCATTTTTGGGGCAATGCTGTAATCAATTGGTTGTACTCTTGGATTGAGCAGACCTTCTTGTACAATTCTGATAACTCCATGAAGGACATAACTCTACCATTACAATTTACAATATAATTTAAGAACAAAATACCCTTTTCAAACATCTTTCCCATAAATACAGGTATTTTATCAACCAGCACATTTGAGTTCAGCCATACTATTTGTTGTAATATTTGTTCTATCTTGTTGTGGGGATGAAATTGAAATTGTAGCCAGCTCTGCAATGCTTGTTTGAAACAGACAGATACTTTGAAAAAAGTACAATTTTCAATTAATCGAAAATGACACATGGCAATCTGCACAAAGGCAAAAATGCCATTTTTAAACAATGGATGAGCTTTTCTTATTAATCTACTTGAGAACCATTTAGGGTTCAAATAAAACTTTTGAATGAGTGAAACTTTTAGAGCGAGGCTTAGTGCTTTTATATTTAATCATCTCAACCCACCCAATTCATATTCACTATATAGATAGGCTCATTTTATTTTGTCTGGTTTAGCGTCCCAGATAAAGCAAAATATTTTCTGCTCATATGATTTAAAAAAACAAATCATCAGGAGTAGGCAGCGCCATAAGTAAGTGAGTAAACTGAGATATGACTAAGGAGTTGATCAGGGCAATTTTTCCATAAATAAATAGGTATATAGGTAGTTTTCTATTGAAATTCATTGTGGAGAGCTTATTTATATCTTTTGTGATATGAATGCCGAGCATGTCTACTTCACCATCAGCCCATTTTATAGGTAAGCTGCAGGGTAATGTAAAAGTTGTATTTTTTAAGGATCCAATATGTAATATTGTACATTTCATAATTAGGTTTTAGTCCAGAGAGTACAGAAAAATTATCTTTAATGAGACATTGCAGGGATCTATCTTGCGGACTTAACATAAAACTTGAGTCATCACCATACATGGACACCTTTGTTTTTAAGCCTTGGATTTCTAATCATCTAATGTTGATACTGGATCTGATTTTAATAGCATTTCGATGGCCATAACGAATAGATATGGTGACAGCGGACACCCTTGTTTAACTCCTCTTGACAATTCAAAACTCTCTGAGAAGTTGCCATTATTTACTATTTTAGACCTGGGGTTGCTATACATTATATTTTAAATACATTTTTATAAGAAAATTACTGAAATTGAAAAAATCCAGGCATTTATAAATAAAATCCAGTTTTACTTGATCAAATGCCTTTTCAAAATCCACTATAAATACCATTCCTGGCTTCTTATATGTTTCATGATCAAATCAAATTTATTTATATAGCCCTTCTTACATCAGCGGATATCTCAAAGTGCTGTACAGAAACCCTGCCTAAATCCCCAAACAGCAAGCAATGCAGGTGTAGAAGCACAGTGGCTAGGAAAAACTCCCTAGAAAGGCCAAAACCTAGGAAGAAACCTAGAGAGGAATCAGGCTATGAGGGGTGGCCAGACTTCTTCTGGCTGTGCTGGGTGGAGATTATAGCAGAACATGGCCAAGATGTTCAAATGTTCATAAATGACCAGCATGGTCAAATAATAATAATCACAGTAGTTGTCAAGGGTGCAACAGGTCAGCACCTCAGGAGTAAATGTCAGTTGACTTTACATAGCCGGTCATTGAGAGTATCTCTACCACTCCTGCTGTCTCTAGAGAGTTGAAAACAGCAGGTCTGGGACAGGTAGCATGTCCGGTGAATGATGAATCATGATGTTCTATTATTTCTAGTAGTTGTCGTATATTATCTCCAATGTATCGTCCATGTAAAAAACCTGTCTGATCAGGATGAGCAATACCTGGTAAAACCCTTTTAATTCTGAGTGCTGTGCATTTTGCTAGTATTTTTGCACCACAACATTGAAGTGTAATAGGCCTCCAGTTTTTTTAGATAGACTGGGTCTTTTATATTTGCCATCTGAGTCTTGTTTTAATAATAGACCTTCCTGCTGAGTACCTGACAGACTACCATTTCCATAGGAGTAGTTAAAACAATCTAACAATGGAGCTTTTAGTATATCAAAAAATACTTGATATACCTCTACCAGTATGCCATCAAGTCCTTGGGGTTTTCCAGACTGAAAGGATTTAATTGCATCAAAAGGTGCCTCTGTAATTTGGCCTTCGCACTGGTCTTTCTGTACATTTGTTAATTTTCAATTTTTTATATTATTTGGAAAGAATTACCGTAATCTTCATTCAGTGGGAAAGGATGAGATGGAAAAGAGAACATCTGCCAAAAATAATTAGCTTCCTCTTTTAAAATATCATTCAGAGAATCATAAATGACTCCATCTACAGTAACGAGTTTCAGCAAATTCTTTTTGTGAGCGTTCCTGTATTGGAGGTTCAGGAAGAATGTTGTGCATTTTTCTCCATATTCCATCCAGTTTGCTTTATTTTTGTAATAGATTACATTAGATCGTTCTTGAATAAGTTCCTCAAGTTTTTTTTTCTTTCTCTAACCTATTTTGTATCTCTGTAGTATCGTCTTTATTGCTATCTACCTGTACTATTAGTTAATGGATTTCCCTTGTTACTCTTGTCTCTTTAGTCAGAAACCACTTTTTAAAAATTGATGAATATTGAATTGAATGACCCCTGAAGGTACATTTAAAGCTATCCCAAACAATAAGGGGATTTGCGGAACCTATATGATACTGGAAAAATTCAGTTATAAATTATTTTGTCTTAGTTAAAAATAAGTTGTTCTGATTGTCTTGTCTTCACTATTCTACAATGTATAAATAGTAAAAATAAAGAAAAACCTTTGAATGAGTAGGTGTTCTAAAACTTTTGACCAGTAGTGTATTCATATTTACATAAGGCTATAGCCTACAAATAGCTATACCATGTAGTCGTAAGCCTAATGGGCTATAGGCCTTCTGCAAATTATTGTTGTTTGTTCCTGAATTGGCTGAATTGCAGAGCTATCCTTCAGCTATCCTTTAAGAACCACAAAGAGCACTCCAATCACTTAAAATGATCCCTTGCCTATGCCTAATGTCCTACTTATTACTTATTATTATTATTACAAATAGATATTCCTCACTTCTCACAATGTTGCTCGTTTAGTAAAGTTAAACCAAAGCTGAATCAATGTCTCACGAGATCAAATAATGATTCATTAGGCAATTTAGATAGCGGAAATAAATATAACACCACAGCATAGTAGGCGTAGCAAATTACAGCATGACATTTGGGGGGGGCGGTGTCTCTATTGGGTCTAATAATTTACACATCATTTAAACAGTTAAAATTAATTACGTTTTAATGTGGCATGAACAGAACCAATCATGATATTTTCATCCAACAAATTACTTTATAATAGTAGTCTTCCTGTGCATGTTCATCCACTCCAAAGTAATTAAACCATCCAAACTGCATGTAGGCCTTTACTCGTGCCAGTTGCTGAATATAGAAATAGACATCTGTTACAAAACACTACAAATTCTACCTATTGATGTTCAGCGATTGCCATTGATTAGGTATACATTCATAAATACGTCTTGCTGACAAATTTACCTTTTGTTTTAGCCTGAAATGTCAGGACACATGAATTCAGGCTGAAATTGTCTCGTGGGAAAAAAACAGGATGGTCACCCTAACATACATGGTCAATTTACTAGATTAGGCCACAATGTGTATTACAATGCACTTCAAATAGGCCTGCTGGTAGCCTTTGAATGAGGTAAAAAAAAAATAGGTAGGTAAACTCTGATTGCCGATCGCGGTGAAAAAAGCAACACTCCCTAAACTTTCAATGAATTTTTCTAAAATACATGGTCAATTTACTAGATTAGGCTACAATGTGTATTACAATGCACTTCAAATAGGCCTGCTGGTAGCCAGTAGCGGTAAAAAAAAATAGGTGGGTAAACTCTGATTGCCGATCGCGGTGAAAAAAGCAACACTCCCTAAACTTTCAATGAATTTTTCTAAAAAGGCTGGGTAAACAGCGTTTACTTGTGTTTAACCTGCTGTAGTCCTAGACCGATGCCAGTAGCCTACCCTCTAAGCCAGTAGCCTACCCTCTAAGCCGAGGTAATTTTACACACGTGAACACAAGCAGAACAGGTAGCCTACATTCCATATTACACGAGTTGAATCAAAACATGTTTACACCCTAGTTCATGAATTCTCCATAATTCATGAATTAATGCTTTGAGCTTTCACAGATCGTGTGACATAAAACACTACCTTTGTTTCCTTAACTTTTATGACAGTGTTATTTGTCATTATTTAACAATTGAATTAGAACATAGAACTTGAACCTTGTACGAATCAAGGATCTTGGAGATCTCGTAAAGTGCACTGTAGTGTGTAATTATGCCTAAGTAACATTTCATTCTGTTTCACTGTCAAAACAGTTGTCATGGACAAACAAATACAAAATAATGTAGGACTAGGCCATTGCAAAATCTAATGCTTCTAACCGAAAGAGTCAACTATAGGCCTACTGTCATTAATGTATACTTGTTGGATGGATTGGGTGCGCGTTGGTGTCTAGCTGTAGACTAGTTGTCTAGTGACATTTGTCGATCATCATCAGCTGATCAAGGAAAGAAAACAAATATTGCTAGAAGATTATAAAGCTAAATAAATGGTTCTACTACTTCTGGCCATGGATGGCACGGAGAACATCATTACCCGCAAGCAAGTGAAAAAGCAAACAATGATAAATAAATGGATAAATTGAATGTTTTGGAATAAAAGCATTTTTTTTGTTATCAAGGACGCATAGCAAACAAATACAAAAATTAGGAAGTACAAATGAAAATCGATGAGTAAAGGATCTCAGTCAAGGCCCGAAATTCAGCCCTACTGGGTGGACAGCGCTGTCACATAGAAATAAATGGTTTAAACCATGAAAGAAAGGTGTTTGCTTCATTTAGAGCTTTTATTTTCCTATATACCACTGTAAAACACTACTGCATTTGAAACAAATAGAAGAATAGTTCAATTAGCATATGCAGAAAAAAACTTCATACTGTACCTACTGTAAAATCTTCTGGTGGATCTTTGATGTTTATGGGGCTGTTTTGCTTCCACTGGTTATGGGGCCCTTATAAAGGTCAACGGCATCATTGACTTTACCCAGTACTGGGACATTTTAGCCAAAAACCTGGTTGCTTCAGGAGGCTGAAACTTAGCCCGCAAGAGGATCATCCAGCAAGACAATGAACCAAAGCACACATCAAAATCCACAAAGAAATGGTTAAGGGTATAGTTCACCCAAATGACATTGGTTTTGTTACCCTGTAAGCAGTTGATGGACAATTCGAGATTCTACTTGTAAAAATTCACCTTTCAAGAAACAAGTCTCTCACCGTTGCCATTTGCTATAGACCACCCTCTGCCCCCAGCTGTGCCCTGGACACATTGATTGCCCCCCATCTATCTTCTGAGCTTGTGCTGCTAGGTGACCTAAACTGGGACATGCTTAACACCCCGGCCATCCTACAAGCTAAGCTTGATGCCCTCAATCTCACACAAATTATCAATGAACCTACCAGGTACAACCCCAAATCGTAGATATCATCCTAACTAACTCGCCCTCCAAATACACCTCTGCTGTTTTCAACCAAGATCTCAGCAATCACTGCATCATTGCCTGCATCTGTAATGGGTCTGCGGTCAAACAACCACCCCTCATCACTGTCAAACACTCCCTAAAACACTTCAGTGAACAGGCCTTTATAATCGACCTGGCTGGGGTATCCTGGAATGACATTGAACTCATTGAACTCACCCATTAGTAGAGGATGCCTGGTTATTCTTTAAAAGTGCCTTCCTCACCATCTTAAATAAGCATGCTCTGTTAAAAAAAATAGAACCAGGAATAGATATAGCCCTTGGTTCACTACAAACCTGCCTGCCCTTGACCAGCACAAAAACATCCTGTGGCGTTCTGCATTAGCATCGAATAGCCCCATTGATATGCAACTTTTCAGGCAAGTTAGGAACCAAAATACAATGGCAGTTAGGAAAGCAAAGGCTAGATTTTTCAAACAGAAATTTGCATCCTGTAGTACAAACTCAAAAAAGTTCTGGGACACTGTAAAGTCCATGGAAAATAAGAGCACCTCCTCTCAGCTGCCCACTGCACTGAGGCTAGGAAACACTGTCACCACTGTTAAATCCACGATAATTGAGAATGTCAATAAGCATTACTTTACGGCTGGCCATGCTTTCCACCTGGCTACCCCTATCCTGGTCAACTGCCCGGCACCCTCCACAGCAACCCGCCCCCACCATTTATTCTTCACCCAAATCTAGATAGCTGATGTTCTGAAAGAGCGGCAAAATCTGGACCCCTACAAATCAGCCGGAATAGACTATCTGGACCCTTTGTTTTCAAAATGATCTGCCGAAATTGTTGCAACCCCTATTACAAGCCTGTTCAACCTCTCTTTCGTATCGTCTGGAATTCCCAAAGATTGGAAAGCTGCCACAGTCATCCCCGTCTTCAAAGCGAGAGACTCTAGACCCAAACTGCTACGGACCTATATCTATCCAACCCTGCCTTTCTAAGGTCTTCGAAAGCCAAGTTAACAAACAGATTTCTGACCATTTCGAATCCCACCGTACCTTCTCCACTATGCAATCTGGTTTCAGAGCTGGTCATGGGTGCACCTCAGCCACGCTCAAGGTCCTAAACGATATCATAACTGCCATCGATAAGACACATTACTGTGCAGCCGTATTCAGCCGTATTCAGCCGTACTCTGATCCACCTCTACGCAGACGACACCATTCTGTATACTTCTGGCCCTTCTTTGGACACTGTGTTAACTAACCTCCAGACGAGCTTCAATGCCATACAACTCTCCTTCCGTGGCTTCCAACTGCTCTTAAATGCAAGTAAAACTTAATGCATGCTCTTCAACCGATCGATGCCCACACCTGCCCACCCACCCAGCATCACTACTCTGGACGGTTCTGACTTAGAATATGTGGACAACTACAAATACCTAGGTCTCTGGTTAGACTGTAAACTCTCCTTCCAAACTCACACTAAGCATCTCCAATCCAAAATTAAGAATCGGCTTCCTATTTTGCAATAAAGCATCCTTCACTCATGCTGCCAAACATACCCTCGTAAAACGGACCATTCTACCGATCCTCGACTTCGGCAATGTAATTTACAAAATAACCCTCAACATTCTACTCAACAAATTGGATGGAGTCTATCACAGTGCCATCCATTTAGTCACCAAAGCCCCATACACTACCCACCATTGCGATCTGTACGCTCTCGTTGGCTGGCCCTCACTTCATACTCGTCGCCAAACCCACTGGCTTCAGGTCATCTATAAGTCTCTGATAGGGAAGGCCCCGCCTTATCTCAGCTCACTGGTCACCATAGCAGCACCCACCCGTAGCACTCCCTCCAGCAGGTTTATCTCTCTTGTCACCCCCAGCCAATTTCTCCTTTGGCTGCCTTTCCTTCCAGTTCTCTGCTGCCAATGACTGGAATGAATTGCAAAAATCACTGAAGCTGGAGACTCTTACACCCCTCACTAGCTTTAAGCACCAACTGTCTGAGCAGCTCACAGAACACTGAACCTGTACATAGCCCATCTGTAAATAGCCCATCCAACTACCTCATCCTCATACTGTATTTATTTATCTTGCTCCTTTGCACCCCTGTATCTCTACTTGCACATTCATCTTCTGCACATCAATCACTCTAGTGTCTAATTGGTATATTGTAATTACTTCGCCACCATGGCCTATTCATTGCCTTACCTCCCTTTTCTTACCTCATTTGCACACACTGTATATAGATTTTCTTCAACTGAATTATTGACTGTATGTTTTGTTTATTCCATTTGTAACTCTGTGTTATTGTATGCGTCAAACTGCTTTGCTTTATTCTTGGCCAGGTCGCAGTTGTAAATGAGAACTTGTTCTCAACTAGCCTACCTGGTTAAATAAAGGTGAATAAAAAATGTAAAATTTAAAACAACGTATGACATCAATCTATGCTTTGATTTAGTTTCCCTTGTGTTTACATAAGTATTCAGGCCTGAGTCAGAATCATCTTTGTCAGTGAATACAGAGTCTTTCTGGCTAGGTCTCTAAGAGCTATGCACACCTGGATCGTACAATATTTGCACATTATTATTTCAACAATTCTTTAAGCTCTGTCAAGTTGGTTGTTGATCAATGGTAGACAGCCATTTTCAAGTCTTTCCATTAGATTTTCAAGACAATTTAAGTCAATTAGGCCACTCAGGAACATTCAATGTTGTTTTGGAAGGCAACTCCAGTGTAGAGTTTATGTGGAAAGTATTCAGACCCCTTCCCCTTTTCCACATGTTGTTACGTTACAGCCTTATTCTAAAATGGATTAAAAAAATGTTTCCCCTCATCAATCTATACACATCCTGCACACCCACCTGTTCACTGCGCTCCTCTGACACTGGCCTCCTCACCCTCCCTCTCACCAGCCTCCACTCCATGGGAGACGGGGCTTTTAGCAGTGCAGCTCCCCAACTCTGGAACTCCCTCCCTCTCCATGTCAGAACCTCACAATCCATACAGATATTCTAGTCCACACTAAAGACACACCTCTTCACACAGGCTTACTCAGATTCTCTGTTGTCTTAGCTTTTATCTTCCGTCTAGTTCACTTCCTGGTTAGTCTGTCACCATGTTTAGTTTTAGTCATGGTCAATCTGTCATCATTTAGTGTACTTTTATACAGTGAGTGTACAAAACATTAGGAATACCTTCCTAATATTGAGTTGCACCCTCTTTTGCCCTGGGATCATCCTCAATTCGTCGGGGCATGGACTCTATAAGGTGTCAAGAGTTCCACAGGGATCCTGACCCATGTTGACTCCAATGCGTGTGGGGTACAGAGATGAGGTAGTCATTCAAAAATCATGGTAAACACTATTATTGCACACAGAGTGATTCCATGCATCTTATGTGACTTGTTAAGAAAATTATTGCTGATGATCTTATTTAGGCTTATTTAGGCTTGCCATAATAAAGGGGTTGAATACTCACAGCTTTGAATTGTTTTATACATTTCTAAACATTTCTAAAAACACAATTACACTTTGACATTATGGGGTATTGTGTGTTGGTCAGTGACACAAAATCTCAATTTAAATTTTAGTTTTAAATTCAGGCTGGAATACAACAAAATGTGGAAAAAAGTAAAGGGGTGTGAATACTTTCTGAAGTTACTGTATAGCTGGAGATACACAACCAATGGCTTGGGGTGTAAACTCTTCTCGAAATCAGACTGAATCAGTCTGATCCTCTGACATCTAATTTAGTAGTGTAATGTCCCTTTAAGCCTTGAGAAGCTTGTCTATCCCAGAGTATGTTATGGTGCTGACGTAGCTCTGATACATGCTCCAGTTGTCTGTGTAATAGGGGGGTCACCCTGCAACCACAGCTTATTGTTGGGATGCCTCACCTGTGGCATTCTGCTTGTAGGAACTGTACTACAATGAGAGACAATGTGAAGAACTGACGATGAGAGAACACGCACACACACACACACATCTTCTATTAAGATTGTACATTCAAGCTACTCTAGGTATGATGGGCCCCACTGAGAGTTGATGGCTGCAGAGAATACTGCCAACTTTCTGAGGAATTCCTTTTCATCAGCAGACAATACATGTGCATGAAAAATATGGCACATATGGAACATACATAACAGCTTTTGACAGGAGTTTGCCAATGCCTAAACAACAGAGGAGTGGATTTACTGTTTTCAGGATCGAAGTGCCTTCATCACCTTGTCCAGGTCTACTTTTCCGGTGTAGGATCTTAATTTGATCACTCTTTTGTTGCTGAGAATTGTCCTGCACCAAAGGAAATACAGATTCATTTCATCAAAAAGCTTAATGAAAATCCATACTAACACACACTATTATTAACAGCATTGCACTTTTCATGTAGCCTACGTTGAGATAGCTTATAGCCTTACCACTGGTCAAACAACACAATGAACTAAACGTTCAAATCCTGTTGCTGCAGGATACTTTTGATGAGACAATATAGGTTAATATGTAAGCTATTCTACACATTTTGTCATGAGGCTATGAGAAAACGTTGCAGTTTTAAAGCAAATTTCCTGCAATTCTACACATTTTGCCACGGGTCAGAAAGAAATTTGTGGTGTTCTCAAGCAACTTTTCTGGAATTGTACACATTTTCCAATCATATGCTATCTGGGTGGGCCCCGACCTCCAAAGGGCCCATAACCCCCCCAAAAATAAAATACAAAATACCTTTTGATTGGGGGTATCAGGTATGAAGAGAAGACCAAGATGCAGACCACATCGAATAAACAATGGTTTAATGTTCCAACAGAGGCAAGCAGTAGACAGGTCAAGGCAGGCAGAGGTCGGTAAAGAGAGCAGAGGTACAGGTCGGCAGGCGGGCTCAGTGTCAGGACAGGCAAGGGTCAAAATCGTGAGGGAAAGAAAAGAGAGACTAGAAAATGTAGGGGCTGAAACACAAAAAGCTGGTTGACACAAACAAACAATACGAACTGGCAACAGCTAAACAGGTATAAATACACAGGGGATGATGGGGAAGATGGGCGACACCTGGAGGGTGGTGGAGACAATCACAAGGACAGGTGAAACAGATCAGGGTGTGACAGTGGGCCCCGGGGCACATTCCCTGCGTGCCCGTTCAGTAACCTGGTCCTGGATGTGGATAGAGATTATTTTCTGTCGGGGAGTATACAGAAGATAGCCCTACATTTGTTTCTATCAAAGGATCATTCAGAAACTTTCTCACATTTTCCTCTGTCGCGTCTTTGACATCATTAAAACTGAAGACTTATTTATCAAATAACTCTCTGTAATTATTACTACACGATTAAACTGATTAATCATGTAACTGTAATTAACTAGGAAGTCGGGGCACCAAGGAAAATATTCAGATTACAAAGTTATAATTTTCCTAATATAACTTTCAGATATCTTAATATCTGATCAGTTAGTCTTCGAATTAATGAATTATTATTTACCTCATGTTAGTCTCATTCCAAACGTCGTAAATTGTTGGTTATCTGCACAAACCCAGTCTTCACTATGAGTCATCTATACATCAATCGTCTTAAAATAATTTATTTACTAACTAAGTACTTCACAGAAATGCATCACACAAACAAACAAAATAGATATGTTTTACAAAGAAATGATAGGGGGATGTGCCTTAGTGGGCTAAACTGGTATGGCGGCTTGTTAGACAGAGTGATAATTATAACAATTGAAATGCTAATCCTTTGCACATGAACGCTCACTCATTCGGAAACAATTGCAATCAATATATACATTTCCGTTCAGTGTATCGTCAGGATGTTGAGAAGTTTGTTTCTGTTGGAGAGTCTGTCTGCCCTCTCTCTCTGTCGTGGTTAGAATGGATAGTTCAAAGTGACATTCATTCATGTCGTTATAGAATAGATGTTTCGCCGGTTGTCAGTCTTCGCGTTCAATGATACCGAATTCCTATCTGCAGACTAGTAATTCATATCAAAGACTTGTTCTATTCTGTCGTGATCGATAGTCTAAGAGTTTAACCAAGTGGTATGGCTAAAAGATTCAGCCATCTACTCAAACCTTACGCTCGGTCTCCTCTCAAACCTTGGCCCTCTCATTATCAAGGTAAGCTGGTCTCCTCTCAAACCTTGGCCCTCTCGTCATCAAGGTAAGCTGGTCTCCTCTCAAACCTTGGCCCTCTCGTTATCGAGGTAAGCTCGTCTGCAACCTTTAGCCATCTCGTAATTGAGGGAAGCTCGGTCTACTAATAGAAAACCCGGGAGGGGGTTTTATTTGGAAGAGCAGAAAAGGGCCTGTCCCATGATGCCCAACCATAACTGTGCTCATGGGCGGTCCTCTGATTTAGTTCAACTACAAAGGAAAACTCACTCTCTCTCTATACTGTGTCCATGAGGAGATAATCTCCTCCAGGAATTTATGACCTCTCTGACCACAGCAGCCTGGTTGTAGGAGACAGAGAGAGAGGGGATGGTGCTCGCTGTACCCAAAGAGGGCAACGCCATGACACCTCCTTGATGAGGAGAAATAGAGATATAAAGTTTAACAGTCAAAACTCTGGCAATACTGCCACTTCATTACAGGGCCAAGTTAGTAATGAGGTCTGCGAGACATTTTTAATCAAATACCCAAAGAGAAAAACGGCAAAAGTTATCCAAGCAATATAAATAAACCAACACAAAAGTCCTTTTTTCCTGTGCCAACTGTCACAACATTTATTCAGCAAAGTTGTAATTTGAAGTGATGTCACTGTCACAGCGAGGACAGATAAACTCAGTCTAGTTGTAATTGTTGGAATGATAATGATTACTGAACACCCACAGGGCTCCCTTCACTCATTTATGGAGTGAAATCCCGATTTGACCACGTTGACCCATCAGCATTTGGCCCCTCGATCACAACACATTGGCAGAGAATCTTGGAATTCACCTGCTGCCTTCCTGACTTAATTTATTATAATCATGTCTAGGCCGACGGGACTGCAGGAATCATAGTAGCTGTGTCCAGAAGCCCCCCTGGCTCTTCTGACTATGAGCGACAGGCAAACACATGCAGAGTGACAATTTGTAATTATATTTTATTTTCATTGTGCTTTTTTTTCAAGTTCGTTGGCACATTGCATTGAATTGGTGGTATATACAGACGTATGATCTGAGAATTTTCCTGCACAGGAGAAAATGCAAACTTGAAGTGTATTTGAAGTTTAAAAAGGTTTGACATTTCCATGTTGACATTTCCCCAATGAAAAATGTATTAACCCCTACAAAACATTTCATTAATTATAATTCACATAATAACTATAATTTCCTGTTGGATGATTTTCCTGCTGTAGCAAACTGGCTCATAGATCTTACATCTGTATCAGGACTTTCCTTCATCTGCCACAGGGGAAGCAGAAAGGGATTTGTCAGGAAGCAGGAAGTGAGCCACATAGCTCTATCATTTAATATAGCGGTGCTTGGTGTTGACTCTCAGGCAGCCTTGATGCCGGTCAGACGGAGAGGAGCTAGTGAGAGTCCAGACAGCGGGTGTTGGATCCCTCCGTGTTTCCTTTGCTGTCTGTCTGTCTTGGTTTATTTCACGAAAATGTCCAGGTCCAGGTGGAGAGAGGATTTGGTTTACAATTGGGAGGAACCGGATGCAATTGTCCAACTCTGCTGGCTGCTGTGTCTCTCTTTGCAGTGATGTATTCTGGGTACCCAACATTCACCTAAACCCCAGACAGGGGACAGCCCTGCTTGGTTATTGCATGTTTTTCTCTGACACTAAGGTCAGCCAAGAGTTGTGGCACAATCTTAAAATGGCCATGTCACAGAGGGAGTATAATAGTGTGCCACAGAATTTTTGCTGACCTTTCAATATCATGAAAGAAAACGAGATTGGGTGTTATTGGTGATTTATTCTAGTGAACATGTGCTGTAAAAGGGCAAGAGGCTCTTGTGAACCTTGTCCTTGCCATAAATGGGGGCTTTGCTCATACATTCTTTAAATAAAGCCCATTTTACAAGCCCTCTCGGGCTCAATTTAAAAGTACTGTTTTAAAAGCTATGTCATGAATGTTGAGGTAACTACAACACAGAACAAAGGAAATTATTCAAAGACTTTATGAACCACTGTGGTAATAATTTGTGGATCAGTCGATTCCTTTAACATACAGTGTGGATCTTAGTGCTGCTAGCTAAGATAGTAACTGAAGAGCCTTTTCAGACCTGGGTATGCTGCCACATGGCTACTTAACAAAGTGTGCAGAATTTGCTTGCTAAAAATACAAAGCATTGCAATTTCAAAATGCACAAAACAAAACGTAAACACAGTGTCACTCTGTCACTGTACCTCAACACAAATTCCCCTAATCAGGTTGCGATTCAAACAAAAATATTTTTATGATGGAATGGCCTTGCGTCAAAATCCAATTAAAATGTCTGCAAGATTTCAATCATTACATGCACTTAGATGCAATTTATAGCAACATGGGAGTTTCTGTACGTCGACCATAATGTTGTTGACACCTCAGATACCGTGTAACCGACCTGTGTGTAACCGACCTCATGATGATGTTAGTCAGACAGAAGGTGTGTCATTACATGACTGGGGAATTCAAGGCTTCAGTTGACCATGATGCTGGTACTCAGCTCCAGAGTTGCTAATGCCAAGTTGCTCCCGTGTGACAGGCCTGACAGGCTCGATGCCTCTCAGTAATAAGGTCTTCAGGAGTCAATCACTGGAAGAATAATCTCCCCCTAATCAATACACTGAGACCAGGTCTGCCATTAATCACTGTTACCTCTCATACCCCCTATTGGTCTGCCGTCAGCCTTGCAGCACACAGGCACACCACACTGAGTACTAAAAACAGACGGTGGTGGAAAAAATGGTAAATTACCTCAATGACTGAAGTAAAAGTGAAAGTTACCCAGTAAAATTCTACTTCCAGTGCATTCGGTGTGCACTTACAGTGCACTTACAGTGTACACCCCATGCCATTGGTTGTGTAGATCCAGCTATACAGTGACTTCAGAAAGTATTCAGACCTTTTTCCACATTTTGTTACGTTTCAGCCTGATTTTAAATATGCCTAATTATACACTACTGGTCAAAAGTTTTAGAACAACTACTCATTCAAGGGTTTTTCTTTATTTTTACTATGCTCTACATTGTAGAATAATAGTGAATATATCAAAACTATGAAATTACACATATGGAATCATATAGTAACCAAAAAAGTGTTAAACAAATCAAAATATATTTTATATATATTTTATTTTGAGATTCTTCAAATAGCCACCCTTTCCCTTGATGACAGCTTTGCACACTCTCTGCATTCTCTCAACCAGCTTCACCTGGAATGCTTTTCCAACAGTCTTGATGGAGTTCACATATATGCTGAGCACTTGTTGACTGCTTTTCATTCACTCCACGTTCCGACTCATCCCAAAACATCTCAATTTGGTTGAGGTCGGGTGATTGTGGAGGCCAGGTTATCTGATGCAGCACTCCATCACTCTTCTTCTTGGTAAAATAGCCATTGCACAGCCTGTAGGTGTGTTGGGTCATTGTCCTGTTGAAAAAGAAAGTATAGTCCCACTAAGCCCAAACCCGATGGGATGGTGTATCGCTGCAGAATGCTGTGGTAGCCATGCTGATTAAGTGTGGCTTGAATTATAAATAAATCACATACAGTGTCACGAGCAAAGCACCCCCACTCAATCACACCTCCTCCTCCATGCTTTACTGTGGGAAAAACACATGTGGAGATCATCTGTTCACCCACAACATGTCTCACAAAGACACAGCGGTTGGAACCAGAAATCTCAAATTTGGACTCCAGAACAATGGACAAATTTCCACCGGTCTAATGTCCATTTCTCGTGTTTCTTGGCCCAGCAAGTCTCTTCTTCTTATTGGTATCCTTTTAGTAGTGGTTTCTTTGCAGCAATTCGACCACGAAGGCCTGATTCACGCAGTCTCCTCAGAACAGTTGATGTTGAGATGTGTCTGTTACTTGAACTCTGTGAAGCATTTATTTGGTCCGCAATTTCTAAAACTGGTAACCCTCATTAACTTATCCTCTACAGCAGAGGTAGCTCTGGGTCTTCCTTTCCTGTGGTGGTCCACATGAGAGCCAGTTACATCATAGCGCATGATGTTTTTTGTGACTGCATTTTCAATAATCTTGAAAGTTTCCTGATTGACTGACATTCATGTCTTGAAGTAATGTTGGACTGTGGTTTCTCTTTGCTTTTTTGAGCTGTTCTTCTGTTATTACCAAATAGGGCTATCTTCTGTATACTCCCCGATACCTTATCACAACACAGCTGATTGGCTCAAACATATTAAGGAAAGAAATTCCACAAATGCACTTTTAAGAAGGCACACCTGTTAATTGAAACGTATTCCAGGTGACTACCTCATGAAGCTGGTTGAACGAATGCCAAGAGTGTGCAAAGCTGTCATCAAGGCAAAGGGTGGCTATTTGAAGAATCTCCAATATAAAACTATATATTTGATTTGTTTACCAGTTTTTTGGTTACGACATGATTCAATATGTTTTATTTAATAGTTTTGATAATCTTCACTATTATTCTACAATGTAAAAATAGTCAAAATAAAGAAAAACCCTTGAATGAATAGGTGTTCTAAAGCTTTTGTATATATTTTTCTCATCAATCTACTCACAATACCCCATAATGACGAAGCAAAAACTGTTTTCTTAGAAATGTTTGCAAATGTATTAAGTATAAAATAGAAATACCTTATTTACGTAAGTACTCAGACCCTTTGCTATGAGACTCGAAATTGAGCTCAGGTGCATCCTGTTTCCATTGATCATCCTTGAGATGTCTCTCCAGCTTGATTGGTGTCAATCTGTGGTAAATTCAACTGATTGGACATGATTTGGAAAGGCACACACCTGTCAAAGCAAAAACCTAGCTTTGAGGTTGAAGGAATTGTCCGTAGAGCTCTGAGACAGGATTGTTTCGAGGCACAGATCTAGGGAAGGGTACCAAAAATGTCTGCAGCATTGAAGATCCCCAAGAACACAGTGGCCTTCATCATTCTTAAATGGAGGAAGTTTGTAACCACCAAGACTCTTCCTAGAGCTGGCCATCCGGGAAAACTGAGCAATCGGGGAAAAGGGCCTTGGTAAGGGAGGTGACGAAGAATCCAATGGTCACTCTGACAGAGCTCCGGAGTTCATCTGTGGAGATGGGAGAACCTTCCAGAAGGACAACCATCTCTGCAGCACTCCACCAATCAGGCTTTTATGGTAGAGTGGCCAGGAAGAAGCCACTCCTCAGCTAGGGTTGTTACGGTGACCCTATTACCGCCACACCGGCTGTCATGACGGCTGTCAAATTCCACATGACAGTTTATTCACGGTAATCAGGCTTCTCCAAGCTCTGATGCTGCTGATGGTCATTAGTAGTCTAACAAACGTAATAACAGCCTGGTACTCAGCACTCTATTGTCCCTCTAATCACTCTGACATCAATGCTAATGTAATTGAAAATCTAATCCAACACTTCATGAAAGCCCATATGCTCATGTTAAGCAACATTTCTATAGGCTATGCAATTGCTTGAGAAAACATAGTTTTAATGGCTCCTTTTAAAAAGAGGAGGATTCCATCAGCTTTATATAGGCTAGGCCTACAATTTTTTTATTAATCAACTTTATTAATATTAAGCACATTGCTTCTCTTTACAACAGGAATATAGCCTACCTGGCTGGCATGAAAATGAACCATGGGAAAAGAGTCCTCCATTCGCTATTTAAGTGCATAGATGACATGTACTTTTTTCCCCATGCTCCAGTACTGAGACAGATCTTGTCACGACTTCCGCCGAAGTTGGCTCCCCTGCCTGTTCGGGCGGTGCTCGGCGGTCGTCGTCACCGTCCTACTAGAAGTTGGCTCCCCTGCCTGTTCGGGTGGTGCTCGGTGGTCGTCGTCACCGTCCTACTAGAAGTTGGCTCCCCTGCCTGTTCGGGCGGTGCTCGGTGGTCGTCGTGACCGTCCTACTAGAAGTTGGCTCCCCTGCCTGTTCGGGTGGTGCTCGGTGGTCGTCGTCACCGTCCTACTAGAAGTTGGCTCCCCTGCCTGTTCGGGCGGTGCTCGGTGGTCGTCGTCACCGTCCTACTAGAAGTTGGCTCCCCTGCCTGTTCGGGCGGTGCTCGGTGGTCGTCGTCACCGTCCTACTAGAAGTTGGCTCCCCTGCCTGTTCGGGCGGTGCTCGGTGGTCGTCGTCACCGTCCTACTAGAAGTTGGCTCCCCTGCCTGTTCGGGCGGTGCTCGGTGGTCGTCGTCACCGTCCTACTAGAAGTTGGATCCCCTGCCTGTTCGGACGGTGCTCGGTGGTCGTCGTCACCGTCCTACTAAAAGTTGGATCCCCTGCCTGTTCGGGCGGTGCTCGGTGGTCGTCGTCACCGTCCTACTAGAAGTTGGCTCCCCTGCCTGTTCGGGCGGTGCTCGGTGGTCATCGTCACCATCCTACTAGAAGTTGGCTCCCCTGCCTGTTCGGGTGGAGCTCGGCGGTCGTCGTCACCGTCCTACTAGAAGGTGGCTCCCCTGCCTGTTCGGGCGGTGCTCGGTGGTCGTCATCACCGTCCTACTAGCCGCCACCGATCCCTTTTTCGTTTGTCTGTTTGTTTTGTCTTATTAGTTTCTACTATATTTAGTAGGTAGACCCGCCTTTGTTTTGTGCGGAATTGTCTTTATGTTACGTGTGTGCATTTTAGGTAGTGGTGGATTTTCTTTTCTTAAACTTGACACCCTGTGGTTTTTGGGTTGTCTCTTTGTATGTCCGCGCCCTGTATTTGTTGGTCTTATTATTTTATGTGCTTTAGTAAAAGCACTTAACCCCAGTGGAACTCTCTCTGTGTCTGATTCCTGCACCCACCTAGTCCCGCGTGACAGGTCCATGATGGCCCATGGTCCATTCTAAATCAAAACAAAATTCACACATATATTATTTAGTATATGTAAACGCAACATTAAATTAAGAATAGTTTGATTGGTAACAATATTAGCCTATAACTTGTGAATGATACCCAGGTTGTGAAATTAATAAGGCAAGTGGCTAAATAAACATATTAATCCAATTTATAACCGGCTGTCACGCCCTGGTCGAAATATATTATGTTTATTCTTCATTTATTCGGTCAGGCCAGGGTGTGACATGGGTTATTGTGGTGTGTTTTTGTCTTGGGGTTTTGTGGGATGTCTGGCGTTAGTCTATGGCTGCCTGAGGCGCTTCTTAATCAGAGTCAGGTGATTATCGTTGTCTCTGATTGGGAACCATATTTAGGCAGCCATATTCTTTGTGTGTTTCGTGGGTGATTGTCCTTAGTGTCCTTGTTCCTGTCTCTATGTTAGTTTACACTAGAATAGGCAGTTTCGGTTTTCGTTACGTTCTTTTTGTTTTGTAGTATTTGTATTGATTCGTGTTTTACGTTTTTTCATTAAACATGGATCGCAATCTACACGCTGCATTTTGGTCCGACTCTCCTTCGCCTACAGAAAACTGTTACACCGGCACAGAGCCTAATTGATATACATAGGCTGCGCGTGAGTTTCAAGTTTGGGGAATATAATTTTCACCATAAAAATTCACCTCTATAATAATGCATTACATGCATAAAACAGTGTTTTCCCACTAATTGATTGCATTTTGGAACATTCATTATTATAGCCTCCTGCCATGTGTGCATTTGAGCGCTAATAATGTGAAAAAAATCCTAATCGTTTATCAACATTTTAAGCTAAACAATCAGCCTCAATGCTTTTAAAATTGTATTGATTTGGGATCTATCGTAAAACACAACTGTCCTAGAGAATGTTTGGAATATTTATTTATTACACAGAAGAACAAGTTGACCAATATAATAGGTCAACTTTTGTTCTGTGGGGGATAGTAGATTGACATAGGCTAGTGCTTTTGCTGTTCGTCAGGCCTACTAATTTTGTTGGTGAATGAAAAGTAGGCTAAATGTGGACAGTTCTAACATCTTCAATATGCGCCTTCTTCTTAGCTGAAATGTCTTGTAGAAGGACCTGATCATGTGATGGGCATTGGCTACATCTGAGAGAGCCATGTGAGTGAGCGGTGCTTCGGAACACAGCAGCCGGGAGAAGTTCATTATAAATAACCTATTATATTCAGCCCAAGGGAACAAGGACACAAAAGGCATGGATTTTTCAGGGGGCATAAACCGGGAAATTCAAGGCCTGGTGAGATTATTATTAAGTGCTTGTCAAATTGTGAATGAGAGACTGATGAAGTGTGCGCAACTTGCAACTTTTTTCAAATAATCATTAGAGTACCATCATGCAGCCTTAGGATGTATTAAAAATCAAAACGTAGCCCAACATTTGTATCACAACAAAAGTTGCATAAATAACTCTAAATGAAGCCTATATGACCAGTTTCTTTGTTAACCTGCGAAACACAGAATAGCTGCATGTGCTCACTTCCTTTCAATATCCTTTCTATTTTATTAAGCTATGTTCATACTATACTTTTTAAAATAATAATGCCACAGAATTCTAAGCAAATCTTGTTTGCTAAATTAACTAGTGTAGCCCACAGCCATATGGCATAACCAGATCAGGACCTAACACATGGACAATTTGGGGCATGCTATTCTGTTCTTCTGAAATAGACTACATTTTCTTCAGACCTGTCTAAAATAAATAATGGATGTATTGTGATGGAGTAGGCTATATTAAATGGATTCATTAGACTTTTCAAATGTAGATGTTCCAAAGGTCTGCATCAGTGGCTTGTAGGCTAGGCTATGTGTGGAAGCCAGGACATGCCAAAAGTGTTTATGCTAATTAACGGTCAATTACTCTGAGACTGGCAGTTATTTGCTTGACAATCACTGGCTGACAAAATTTCATGACCACCACAGCCCCAATGACAGCTCACTTGGAGTTTGCCAAAGGCACCTAAAAGACCCCCAAACCATAAGACACAAGATTCTCTGGTCTCTCATGAAAACAAGATTAAACTCTTTGGCCTGAATGCCAAGCGTTACATCTGGAGAAAACCTGGCACCGTCCCTAAGGTAAATCATGGTGGTGGCAGCATCATGCTGTGGTGAGGTTTATCAGTGGCAGGGACTGGGAGACTGGACAGGATCAAGGGAAAGATGAACGGAGCAAAGTACAGAGAGATTCTCGATGAAAACCCGCTCAGGACCTCAGACTGAGGCAAAGGTTCACCTTCCAACAGGACAATGACCCTAAGCACACATTCAAGACAATGCAGGAGTGGCTTCAGGACAAGTCTCTGAATGTCCTTGAGTGGCGCAGCCAGACACCAGACTTGAACCAGATCGAACATCTCTGGAGAGAACTGAAAATAGCAGTGCAGCGAAGCTCTCCATCCAACCTGACAGAGCTTGAGAGGATCTGCAGAGAAGAATGGGAGAATCTCCCCAAATACATGTATGCCAAGTTTGTAGCGTCATACCCAAGAAGACTTGGACAATATCCCTGATCTTACCTGTTACAATATGCAGAGACAATATCCCTGATCTTACCTGTTTCAATGCGCAGAGGCAATATCCCTGATCTGACCTGTTTCAATACGCAGAGGCAATATCCCTGATCTTACCTGTTTCAATGCGCAGAGGTAATATCCCTGATCTTACCTGTTTCAATGCGCAGAGGTAATATCCCTGATCTTACCTGTTTCAATGCGCAGAGGTAATATCCCTGATCTTACCTGTTTCAATGCGCAGAGGCAATATCCCTGATCTGACCTGTTTCAATACGCAGAGGCAATATCCCTGATCTTACCTGTTTCAATGCGCAGAGGTAATATCCCTGATCTTACCTGTTTCAATGCGCAGAGGTAATATCCCTGATCTTACCTGTTTCAATGCGCAGAGGTAATATCCCTGATCTTACCTGTTTCAATGCGCAGAGGTAATATCCCTGATCTGACCTGTTTCAATGCGCAGAGGTAATATCCCTGATCTTACCTGTTTCAATGCGCAGAGGTAATATCCCTGATCTTACCTGTTTCAATGCGCAGAGGTAATATCCCTGATCTTACCTGTTTCAATGCGCAGAGGTAATATCCCTGATCTTACCTGTGCACATAGCGATCTCTTGTTTTTAGGTAGGTTATACATAATATATCTCTCACACACCAATTCACCCTTAATCAAACAAAAGGTTCTCGATTTGGGTTTATGATTAATCTCCTCCACCCATTTTTTGTTCATATTGCATCAACAGTTGTTTTTTATATCAATGTCTCCCTTAATCAGATTTTCATACAGTTGTTCACGTCAGACTGTTGATAAAGGTCAGACATTTCAGTTGCCCAGGCTCCCCTCATCACATCTTACTCCAATATTAAGTCTTTAAATTTATTTTGCCAAAACATTTATAAACAAAGTCGGTGATAAGGCATCTCCTTGTTTTACACCCGAGGGTGTGGGAAACCATTCTGTACACTATTCATTAACACACACACAAGCAATTGGCACTTTGTAAAGAGACTGGATTGCTTGAAAAAAATTCCCATCAACCCCTGTCTTTAACAAACTATAAGCTAAAATATCCCTATTTACAAAATCAAAAGCTTTCTGAAATCAATGAAACATGCAAAAGTAGGCTTCTCGTCATGTAATCTATTTCTGATTATTGTACAGACCGATAAGATATTGTAATGAATACTCAAGGAGAAAAAGGTGTAGATTCACACACAGAGCAAGGCAGGTGTTTATTTCACCCTCTCAGAAGGCAGGAAACATGGTCACAGGCCAGCAATGGGCATACACAGGTAGGCAAATGGCCAGGTGAATCAAAAGTAGGACTTGAATGCATTAACCGGTTCTCACAAATGAGCCAGGAACAGGCTTAGTAGAGTCAAAACTAACAATCCCTCACAAAGACACAAACAGAATGAACTGAACTAAATAAGGAGCTGATGAGACCAGGTGAGTAACTAACACAGGTGAAATCAATGAACAAAAATGACAGACAGGGTGTGTTCAAGAACACAAAGAAACTTAGCTACGTTCAAGAACAAAATGAAACAGAACACAAGGTTGATCTATACAGGCTCTGGATTTACGAAAACCATTTTGTTCTTCCACCGTAATGTTTTGATACTCCAAAAATGTAATTAGCATATTGTTGAGGATGGATGACTATTATTTATAAACCCTACTAAATAAACTTATGCCTCTATAGTTCAGTGGCACTCTCGGCCATTTTTTGAAGATTTGGGAATGGTATTCACTATATACTTATACCAAGTGGATGGCAGTATACTGTACTCAAAACACATTTGGAGCAAATTATATAATCAATTCCTTTAGGGGATTTTAAAACCTCATTGGGCAATTCATCAACACCAAACGCTTTCCCATTTTTTTGCAGTGTCAATCACCTTCTTAACTTCTGCTACAGACAGCTCCTCGTTGAGGTATTGGTTAAATATATAAGAGGGTTCTAACATTGTATTTTCCAGTTTCGTTCTCAGGGAACATACGTCTTTATAAAATTCTTCCTCAAAGTATGTCACATTTTTGTTACCTGAGAACAAACGAGCAAACCCCTTCTCCCACTTCTTAAGTACCTGTGTAATATCAGAGTTCAGCCCTCCCTGCTCTTCCATAGGAATTTTTTTATGTCGTTTTGGTCCTATCTTGTTTATTTGGCTCCAAAACTGTTGGGGATTTCTTGTCTGTATCTCCTCAAGGTGTATTAACTGCCCTCTCTGATATCTCTGTTTAAATAGGCACAGTCTTTTATCAAACATGCTGTTTTTTCTAAAATTCCTTCCTACACTGTTCTCTTGTATTCCTATCTTTACAGTTTAAAAATAAGTACTCAGCCTTGCACATTGCTGACCATAGATCCCTTAACTCATCATTCCAATAAGGTTTGTTCAGCTTGTAAACTTTCCTGGACTTCGGGTATATTCCCTATTCACATTTTTTTCCCCATTTCAGAATATATAATATCACAAAATGTTTCATATCTCACATCTAAATCAAATGTTGTTTCTTGGCATCTTTCCAGAGTTTCGATGAGTTCCATCAGAGCTCTACATGCCATTTCAGAACATAGAAAGTCATTTGGCATATTTCTTTCCACACATCTAGGCCTATGTGGGGTATGTATCTTTGCCACGTGTGATGCACAGCAATACCTGGTTGAGAAAGTTTGTGGCCAACAGAAAATATCATAAATAAAAAGAGAATGATCAGAAAGTCTACTTTTTTCTCCAATTCAGTCAAAACCTCTGCATTCTTCAACCATCTGTGTAGGAGATAATGCCTTAATTTCCAAACAAGTTTCTAGACTGTCGTGGAGGGTAACTATGTAGTCCACCACAGCTTTTCCTTTGCCAGATATGGATGTAAAGTTATCGCATGTGGGGCATATCCTTCCATTAATGATACACATTTTAGTCACAAAGGATTTCCCCATGATGATTAACAAACTCATGCAAAGCAACATGCGATGGAATATCATCAATGTCATTTATATAATCATCTAACCTACCAATTTGACTGTTAAGATCCCCACATATGTAAATAGCATCTGCTTCTGTATATAGGTATTCTTGACTTAACAAATGACTATAGCAGGAGGACGCATCTCTACCCCATGTGGACTGTTCAGGTGGCAAATAGCATGAAAACACAACAAAACAAAAATCTGACTCCCTATGTTCAAAGCACAAACCAATAATTCCTTTTATGGCTTTATCGATAATTTCAATTTTATATGCTTTCATCATATCAGACTTTACACATATCCCCACTCCCCCAGAGCCCCAGGGGACTTTCACGAGTGTTTATGTTGTGTCCACACCATACAGAACCTTCAATATCAATAGTTTCTTGCCGACGCAAATGCGTTTCATATATTGAGATAATGTCTGGGTTGAAGGATTAATATTCATAATTTATTGTTCAATGTGGTCCATCGGTTAACATTCGAATGTGCTATTGAAATTGAATCTCGTAAAGGTTGGGAAGCCCCTCAGTATGTAGTAGATCTGTCTACCCCATGTCCTTGTCCGCGTGGTCCTTCTGGTTGATCTCGTTTCATGACCCGTCCACTTCCGGTGACAAAAAAGTCCTTTCCTCCGGGTATTTCTCTCAGCAGCGTCTTGAAGTTCAGTTCTATAAGGCGATCGGTGTGAGACTTGGTTGATTGAAGGAAGACTGTTATAATCAGTATGGTCTCGCAGCTTTTGTTATTCCGTAAGAGAGCCACTTTGTCCTCCATAGACCGACACTCCACCTTCACAACCCCAGGACCTTTACCTCTCAACTGCAATCATCTCTGTTTCGCAGCCTAGGCCGACCAATATCAACTGTTTCACTTTGGAGATTAGGTCCTGGTTTTCATCATCTGACAGTCCTGCCATTATGATAGACACGTCTGGGTCGAACTTTATTGTTTTGGCAGAGCCTATTCTCCCAGATTCTCCCGGGACTCCAGATGTCCAACTTCAAGAGCTATATGGTCTTGTAGCTGCTTGTTATTATTCTCCAGTTGAGTCAGGAAAGCTGTATGATTATCCTGAATGGCTTTCTCCAAAGATGCATGTAAGCTGTCAACTTTACTATTCATTCCTTTTTCAATACTCAGCTTCAGTTCGTTCATCTTTTTTTCAATTTTTGTACCTTGACTCCTTATCTAAATCATAAGATTAGCCATGTTATTGGCACTTTCTTTCTTTGATAAATTCGTCTCCATGCTTTTCTCACCACTGCGTAGATTTCTACAGGAGTCCATATGTTTTAGCGATTAAGTATTTCTGTTATTGCTGTTCAAGGTAACATTACAGTTAAATGTAACATTATAGCTAGGCTAGCCAGATTACTCGCCAAACGATCCCTGACAAGGCCATTTTGAGCCTGTAATCGAATCCAAAAATGCTGAGGCTCCAGATACTCAACTTGTCTGAAGAAGGCCAGTTTTATTGCTTCATTAATCAGAACAACAGTTTTCAGCTGTGCTAAGATAATTGCAAAAGGGTTTTCGAATGATCAATTAGCCTTTTAAAATTATTGGATGAGCTAACACAATGTGCCATTGGAACACAAGAGTGATGGTTGCTGATAATGGGCCTCTGTACACCTATGCAGATGTTCCATAAAAAATCAGATGTTTCCAGCTACATTAGTCATTTACAACATTAACAATGTCTACACTGTATTTCTGGTCAATTTGATGTTATTTTAATGGGCAAAAAATGTGATTTTCTTTAAAAAACAAGGACATTTCTAAGTGACCCCAAACTTTTAAATGGTAGTGTACACAATATAATCAGCAGGATAAAAAGCAGAGAACACTAAACAAGATGGCAGACTAAACAAGGAGAACAGTAAACATCAAAATCAAATACAATTGTATTTGTCACATACACGTGTTTAGTGTTATTGCGGGTGTAGTGAAATAGTGCACTAATATCTAATAAGTAATATCTAACGATACACACAATCTAAAAGAATGGAACTAAGAATACTTGGATGAGCGATGTCAGAGCGGCATATACATATGACATGAGTAATGCAAAATATGTAAACATTATTAAAGGGGCCAGTGATTTCAAGTCTATGTATATAGGACAGCAGCCACTAATGTGCTAGTGATGGCTATTTGACAGTCTGATGGCCTTGATGGCCTTTTCAGTCTCTCGGTCCCAGCTTTGAAGCACCTGTACTGATCTCACTTTCTGGATGATAGTGGGGTGAACAGGCCGTGGTTTAGGTGGTTGTTGTCTTTGATGATCTTTTTGGCCTTCCTGTGACATCGGGTGCTGTAGGTGTCCTGGAGGGCAGGTAGCTTGACCCCAGTGATGTCTTGGGCAGACCTCACCACCCGCTGAAGAGCTCTGCAGTTGCGGGAGGTGCAGTTGCCGTACCAGGCGGTGATACTGCCTGACAGGATGCTTTCAATTGTGCATCTGTAAACGTTTGTGAGGGTTTTAGGTGCCAAGCTAAATTTCTTCAGCCTCCTGAGGTTGAAGAGGCGCTGTTGCACCTTCTTCACCACACTGTCTGTGTGTGGTCCATTTCAGTTTGTCAGTGATGTGTACGCTGAGGTACTTAAAGCTTTCCACATTCCCCACTGCTGTCCCATCTGTGGGTATGGGGGTTGTGCTCACTCTGCTGTTTCCTGAAGTCCACGATCAGCTCTTTAGTTTTGTCGACATTGGTAATCAGGCCTACTACTGTTGTGTGGTCTGCAAACTTGATGATTGAGTTGGAGGCGTGCGTGGCCATGCAGTCATGGGTGAACAGGGAGTACAGGAGGGGGCTGAGCACGCATCCTCGTTGGGACCGAGTTTTGAGGATCAGCGAAGTGTAGGTGTCGTTTCCTACCTTCACCACCTGGGGGCGGCCCGTCAGGAAGTCCAGGACTCAGTTGCACAGGGCGGGGTTCAGACCCAGGGCCTCAAGCTTAAAGCTGAACTTGGAGGGTACTACAGTGTTGAATACTGAGCTACAGTCAATTAACAGCATTCTTACATGCTGTAGGTATTCCTCTTGTCCAGATGGAACAGGGCAGTGTGCAGTGCGATAGCAATTGTGTCATCTGTGGATCTGTTGGGGCAGTAAGTAAATTGAAGTGGGTCTAGGGTGTCAGGTAAGGTAGAGGTGATATGATCCTTGACTAGTACGTCCTTTAGTTCAGTTACTTTTCTGGGGTACAGGAACAATGGTGGACTTCTTGAATCATGTGGGGACAACAGACTGGGATAGGGAGAGAGTGAATGTGTCCGTAAACACTCCAGCCAGCTGGTCTACGCATGCTCTGAGGATGCGGCTAGGGATGCCGTCTTGGTTGGCAGCCTTGCGAGGTTTAACACGCCTAAATGTCTTACTCCTGTCAGCCACGGAGAAGGAGAGCCCATAGTCCTTTTTAGCGGGCCGCGCAGGTGGCACTGTGTTATCCTCATAGCGAGCAAAGAAGGAGTGTAGCTTGTCTGGAAGCAAGACGTTGGTGTCCTCGATGTGGCTGGTTTTACCTTTGTAGTCCTTGATTGTCTGTAGACCCTGCCACATACGTCTCGTGTCTGAGCCATTGAAATGTGACTCCACTTTGTCTCTATACTGATGTTTTGCCTGTTTGATTGCCTTACTGAGGGAATAACTGCACTGTTTGTATATGGCCATATTCCCAGTCACCTTGCCATGGTTAAATGCGATGGTTTGTGCCTTCAGTTTTGAGCAAATGCTGCCATTTATCCACGGTTTCTGGTTAGGGTAGGTTTAATAGTCAAAGTGGGTATAACATCACCAATGCACTTCCTAAAAACTCAGTCACCTTGTTAGTGTATTCATCTATGTTGTTCTCGAAGGCTACCCGGAACATATCCTAGTCCACCTGATCAAAACTTGTCAGACCAGTGTTGAATAGTCCTTAGCACGGGTACTTCCTGTTTCATTTTCGCCTATAGGAAGGGGGGGGGGTCAAAATGGAGCCCTGGTCAGATTTGCAGAAGGGAGAGCGGGAGAGGGCCTTGTAGGCATCCCGGAAGTTGTAGTAGTATTGGTCAAGTGTTTAAACAGCACGAGTACTGCAGTCAGTGTATTGATAGAACTTCGGTAATGGTTTCCTTAAATTTGCTTTGTTAAAATCCCCAGCTACAATAAATGTAGCCTCAGGATATGTTGTTTCCAGTTTGGATGAAGTCCAGTGTAGTTCTTTGAGGGCCGTCGGGGTATCGGTTTGAGGGGGAATATACACGGTTGTGACTATAACCGAAGAGAATTCTCATAGGAGGTAATACGGTTGACATTGAGATATTCTGCGTCGGGTGAACAAAAGGACTCACGTTCCTGTATGTTATTATAATCACACCATGAGTAGTTAATCATGAAACATAGACCTCCGCCCTTCTTCTTCCCGGAGAGATTTTGATTCCTGACTGCGCGATGAACTGAAAACCCAGCTGGCTGAACATTTCCATGAAACAGAGTATGTTACAATCCCTGATGTCTCTCTGGAAGTAAATCCTCGCCCTGAGCTCATCAACTTTATTTTCCAGAGACTGAACATTAGCTAATAATATACTTAGAAGCGGTGGGTGGTGTTCGCCTCCTGAGTCGGACTAAATGTCCACTCCGAGTACCTCTTTTTCAGCCGGCTCTGTTTACTGGTCATAATGCTGGTAATGCTGGTGAGATACTGCCCCTCTGATATCCAAAAGTTCTTCTGGGCTGTATGTAATAACACAAAATACTTGCTGGGCTAATAATGTAAGAAATAACACATAAAAAAACAAAATACTGCAAAGTTTCCTAAGAGCTAGAAGCACGGCAGCCCTGTCCGTCGGCGACTAACCATGAAGAACAGTAAACATGATGACAGACTGACCATGGAGAACAGTAAACATGATAATAGACTGACCATGGAGAACACTAAACATGATGACAGACTGACCATGGAGAACAGTTAACATGATGACAGACTGACCATGGAGAACACTAAACATGATGACAGACTAACCAGGGAAGTGAACTAGACAGAGGTTAAAGCTAAGACAACAGAGAATCTGTGTAAGCTTGTGTGAAGAGGTGTGTCTTTAGTGTGGACTAGAATATCTGTATGGATTGTGAGGTTCTGACATGGAGATGGAGGGAGTTGGGGAGCTGCACTGCTAAAAGCCCAGTCTCCCATGGATTGGAGGCTGGTGAGAGGGAGGGTGAGGAGGCCAGTGTCAGAGGAGCGCAGTGAACAGGTGGGAGTGTAGGAGGTCAGTACGGTATGAGGCGCGAATACATTGATTGCCTTGTAGGTGAGCATGAGCTATTTGAAGATGATCCTGTTTTGAAGTGGGAGCCAGTGGTGTTTAAAGAGGGTGGGTGGGATGTTGTCCTAAGGTCTGGTGTGTGTGAGGACTCTTGCAGCTGCATTTTTAATGTTGTGGTCTGTCCAGTGTTTTGACAGGGAGTCAATAGAGAATGTTTTTGAGGTGGAAGAAGGCTGACTTAGTGATGTTCAGGACTTGGGATTCAAATGGCAGAGTGGGTTCAAATGGCAGAGTGGGTTCAAATGGCAGAGTGGGATTCAAATGGCAGAGTGGGGTCAAATGGCAGAGTGGGATTCAAATGACAGAGTGGGTTCAAATGGCAGAGTGGGGTTCAAATGACAGAGTGGGGTCAAATGACAGAGTGGGGTCAAATGACAGAGTGGGGTCAAATGACAGAGTGGGGTCAAATGACAGAGTGGGGTTAAATGACAGAGTGGGGTCAAATGACAGAGTGGGGTCAAATGGCAGAGTGGGGTCAAATGGCAGAGTGGGTTCAAATGGCAGAGTGGGGTCAAATGACAGAGTGGGGTCAAATGACAGAGTGGGGTCAAATGGCAGAGTGGGGTTCAAATGACAGAGTGGGGTTCAAATGACAGAGTGGGGTCAAATGACAGAGTGGGGTCAAATGGCAAAGTGGGGTCAAAGGACAGAGTGGGGTCAAATGGCAGAGTGGGGTCAAATGGCAGAGTGGGTTCAAATGACAGAGTGGGGTCAAATGTAACGCCAATGTTCCTGACTGTGGATTTAGAGTCGATGGTGCAGTTGTCAATTGTCATATTGAATGGACCCAGTCATCCTAAGTCCACCAGATCAGAGGCAGCAGGGATGACAACGCATTATATTGTTAGGTGCGTGAATTGGACTATATTGAGTATTCAAAATGTAAGAAGTACTTTTGAGTGTCAAGGAAAATGTATGGGAGTAAAAAGTACATATTTTCTTTAGGAATGTAATGGAGCAATATATTAAATGAAGCAAAGTATTAAAATATATAAATAGGAAAGTTCAGATATCACCAAAAACTACTTCAAAGTATTTTTTATGTTACACCACTGAAACCAGGGAAGAGGAGGATGAGCAGAGATGAAATGCTGAGTCACTCTGTTTGTCATCCAGGATGGACAGATCACAACCGGGAGGTGGACAGGCTGAGCATGACATCGTCAGTTTCCACAGATACCTTGGCATTGACCGATGGAGCTCAGAAGAGGGATTCTTCATCCTCCAAATCAGTCTATCTATCATTCCTCAATCCTTCATTTTACTAGACAAGTCAGTTAAGAACAAATTCTTATTTTCAATGACAGCCTAGGAACAGTGGATTAACTGCCTGTTCAGGAGCAGAGTGACAGATTTGTACTGTGTCAGCTTGGGGATTTGACCTTGCAGTTACTAGTCCAACGCTCTTACCACTAGGCTACCACTCTAACCACTAGGCTACCCCGGCTACCCTACCTCTGTCATCTCTCAACTAGTCTAGCCATCATACCTGTCAGCTCTCAAATAGTATGTTCTTCATTCCTCTGTCATCTCTTAAACAGTCTGTCTTTCATTCCTCTGTCAGCTCTCAAATAATCTATCCTTCATTCCTCTGTCATCTCTTAAACAGTCTGTCTTTCATTCTTCTGTCAGCTCTCAAATAATCTATCCTTCATTCCTCTGTCATCTCTTAAATAATCTATCCATCAGACCTATGTCAGCTCTGGCGGGAAAGAGGCTTTCCTGCTTGTTTTAGGTCCACCATTCATTACCGTCCCTCTCCAAACATCCCAGCACTCTCAGGGGACTAGGGGGATTCTAAGTAGATATTTTCTTATCATCAGCTTCCTGTATTTCCAGTGAAGTGCATTTGAGGACAGTGTTAGTGAAAGTGAATTAGTTTACAGCCCATTATCTCACCCACACACATACACAATGTAACTTTTTTGTAACATATGCAGGCTTTATTTTGTTGTACTAAATCAATCAGATGAGTCTAAGGCCTGTGTAGTGCATTGGTGGATAGTTTATGGGAATAATCACTCAGTACTTCACACACACGTCAACTCTTAGCTGTCACCACAGGAGAGCCCTTTGAAGAACCCTTTTTGGTTCCATTTTAGATTCAAAATTCAAAAAGTACTCTCACATCTGAGCTATATTTTCTGCAAATGCATAGTAGTAATTGAAATACGTGAGAAAAAAGAAGAAACCTGCACACTGCTCTTACTAGTATCGCTGCTCTTTATTAAGCTTTACGTTTTCGGCCTTCAGGCCTTCGTCAGAGCTGTGGGGACAGCTGAAGAACCCTTTTGGAACCCATGTCATATACACACAACCTATGACATGGACACACACAATGTCTCTCATGTACCATGTACTATGTGTAGGCTACTAAATCACACAACTATCAGGGGACTGTAAGGCTTTGTGTGTAAAGTGTAGGATCATCCTGCAGACATAATGTGTCGGAACCTATTCTACATCCACAAAGCAATCAGACAGAGCAATTTAAGAAGCAAATTAGTTAAACCTATATTCCTCACTCTGTTAATCAGAGCGCAGCATGAAAGCAAAACCATGCTTTGTTGATCTCCACAAGAAGACAATACCAATTTCCCCAGCACGTTAAGATGTGATGAACGCTGGAATTACTTTTAGATTTCAATCATAATGATGGCTCTCTACAGTGGGGTTTCATTGCTTGATTTGACAGTTACTTGCTGACATTTAGCCTATAAGTCAAATGAGGGCATTTGGAACATCTACATTTTTTAAAAGTCTAATAATAAATCCATTTAATATAGCATACACAATCATAAGAAATCCATGAATTATTTTAGGTAGAACATACTGAAAAATTATTTCAGAAGAACAGAATAATAGCACATTCTAAGTTGTCCTTTTGTTAGGTCCTGATCTGGCTACGCTATATGGCTGTGGGCTACACTAGTTCATTTAGCAGACAAGATTTGCTCACAATTCCTGTGGCATTATTTTATAGTAAGAAGAATACAATTTAACATAGCTGAATAAAATAGAAAGCATGTTTTTTCCCATTCGATTTCCGAGGGAGGGAGTGGGCACATACAGCTATTCTGTGCTGAGCAGTTAACAAAGTGAAAAGCGCTTAAAAGCGTTGGCCCAGTAACCGAAAGGTTGCTGGTTCAAGTCCCCGAGCTGACCAGGTGTCCTTGAGCAAGGTATTTAACCCTAATTGCTCCTGTAAGTCACTCATCTCCTAAAATGTAATAATTTGAAACAGGTTTTCCTACAGTATATGCTAAATGTATAGTTGTCATACAAACCTTGGGCAAAATGTCTAAGGCTGCCTGATGCGACTCAAATGATGATTTGAAACATGTTGCACTAAAGGCTGACCCTCTATTTTGCTTCTTACTCTTGGCTGCACACACTTCATCAGTGTCTCATTCCCAATTTGACAAGCACTTGATAATTTTCTCACCCATCAGACTATTCTCAATTTAACCTACTTATACATATAGCCTACTGATATACACTGAGTGTACAAAACATTAAGGACATCTTCCTAAATGCTATATTGAATGGGTGGTGGACCATTTTTGATGCACACGGGAAACTGTTGGGTGTCAAAGGCACTTCAATATTTTGTCTTGCCCATTCACCCTCTGAATGGCACACATACACAATCCATGTCTCAGTTGTCTCAAGGCTTTTACAATCCTTATTTAACATGCCTCCTCCACCTGGATTCACCTGGCCAGTCTGTGTCATGGAAAGAGGTGTCCTCAATGTTTTGTATTCTCAAAATGTGTTATTTATTTAGAATGATCACCAAAAAGAAAAGAGTTATCCATAGCATGCTCTCGAATAGCGAATGGAGGAGGAGCTCCCTGTGGATATGTTGTTTTTATATGCCAGGTAGTATATACCGGTTGTAAAGTGGATTAATTAGAGTTATTTGGCCACTTTATTTGTGATACAAAAGTTAATTAAACTTACATGATGCATAAAACTATGATATGAAAAGGTTTTAAAAAATGCATGCGCTGTTTCTTACCTTGGACCGCACACGATAGGCATCATTCACAAGTGTTAATATTCTACCCCATCAGAGTATTCTCAATGTCATCTGGTCTTTACATATACTAAGTCATATATGTGTGAAATGAGTTTTGGTTTAGATTAGGCCATTATCATGCACCTGTCGGGAACAGGGGCAGGGGAAATAAAGACAACTGAAGACAATTGAACAAAGGCAAGAAAATCGATTTCAAAGCAACAACAAACACACAGGATCACTACCTGAATGACAAATCAAAATCCAGCAGCAGTGATCAGTCATCAAATATGTTTGCGTATCATGACCATGGGGGATCAAACAGCAATATAATCAAACAAGAAAATGAATAAATATTTGCATGAAGAAAAAAAAAAAGTTCACAAACACCAACAACTGGGACAAAAGAATTGCCAATCCCCGTATAGAGCCTCTCATCTATTTACTGTTTCAGAGACAGCAGCTTCAGATGTGCGTTGAATAAGAAAACTAGACTACAGAGAATAGCAGAAGATGTGATGTGTTTGAGGTAACAGCTGAGGGAAACATACGTATGAAATCCTCTGTGTTCTTTTTAATGATAAGGTTAATAGATTTGTGACCTGGTTCAAATCCCTCATCCAGCCCGTTAACCTTATAGCGCCAGCAGGATGTTTAACCCAGAGAGGTCTGGGCGAGCTTGCGAAGGACACACGCCTCAGAGAGAGACACAAACCTCAGAAAGACCGCAACTTGACTACAGCGAGCAGAGAGCAGGTGTGCGTTGAATAAGAACACTAAACTACAGAGAATAGCAGAGGATGTGATGTGTTTGAGGTAACAGCTGAGGGAAACATTTTTCTGCTGTGTTCTTTAATGATAAGGTTAATAGACTTGTGACCTGGTTCAAATCCCTCATCCAGCTCATTCACCTTGGAGCGCCAGCAGAATGTTTACCCAGAGAGGTCTGGGTGAGTGAACAAATCAACAAATCAAATGTATTTATAAATTCTTCTTTTTATATCTGCAGGTGTCACAAAATGCGTATACAGAAACCCAGCCTAAAACTCCAAACAGCAAGCTAGAAAATACTCCCTTGAGAGGAACCAGGCTCTGAGGGGTGGCCAGTCTTCTGGCTGTACCGGATGGAGATAAGAGTACATGGACATTAAGGTCAGATCGATCTTCAAGATGTTCAAACGTTCCTCAGGAGTAAATGTCAGTTGGATTTTTACAGCCAAGAATTCAGAGGTCGAAACAGCATATGCTGAGGGAGAGAGAGAGAGAGAAAGAGAGAGAGAGGGGAGAGCGCATCGAGGAAGCAAGTCCGGTGAACAGGTCAGGGTTCCATAGCCGCATGCAGAACAGTTGGAACTGGAGCAGCAGCACGACCAGATGGACTGAGGATGGGGACAGCCAGGAGTTATCAGGCCAGGTAGTCCTGAGGCTTGGTCCTAGGGCTCAGGTCTTCCGGGAGGGGGAGAGAGAGAGAGAGAGAGAGAGAGAGAGAGAGAGAGAGAGAGAGAGAGAGAGAGAGAGATAGGAGAATTAGAGGGAGCATACTTAAGTTCACACAGGACACCAGGTAAGACAGGATCATTTCACCAGATAGGACAGACAGATACTGGAGGCTGAGACTGGGGGGGAGGGGGGACGACGACACACTGTATAACCCCACACCACTTGAGAGATATCGAAAGGCCACCAACATTCTACCCTGAGAAAAGGCTGAGTATAGCCCACAGAGATCTCCTCCACCACACAATCCTGAGGGAAACCAGACAAGAAGATCAGGTCAGTGACTCAACCCACTCAAGTCGAGTATAGCGAAAAAAGCCTGGCACGACGTGATGCAACCCTCCTAGGGATGGCATGGAAGAGCGCTAGTAAGCCAGTGCCTTAGCCCCTGTAATAGGGTCAGAGGCAAAGAATCCCAGTGGAGAGAGGGAGTCGGCCAGGCAATGACAGCAAGGGAGGTTCGTCACTCCAGTGCCTTGCTATTCACCTTCACACTCCAGGGCCAGACTACACTCAATCATAGGACCTACTGAAGAGATGAGTCTTCAGTAAAGACTTAAAGGTCAAGACCGACTCTGGGTCTCTCGCATGGAAAGGCAGACCATTCCATAAAAATTGAGCTCTATTGGAGAAAACCCTAACTCCAGCTGTTTGCTTAGAAATTCTAGGGACAATAAGGAGGCCTGCGTCTTGTGACCATAGAGTACGTGTAGGTATGTACAGCAGGACCAGTAGTCAAATTTAGAAGTGACAAAAGAATGGATTTGCTTTTCTGTATAATTTATGGACAAAAAGTTTCAGATTTTTTCAATGTTACAAAGATGGAGAAAAGCTGCCCTTGAAATATTCTTAATATGTTCATTAAAAGCATATCGGGGTCCAGAGTAATGCTGAGGTCCTTCACAGTTTTATTTGAGACTAATATACAACTATCAAGATTAATTGTCATCTCAAACAGCAGATTTCCTTGTTTTTTGTGAGCTTGAATTAGTATCTCTGTTTAGTCTGAGTTTAAAAGTAAAATACTTGCATCCACTTCCTTACGTCTGAAACACAGGCTTCCAGGGTATGCCATTTTGGGGCTTCACCATGTTTCATTGAAATGTACAGCTTTGCAGTGAAAGATGACCGCATTGCAGTGAAAGATGACATTGTGTTTCCAAGAGGTAGAATATGTGGTGAAAACCATTGTGGTCCTAAAACAGAACCTTGAGGAACACCATTGATTTGTCAGAGGACAAACCATCCACAGAGACAAACTGACACTACATGGCCAAACATTTTTTATGAGCTACGCACTTCAGCACTCTGCGGTCCCGTTCTGTGAGCTTGTGTGGCCTACCACTTTACAGCTGAGCCGTTGTTGCTGCTAGATGTTTCCACTTTACAATAATAGCACTTACAGTTGACCGGAGACTTGTTGGAAATGTGGCATCCTATGAAGATGCCACGTTGAAAGTCACCAAGCTTTTCAGTACGAGCCATTCTACTGCCAATGTTTGTCATAAATATATATATATAAAAATATATCCCATTTAGCAGACGCTTTTGTCCAAAGCGACTTACAAGTCGGCTGGGGCCACTACTTTTACATATGGGTGGCCCCAGCGGGAATCGAACCCACGACGCTTGGCGTTGCAAGCGCCATGCTCTACCGACTGAGCCACACAGGACATGGCTGTGTGCTCGATTTAATACACCTGTCAGTAACGGGTGTGGCTGAAATAGCTGAATCCACTAATTTGAAGGGTTGTCCACATACTTTTGGCCATGTAGTGTATCTTTCCGACAGATAAGATCTAAATCAGGCAAGAACTTGTCCGTGTAGACCAATTAGGGTTCCCAATCGCTCCAAAAGAATGTGGTAATCGATGGTGTCAAAAGTGGCACTAAGGTCTCGGAGCACGAGGACAGATGCAGAGCCTTGGTCTGACACCATTAAAAGGTAATTTACCACCTTCACGGGTGCAGTCTCAGTGCTATGATGGGGTCTAAAACCAGACTGGAGAATTTCATATACAATATTTGTCTTCAGGAAGGCAGTGAGTTGCTGCGCAACGGCTTTTTCTAAAATGTTTGAGAGGAATGAGAGAATCGATATAGGAGCTGCTAATTATGTTCAACATAGGGGGGCCAAGCACAGGAGGTAGCTCTTTCAGTAGTTTAGTTGAAATAGGGTCCAGTAGGCAGCTGGAAGTTTTAGAGGACATTACTATTTTCTTATTAACTTTTTTTTTTTAAACCCTAAGTAAACGTTTGAAAAAATGTGTGCTTGACCAGATACAATGATATTTTACAGACTTTCAGCACGCTTTAGGGAAGGACATTCAACAAGCACAACACTTACACAAATGACTGATGATTGGCTGAGAGAAATTGATAATAAAAATATTGTGGGAGCTGTTTTGTTAGACTTCAGTGCGGCTTTTAACATTATCGATCAAAGTCTGCTGATGGATAAACGTATGTGTTTACACCCCCTGCTGTATTGTGGATAAAGAGTTATCTGTCTAACAGAACACAGAGGCTGTTCTTTAATGGAAGCCTTTCCAACATAATCCATGTAGAATCAGGAATTCCCTATGGCACCTGTTTAGGCCCTTACTTTTTTCAATCTATACTAATGACATGCCACTGGCTTTGAGTAAAGCCGGAAGTATGCGGATGACTCAACACTATACACGTCAGCTAGTACAGCAAGTGAAATCAATTTTGTGGTATCCAATTGGTAGTTACAGTCTTGTCCCATCGCTGCAACTTCCGTACGGACTCGGGAGAGGTGAAGGTCGAGAGCCATGCTTCCTCTGAAACACAACCCAACAAAGCCCCACTGCTTCTTGATACAATGCCCACCAGCCGCACCAACGTGTCAGAAGAAACACCGTACACCTGGCGACCGTGTCAGCGTGCACTGCCCCGGCCCGCCACAGGAGTCTCTAGTGCTCGAAGGGACAAGGACATCCCTGCCGGCCAAACCCTCCCCTAACCCGGCGACGCTGGGACAATTGTGCACCGCCCCATGGGTCTCCTGGTCGCGGCCGGCTGCGAAAGAGCCTGGACTCTAACCCAGAATCTCGATTTACACAGCTTAGACCACTGCGCCACTCGAGAGGCCACAGGCCATGACTATTTTCATGAATGTGAGATACAGGATTAAAAACTCTGTGTCAGACTATGTCAGTGTCACGGTTTTCTGTAGGCAAAGGAGAGTCAGACCAAAATGCGGCGTGGCTATTGCGATCCATGTTTAATGAAAACGAAGTAAACATGAATCAACTACAAAAACGTCACACCAAAACAGCCTACTACTGGTGCTAAGTGACACAGCCTGAACAAGGACATAAGGACAATCACCCACAACCCCCAACACCAAACAGGCTACCTAAATATGGTTCCCAATCAGAGACAATGACTAACACCTGCCTCTGATTGAGAACCATATCAGGCCAAACACAGAAACAGACAAACTAGACACACAACATAGAATGCCCACTCAGATCACACCCTGACCAAACAAAACATAGAACATACAAAGCAAACTATGGTCAGGGTGTGACAGTCAGTCTGTGTGTGTTCAGACCCAGGGCCGGTTCCAGGCATAAGTGACCTAAGTGGGCACTAGGAACTCAGTTGAGGTCTCAACTAACTATTGAAAGTAACAACAGTAGAGTACGAAATTTGGTTGTGCATCAGCAGTTTTTCTCTTGTAATGTCAGTCACTGACCATCACTCAATTAACCATGTCAACTATTTTTGTTGTTGTTGTTTGGTAGTTAATCTAGCCAGTTATCTAAACTTGTAGTAAACATGGCCGAATACTGACAGGGCACGCATGGAACGTGCCCAGAGGCCCTGTCATCCTGAGGTTCCCCATTGATTTTGTTATTCATTCTCATTCAGATATTATATTAACATGGCATAAGTATTTATTAAGGATCCTCATTAGCTGCTGCCAAGGCAACAGCTATTCTTCCTGGGGTCTAGCAACATTAAGGCAGTTGCATACAATTTAAAATATTACACGACATTACATTTCATAACACTTTTCACAACACATTAAGTGTGTTCCCTCAAGCCACAACTCTGCTATCACCTATCAACAAACTCCATGTGTTGTGCATGTCTTATCATGTGTACGTCTTATCATGTGTACGTGTGTCTGTGCCTGTGTGGGCTTCTCTTCATAGTCCCCGCTGTTCCAGAAGGTGTATTTTTATCTGTTTTTTCAATCTGATTCTACTGCTTGAACACCACCTGATGTGGAAAAGAGTTGCATTGTAGCCATGGCTCTATGTAGTACTGTGTTCATCCCACAGTCTGTTCTTGACTTTGGGATTGTGAAGAGACCTTTGGTGACATATCTTGGGGGTAAGCATGGGTGTCAGAGCTGTGTGCTAGTAGTTTAAACAGACACCTCGGTGCATTCAGCATGTCAAGACTTCATACAAAAACAAGTAGTGATGAAGTCAATCTCTCCTCCACTTTGAGCCACGAGAGATTTACATGCACATTATTAATGTTAACTCTGTGTACATTTACGGCTAGCTGTGATGCCCTGTTCTGAGCCAGTTGTAATTGCAAATGGTCCCTCTTTGTGGCACCTGACCACACGACTGAACAGTAGTCCAGGTATGAAAAAACTAGAGACTGTAGGACCTGCCTTGTTGATAGTGTTGTTTAGAAGGTAGAGCAGTGCTTCATTACAGACAGACATCTCCCCATCTTAACTACTGTTCTATCAACACGTTTAGTCACCTCTACTTGCTCTATTTCCACATTATTTATTTCAAGATTTAGTTGAGGTTTAGGGTTTAGTGAATGATTTGTCCCAAATATAATGCTTTTAGTTTTTGAAATATTTAGGACTAACTTATTCTTTGCCACACATTCTGAAACTAACTGCAGCTCTTTGTTAAGTGTTGCAGTGATTTCACTCACTGTAGTAGCTGAAGTATATAGTGTTGAGTCATCCGCATATATAGAAACTCTGGCTTTACTCAAAGCCAGTGGCATGTCATTAGTAAAGATTGAAAAAAGTAAGGGCCTAAACAGGTGCCATAGGGAATTCCTGTTTCTACATTGATTATGATGGAAAGGCTTCCATTTTTTATTACCTTTATTTAACCAGGCAAGTCAGTTAAGAACAAATTCTTATTTTCAGCCTAGGAACAGCCTAGGAACAGTGGGTTAACTGCCTGTTCAGGGGCAGAATGACAGATTTGTACCTTGTCAGCTCGGGGGTTTGAACTTGCAACCTTCCGGTTACTAGTCTAACCACTAGGCTACCCTGCCACCCCATTAATGAATAGCCTCTGTGTTCTGTTAGACAGATAACTCTTTATCCACAATACAGCAGGGGGTGTAAACACATACGTTTATCCATCAGCAGACTTTGATCGATAATGTCAAAAGCCGCACTGAAGTCTAACAAAACAGCTCCCACAATATTTTTGTTATCAATTTCTCTCAGCCAATCATCAGTCATTTGTGTAAAAGTTGTGCTTGTTGAATATCCTTCCCTGTAAGCGTGCTGGAAGTCTGTAAAATATCATTGTATCTGGTCAAGCACACATTTTTTCTAAAGTTTACTACGGGTTGGTAACAGGCTGATTGGTCAGATATTTGAGACAGTAAAGGGGGCTTCAGCAGATGTCGCAAACTGCTATACAGAAACCCAGCCTAAATCACCAAACAGCAAGCAATGCAGATGTAGTAGCACGGTGGCTAGGAAAAACTCTCTAGAAAGGCAGGAACCCAGGAAGAAATCTAGAGAGGAACCAGGCTCTGAGGGGTGGCTTGTCCTCTTCTGGCTGTGCGGGGTGGAGAATATAACAGTACAGTCAAGATGTTCAAACCTTAATAGATGACCAGCAGGGTCAAATAATTATCACAGTGGTTGTAGAGGGTGCAACATGTCAGTACCTCATGAGTAAATGTCAGTTGGCTTTTCATATACAAACATTCAGAGGTCGATACAGCAGGTGTGGTAGAGAGAGAGAGACTCGAAAACAACAGGTCTGGGACAAGGCGGCACGTCCGGTGAACAGGTCAGGCTTCCCTAGCCACAGGCAGAACAGTTGAAACTGGAGCAGCAGCACGACCAGGTGGACTGGGGACAGGCAGGAGTCATCAGGCCAGTTAGTCCTGAAGAATGATCCTAGGGCTCAGGTCCTCCGGGATGGAGAGAGAATTAGAGGGAGTATACTTAAATTCACACAAGACACAAGACTTACACCAGAATTACACCAGATATAACATAGATAATTGCAGCATTGATACTGGAGACTGATACAGGAGTGGGTCGGGGGACACTGTGGCCCCGTCCGACAATACCCCGGACAGAACCAACCAGGCAGGATATAACCCAACCCACTTTGCCAAAGCACAGCCCCCACACCACTAGAGAGATATCAACAGACCACCAACTTACTACCCTGAGACAAGACTGAGTAAAGCCCACAAATATCTCCTTCAGCGCACAAACCCGAGAGGGGGCTGAGCAGTGTCAGCGTTTGTTGCTGGCATGTCATGCCTAAATTGGCTAATGTTGCCAATAAATAAATAAGTAAAGTAATTGGCAATAGCAGTGTGTTTTGGGATGAATGAGCCATCTGATTCAATGAAGAATGGAGCTGAGTTTGCCTTTTTGCCTTTTAAGATGCTCCAAAGCTTTTTACTATCATTATTTATATAATGTATCTTTGTTTCATAGTATAGTTTCTTCTTCTTTTTATTCAGTTTAGTCACATGATTTCTCAATTTGCAGTATGTTTGCCAATTGGTTGTTCAGCCAGACTTATTTGCCATTCCTTTTGCCTCATCCCTCTAAACTAAACAAGTTTTCAATTCCTCATCAATCCACGAGGATTTAACAGTTTTACATTTTCTTAAAATGGGTGCATGCTTATTAGTAACTGGAATAAGCAATTTCATAAATGTGTCAAGTGCAGGGTCTGGCTGCTCCTCATTATAAATCACAGAACAACAAATGTTATTTTTCATCAACAACATAGGAATCACTACAAAACTTATTGTATGGCCTCTTATACACTATATTAGGCCAAGCCTTTGGAACTTTGGATTTCCTAGATATGGCTACTTTATTGTGATCAATACATCTGATGGATTTGAATACTGCTTTAAAGAAAATTACATTTCTGCAGCATCAGCAGAGATGTGACAATACATGTTGATGATTTCATTCCTGTGCTGTTTGTAACTACCCTGGTAGGTTGACTGATAATCCGAGTCAGGTTGCAGGCACTAGTTACAGTTTGAAGCTTTTTCTTGAGTGGGTAGCTGGATGAATATTTAAGTCAATATTTAAAATCAACGAGACAATATACCTCTCTGTTGATATCACGTACATTATCAAGCATTCACACATGTTATCTAGATACTGATTGTTAGCACTTGGTGGTCTATAACAGCTTCCCACTATAATTGGCTTTAGGGGAGGCAGACCAAAGAGAGTTCTGTAAAGTTCATATTTATATCCAAAATTCTGAGTTTACATTCGCGTGTTACGTTCAGTAGTTCCAAAACATCCGGTGATTTTGCATGGAGCCACATCAGTTTGACAGAAATACTCATAATAAACATTGATAAAAGATACAAGTGTTATTATACATGGAATTTTAGATCCACTTCTCTTTAATGCAACCGCTGTGTCAGATTTCAAAAAAACTTTACCGAAAAGCACACCATGCTATAATCTGAGTGCTCAGAGCCCATACATATATCCGCCATGTTGTGGAGTCAACATTAGTCAGAATAGCATTATAAATATTCACTTACCTTTGATGATCTTCATCAGAATGCACTCCCAGGAATCCCAGTTCAACAATAACAGTTTGTTTTGTTTGATAATGTCCATCATTTATGTCAAAATAGCTCCTTTTGTTAGTGCGTTCAGTCCAGTAATCCACATTCACGTTCACTAGTTTCAGACAAAAAGTCAAAAAAGCTCAGTTACAGTTAGTAGAAACACTTCAAAAGATGTATAGAATCAATCTTCAGGATGTTAACATAAATCCTCAATAATGTTCCAACCGGACAATTCCTTTGTCTTCAGAAATGAAGTGGAACGTAGCTACCTTTCACATGAGTGCGCGAGACTGAGCCTGTGGCACTCTGCCAGACCACTCACTCAAAGAGCTCATATGAGCCCCTCCTTTAGAGTCGGTGCATCAAACAAGTTTCTAAACACTGTTGACATCTAGTGGAAGCCGTAGGAAGTGCAAAATGACTAATATCCCAAGGTGTATTCGATAGGGGCTGAGTTCAAAAACTACAAACCTCAGATTTCCCACTTCCTGGTTGGATTTTTTCTCAGGTTTTTGCCTGCCATATGAGTTCTGTTATACTCACAGACATCATTCAAACCGTTTTAGAAACTTCAATGTGTGTTCTATCCACATCTACTAATTATATGCATATTCCAGCTTTTATGGCTGAGTAGCAGGCAGCTTAATTTGGGCACGCTTTTCATCCAAAATTCCCAATACTGCCCCCTACCCAAGAGAAGTTAAGCTACATATGTTAACATGGACAATTGTTTTGCACTTTTCTGGGATGCTTGATTGTTCTGAATACTTTACTGGAAAGTTTAGCAGAAGCAGACATGCTCATGTTATTTATATAAGTGCAGGGTGAGCTGCACACAGTGGGATTCCTACTAGGGCACACCACCTCGGTGCTAACAGTATGACTCTGGTTCATAGGCACATGATTACTGTATACAAAAGCTGTAGGATCAGCAGAGGCATTCAGGGCTGTTAGAAGGACATAAATTAGGTTACTTACATTGTGTCTTCCAACATTTGCAGAAGCATTTGGACAACTCAGCGACACAATGGTAGGGATTAACTGAGCTGGGCTTGGGTCACTGATAAGTCAAAGTCTCAACGCAGCCTTATAAATCTGTGAAATGATCCAGGAACCTAAATAATTTTGGTGGATCCCATCCTCCTTATAAAACGAGCTTTGTTTCCAGAAGGTATCAAAAATTGTCAATAAACGCTACACCCACAGAGCTGCAATAGTCACTAGCCAGTTATGGAGGGATAAAAGTCTGCTGAAATGTTCAATGCCACGATTTAGGAAGGGCAGAGGGACAGATATTATGGGACGTTTATTGGTGTCAAGCAGAGACCAAATCAGTTATTTTAAAGCTATCTTCAGCTGTTCTGATATATTATTGATTCTCACATGAACTATGGTCCTCAATTTCCTGATGCAGGTTTATAATGTTTGGCAGTAGCTTATTGATATCCAGTAGTTGTGCTCCTGGATAGGACAATGTTTTTGCTCCAGGGAACTGCCCAATACAAAAAGCCGGAGAAGGGGATGGAGAAATCCGCCCATTCCTACCACCCAAACATTACAAAATGTGTAGAATTGCAGGAAATTAGCTTAAACACTGCTAACAGTTCTCTCCACCCCATGACAAAATGTGTAGAATTGAAGGAAATGAACATTAAAACATACATTTCTCTCCAGCATCAAGAGGAGGGCCACTAAAATGTTTTTGCCGCGAGTGGGGGCCTGCCAAAAAAAATCTCTCGCAAGACCTCCAAAAAGCTCAGCCCTGTTCAGCCCTTATAATGAGTCTGTGCATTAGGATTCTGACAGTGTGCGGGTGGTGCGCCTCTTTTTAAACTCCCTGTGATCTAATTCCAGTTGAAATCATTGAGTGCAGCCGAGAAGCAACCTTAGTAATGCCCATCATGTTTACAGAGCTTAGCTACTCCACACTGATAGAATTATTCATGGCCCCGGCTTTTGATCAGACGGCCCTGAATGCCACCTGGCGTGGGGGGGACATTAGCTATGCACAGGCTTGGGGAGTAACAAGTGACATGTAATCTGTTACATGTAAGCGATTACAATTTTTTAAAACTGTAATCCGTTACTTTACCAGCAAAATATTGTAAACAGATTACAGATAATTTTGAAAAATGAGATGTTTACTTCGAGAATTAAAAATTAAAAAAGGACTCTGTTTTTCTCAAAGACATTCAAATTACCATTGAAAAACCTGCAAGTTTAAGTTAGTTCCACCTGAGCGAGTTTGACCACAAGTCAGAGACCACTATAATGACACACCAAATGGGTTTGATGGATTGCAGAAAAAGAACAGGAATAGGCTTTTGTAGACTACAGTCCATGCTACAGTTGAACCAAATACATTTAAACTCAGTTTTTCACAATTCCTGACATTCAATCCTGGTAAAAAATTCCCTGCCTGTTAAGATCACCACTTTATTTTAAGAATGTGAAATGTCAGAATAATAGTAGAGAGAATTATTTATTTCAGCTTGAATTTCTTTCATCACATTCCCAGTGGGTCAGAAGTTTACATACACTCAATTAGAATTTGGTAGCATTGCCTTTAAATTGTTTAACTTGGGTTAAACGTTTCTGGTAGCCTTCCACAAGCTTCCCTCAATAAGTTGGATGAATTTTGGCTCATTCCTCCTGACACAGCTGGTGTAACTGAGTCAGGTTTGTGGGCCTCCTTGCTCGCACACACTTTTTCAGTTCTGCCCACAAATTCTTTATAGGATTGAGATCAGGGCTTTGTGATGGCCACTCCAATACCTTGACTTTGTTGTCCTGAAGCCATTTTTTACACAAATTTGGTAGTATGCTTGGGGTCATTGTCCATTTGTAAGACCCATTTGCGTTCAAGCTTTAACTTCCTGACTGATGTCTTGAGATGTTGCTTCAATATATCCACCTAATTTTCCGCCCTCATGATGCCATCTATTTTGTGAAGTGCACCGTTCTCTCCTGCAGCAAAGAACCCCCCCCAACATGATGCTGCCACCCCTGTGCTTCACGGTTGGGATGGTGGTGTTCGGCTTGCAAGCCACCCCCTTTTTCCTCCAAACATAACGATGGTCATTGTGGCCAAACAGTTCTATTTTTGTTTCATCAGTCCAGAGGACATTCCTCCAAAAAGTACGATCTTCGTCCCAATGTGCAGTTGCAAACCGTAGTCTGACTTTTTTATGGCGGGTTTGGAGCAGTGGCTTCCTCCTTGCTGAGTGGCCTTTCAGGTTATGTCGATATAGGATTTGTTTTACTGTGGATATAGATACTTTTGTACCGGTTTTCTCCAGCATCTTCACAAGGTCCTATGCTGTTGTTCTGGGATTGATTTGTACTTTTCGCACCAAAGTACGTTAATCTCTAGAAGACAAAATGCGTCTCCTTTCTGAGCGGTATGACGGCTGCGTGGTCCCATGGTGTTTATACTTGCGTACTATTGTTTGTACAGATAAACGTGGTACATTGAGGCGTTTTGAAATTGGATGAACCAGACTTGTGGAGGACCATCATTTTTTTTTCTGAGGTCCTGGCTGATTTCTTTTGATTTTCCCATGATATCAAGCAAAGATGCACTGAATATGAAGGTAGACCTTGAAATACATCCACAGGTTGATTGATTCAAATTATGTCAATTAGCCTATCAGAAGCTTCTAAAGCCATGACATCATTTTCTGGAATTTTCCAAGCTGTTTAAAGGCACAGTCAACTTAGTGTATGTAAACTTTTCACCCACTGGAATTGTGATACAGTGAATTATAAGTGAAATAATCTGTTTGTAAACAATTGTTGGAAAAATTCACAGAGTAGATGTCCTGACCGACTTGCCAAAACTTTAGTTTGTAACAAGAAATTTGTGGAGTGGTTGAAAAACGAGTTTTAATGACTCCAACCGAAGTATATGTAGACTTCCGACTTCAACTGTGCCTTCCAATGGTATGACTGCTGTCGGGCATTCCAAAGATTATCCAACTTCAAAAAAGTGCTTGGAGGGAAGGATGACAGCAGTGGTGTAGTCTACGACGATACAGATATCACTTAGTATTGCTATCTACATAGCGCATTGATGTGAATCACACTGCTGCTCTCTCATTTAGCTATTTGCGCCTTGTGGTTTGTGGTTGTTGTGGATGGCTGTTCACAAATCTAAATGTGTATTCGAACCCAACAATCAATCACTGTTTTTGAAACCAGTGGACAGCCAGTGAAAATGCGCTCTTGCAACAGCTGCATAACGCGGATCCAAGCCTATGGAATAAAAGTGGAGCTTTTAGTGCTCAATCTAATTCATGCTTATATTTATTTTAAATCCATAGGACTAATGCTCAAACTCACACACTTTTGATAGACTTACAGGGCAATCAGTAGTTGCTACATCCATCCATTTTTGGACATTTTTGGACATGTAAATTATATATATATATATAATTTATAAATGCCTCAGGAGCTTAGGTCAACTCTCACACTACATGAGAACCCAAAATATAAGCTTGTTGTTCTCCAAATTTATAAACATTGTAAATGTAAACACACATTGTAGCCTCAAACCATGGTTAAAACAATAATGTTTATATAATAGATGGTCAGTCCTTGCATCCATAGCTCTGTCTATTAATCTGGGAGTGATTACATTCCTCCAGGCCCATTCCTCAGCTTTTTACCAAAACAGAGGCGGGGCGACTGTTTTGTTTTTCTTTCATCTCTTTAAACAGCTGCATATTATTAATATATCAAAGTGTCACCAACAGAAAGGTAAACAATAGGCATATAGCTGTCACACCCTGACCATAGTTTGCTTTGTATTTATCTATGTTTTGTTTGGTCAGGGTGTGATCTGAGTGGGCATTCTATGTTGTGTGTCTAGTTTGTCTGTTTCTGTGTTTGGCCTGATATGGTTCTCAATCAGAGGCAGGTGTTAGTCATTGTCTCTGATTGGGAACCATATTTAGGTAGCCTGTTTGGTGTTGGGTTTTGTGGGTGGTTGTCTCCTGTGTCAGTATTTGTACCACATGGGACTGTTTCGGGTTTTCACGGTTCTTGTAGCTCATGCCATGAGCGCAGCATTTATTTTTCAACTCGAATCATTGAGCCCAATCAGTTCTCCATGACAACAAAATCATAAACAACAGAGTAGAGCTGGCTAATAAGTCCTTAGTTTTGGGGGATATGCTCAAGTAAAACAATTAGGCAAATCTATACCATATATCTTCCATATTTCCAAGTCCTATTCTTGAAGATCAAGGGGTATAACATTTATTGAAATGAATGGAATTCTGATAGACTTTGGTTTTTAATGTAAAGTTATAATTGAATCATATTATATGTAGTGATGGGTTAGATGGGATGGGATATATATAAGTGATGGGTTAGAAGAAACCTACATAACCAACCCATAAAGTACAATTTAACATCCATATATGGCCAGCTATGTTAACATTGATTTATCCTGCAATAGATGTCGTTCAATTGGTAACATACATTTACATCTAAAAGTAATGGAATGTAATCAGATTACGTTACTGAGTTTGGGTAATCCAAAAGTTACATTACTGATTGCGATATTGGACAGGTAACAAGTTACTGTAACAAATTGCATTTAGAAAGTAACCTTCCCAACCTTGTCTATGCACTGTAACATGTAACAGAGGGTATGAGATAAAAATTCAGAGATGACAACCCTTCCTATTTAATCCTATCCTAACATCTGTTCCTACCTCTACCTTCACCACACCTACTTGGCTGGCATCACTGTAAACATAAGCTCGTTATCTTGCACATGCTCCCTAGCTTACAGAGTAATTACTTTCCATTGTGAACCGGTTGTTTTAATCAACGCTGACCTATATTCTCGTGAGGGAGCAAGACCATAAATATTCCCAGGGCTACCACTATTAACTTGCAAATCATTCTCAGAGGTTTTTGAATATCATTAGTGATGATGAAGAATGGCCATGACACCTATAGTGAATTCAATAGAAACATTCAACCCTGGCCAAAAGACCTGCAGGACTGTCTTGTTTTTTGACAATGTACTTTACTGCCCCCTTAATGCCCTTAGCCATACAAGCCATTGCCATTCTTTCTCATCATTGATGAAGTTTCTTTAATCTTTTTGATACTTTTTCAATTAAGTTTAGCAAAGTGTTACTTTCCAGACTATGAGCATGATAGCCACTTTGCACCTAAAGGTAAAAGGTCCTTCCTGAACGAGTGGGAAGTCACCAGCATACAATTGAAGCAGCAGAATACAGGCAAGACTTCAATGGTTGGGTCACAAAGTGAAAAAAGACAGGGGTGGCAGAGAGCATCAGGTTCAAAGACCTATGACAGACGCTCCATTTGATCTTTTGACATGAGCTTATGTGATCTGCCCTGTGTAAGAACAAGGCGCAAGGGCAAACCCTGCTTCTCCTTCCCTCATCACAACACACTGGAGCTCCTCAGGGATGTGTCCTCGCTCCGTCAGTGTTGTACATTCTGTACTGAATACCAACCCCAGACCTGTCACTTCTTATCTCTGAAACCATCGCTGCTCCTCTGAACTCTTTTCCACCTGACAGGATCCTATATTTCCATTTAGAAAAAGACAACGTTCTGAGGATGAATTTCTCCAAAGCCACTGAAATGTTTGTAGATAGATTTTTCATAGTCACGTCACCACCAATGTCAAATGTGACATAACCCGCTATGTCAAATGTGGCATAAACCTGTGCGGTACTTCCTAAAGGGTGGCATAAGCACCACTTAATAAAGGCCTTGTAAATCTTATTAAATTGAGGCATCACAGAGCATTTATAATACTGTCATGCATCCTGGTAGAGCATTGCAATGGCAGGATATTGGGTTCGATTCCCGGGACCACCCATAGGTAAAACTGAATTCACGCATGACTAAGTTGCTTGGATAAAAGCGTCTCCTAAATGTTATATATTATATTATATTTCACTAAAACATTTCTAGGATGGCCCAACCTTTTTCCGTCTTGGGTGCATAGTCAATATTGGACTTGACCTTCACTTCCTCAAAATGCTGTGCTGCAGGATGACACACAATTTAAAGTGCAGTTATGCACAGTAAAAAACATTGGTAGGACATTTTAAAATCTGTTTTTATTTCTTGCCTACTTTTTTCTCCCAAAATCTCTTTTCTTGGTTTTGTTTTTCCAGGTTTCAGATTTCACCAATTGTTTCCTGGTTTACCCGTTTTTTTTTTTTCTAAATAGAAAAACAACAACATTTGTGTTCACAACTATGCTTAAACCATATCACGGGATTACTTTTGAGGTCTGGGAAAAATCGAAGAAACAGATTTTTTTTGTGTAGTTGCCCTTTAATTCAGTGAGCATGTCCTGCACTGTTGTTTGGTTAGCAGATTTTCTGTAGTGCAGTAAGTGCACACATGATTTGATTCATCCACCATGAAATGACACCATATACTGTGCCTTCGGAAAGTATTCAGACCCCTTGACTTTTTCAAAATGTTGCTACGCTGTCATGACGTTGCCCTCTTTGGACACAGTGAGCACCATCCCCCGACCTCTGCACCATCTCTCTCTGTCTCCTGCACCCAGGCTGCTGTGGTCAGAGAGGTCGTAAATTCCTGGAGGAGATTATCTCCTCAAGGCCACAGTATAGAGAGAGAGTGAGTTTTCATAGAGAGAACAAAGGAATTTCTTCCACCTTACAGAACTGAAGAACCGAACGACATTTATGTTCTGGAGAATGTATAAAAGATCGGTGAAGAATCCAGCTACGAACTGGTCCGTTTGGTACAATTCTGTGAAACTCATGAGAGACAATACGGCCACATTACCATAATGCTGTTTATACAATAGCCTCAGTTATGAGGCTTAAATCTAATTGTTGTACAAAATGAAAGAGTAAAGATGATACTATTTGTGAAATGACAGATGCTATGTAATGATGTTAATGTGAGAGAATTGTATTTCTGTTTAAAGTTTCACTAAGTCATTGGTACGCCCCCAGGTGCACAGACAGGACCTGGTGCCATGAGACAGCCCTTTTTGATGTTCCGAATAAAACCCCCACTTGGGTTTTCTATCACCATCTTTTAACCATACCACGTGGTTAAACTCTTAGACTATCGATACAGACAGAATAAGAACAAGTCTTTGATATTAATTAGTAGTCTGCAGCTAGGAATTCGATATCATTGAACGCGAAGACCGACAACCGCCAAAACATCTATTCTATAACGACATGGAAGGTGAACCTTCACCCCAGTCTGAGGTCCTGAGCGCTCTGGAGCAGGTTTTCATCAAGCATCCCTCTGTACTTTGCTCATTCATCTTTCCTTCAAGCCTGACTAGTCTCCCTGTCCCTGCCGCTGTAACACATCCTCACAGCATGATGCAGACACCACCATGCTTCACCGTAGGGACGGTGCCAGGTTTCTTCCAGACGTGACGCTTGGCATTCAGGACAAAGAGTTCAATCTTGATTTCACCAGACCAGATAATCTTTTTTCTCATGGTCTGAGAGTCCTTTAGATGCATTTTGGTTAACTCAAAGCGGGCTGTCATGTGCCTTTTACTGATGAGGGGCTTCCATCTGTCCTCACTACCATAAAGGCCTGATTGGTGGAGTGCAGCAGAGATGGTTGTCCTTCTGGAAGGTTGTCCCATCTCCACAGAGGATCTTTGGAGCTCTGTCAGGTAGACAATAGGGTTCTTGGTCACCTCCCTGACCAAGGCCCTTCTCCCCTCATTGCTCAGTTTGGCAGGGCGACCAGCTCTATGAAGATTCTTTGGTGGTTCCAAATGTCTTCCATTTAGGAATGACGGAGGCCACTGGGTTCTTGGGGACCTTCAATCCTGCAAACATTTTTTGGTACCCTTACCCAGATCTGTGCCTTGACACAATCCTGTCTCGGAGCTTTACGGACAATTCCTTCGACATCAGGGCTTGGTTTTTGATCTGACATGCACTGTCAACTATGGGACCTTATATAGACAGGTGTGTGCCTTTTCAAATCATGTCCAATCAGTTGAATTTACCACAGGTGGATTCCAATCAAGTTGTAGAAATATTTCTAAAAACCTGTTTTTGCTTTCTCATTATGGAGTATTGTTTGTAGATTGATGAGAGTAAAAAAATGTTTTAATACATTTTAGACCAAGGCTGTAACATAACAAAATGTGAAAAAAACTGTCTGAATAGTTTCCAAATGCATTGTACATTCCACAGACCCTACTGAGTATTCCCTACAATACCTTCCCTACAATACCTTTGCTGCGGCACCCAGAACAGGTCTTGCTCTAAGCCAATGTGTATTCTATATACTGTACAGCGATACACATTGGGGGCATTTATTTGACCTTGGAACATGTTTCAAAACCCACATGTTATGTACATGTCACTTAAATATGAACAAATATGAATCATTGTTAATGTTTAGACAATTATTTTTCATGTGTCATCAATGGTTGACACTTTTTTACTATTACGTGAGAGACTTGTATTTAGAACATTTCTGAAATTCTGTGACCCAGAAGTACTTTTCTAGTGTCGCTGACGAGACGCTGATCATGTGATGAGTTCACAGATCAAATGTCCACTTGTGCTGCCACTGGACAGTGAAAAACAACTAAGTTTACCTTTATTTATAGTATTTTAAAGTTTGTAGTAGTTAAGTGTTGAGTTAGATTACATACTATAGCTACCTCTCGTTGTTTAAAATAATTTTCAGTGACTTCATTGCTGGACTTTGAAACGTTGTGTATTTGTATTGTTTTAAAAATTTACAATTAAAGGAAATGTATGATTTAAACATATCTTTAACCTCTTGAATCTCCCCATCCCGGATCCGGATCGTGACTAAAGCCTTAGGCTCATTAGCATAACGCAACGTTAACGATTTCTGAAAATCGCAAATAAAATGAAAATAATGCGCCTGCTCTCAAGCTTAGCCTTTTCTTAACAACACTGCCATCTCAGATTTTCAAAATATGCTTTTGAACCATAGCAATTGACTAATTTGTGTAAGAGTATGCTAAGCTAGCTTAGCATTTTGAGTAGCATTTAGCACGCAACATTTTCACAAAAACCAGATAACCAAATAAATAAAATCATTTACCTTTGAAGAGCTTCGGATGTTTTCAATGAGGAGACTCTCAGTTACATACCAAATGCGCAGTTTTTCCTGAAAGCGTCTGTGTGTAGGAGAAATCGCTCCGTTTTGTACATCACATTTGGCTACCAAAACGAACCGAAAATTCAGTCACCTACAAAGTCAAACTTTTTCCAAATTAACTCCATAATATCGACCGAAACATGGCAAACGTTGTTTGGAATCAATCCTCAAGGTGTTTTTTCACATATCTCTTCATTGATATATCGTTCGTGGAAGCCTGTATTCTTCTCTAAATTCCATGGAAAAATACTTGCAGCTGACTTTTGCGCACCAATTTCGGCGCAGGACACCGGGCGGACACCTGGTAAATGTGGTCTCTTATGGTCAATCTTCCAATGATATGCCTACAAACACGTCACAATGCTGCAGACACCTTGGGGAAACGACAGAAAGGGCAGACTTACTCCTCTCGCATTCACAGCCATATAAGGAGACAATGGAAAACAGAGCCTCAAAAATCCTGCTCATTTCCTGGATGCCGTCTCATCTTGGTTTTGCCTGAAGCTCACGTTCTAGGGCACGCACAGAAAATATCTTTGCAGTTCTGGACACGTCAGAGTGTTTTCTTTCGAAAGCTATCAATTATATGCATAGTCGAGCATCTTTTTGTGACAAAATATCTTGTTTAAAACGGGAACGTTTTTCATCCAAAAATGAAATTGCGCCCCTAGAGTTTCAACAGGTTAATGTTCATTTGTTTTAGCTGTTAGTGATAATTCCTTAGGTGTTAATACATTTGCGGTCACAACATTAAGCCTTTATGTATGTGCCTAGAGAGTTCTCAGCTATACTTTTCGTGGCTGTTTATTTACTACCACAGACAGATGCTGGCACTAAGACCGCACTCAGTCAGCTGTATAAGGAAATAAGCAAACAGAAAACCACTCACCCAGAGGCGGCGCTCCTAGTGGGCGAGACTTTAATGCAGGGAAACTTAAATCAGTTCTACCAAATCTCTATCAACATGTTAAATGTGCAACCAGAGGGAAAACATTTCTAGATCACCTGTACTCCACACACAAAGACGCGTACAAAGCTCTCCCTCGCCATCCATTTGGTAAATACGACCATAACTCTATCCTCCTGCTTACAAGCAAAAATTAAAGCAGGAAGCACCAGTGACTCGGTCTATAAAAAAATGGTCAGATGAAGCACATGCTAAACTACAGGACTGCTTTGCTATCACAGACTGGAATATGTTCCGGGATTCTTCCGATGACATTGAGGAATACACCACATCAGTCACTGGCTTTATCAATAAGTGCATTGAGGACGTCGTCCCCACAGTGACTGTACGTACATACCCCCATCCAGAAGCCATGGATTACAGGCAACATTCACACTGAGCTAAAGGGTAGAGCTGCCGCTTTCAAGGTGTGGGACGCGGAAGCTTACAAGAAATCCCGCTATGCCCTGCGACGAACCATCAAACAGGCAAAGCGTCAATACAGGGCTAAGATTGAATCATACTACACGAGCTGCCCAGTGACACAAGCCTACCAGATGAGCTAAATCACTTCTATGCTCGCTTCAAGGCAAGTAAACACTGAGGCATGCATGAGAGCATCAGCTGTTCCAGACGACTGTGTGATCACGCTCCCAGTAGCCGACGTCAGTAAGACCTTTAAACAGGTCAACATACACAAGGCTGCGGGACCAGATGGCTTACCAGGACGTGTGCTCTGGGCATGTGCTGACCAACTGGCAGGTGTCTTCACTGACATTTTCAACATGTCCCTGATTGAGTCTGTAATACCACCATGCTTCAAGCAGACCACCATAGTCCCTGTGCCCAAGGACACAAAGGCAACCTGCCTATATCACTACAGACCCGTAGCACTCACTGTTAAGGGAATTTTTATCAATGATGACTAATTATGTATACATTTCAATCAGGACTGACTACTCCAAATGCTATTATGTACTGTACATATGAATTTTCTCTCTTGCTCCCATTCCCAATTGTATATAATATAGTCAGGAGTTTAGAACAGTGCCTTGGTACAAATGAATGAACTATCTATAGACTGTCTAGAATGCTATCTACACTGACTGACCTTGGCTACAGGCGAGGAGGGAAGGCTCGAGAACTATAGGGCCTCTCTACCGGTGTCATGAAGAGATAGAACATTTAGAAAACGCTGACGTCATTTTCAGTTTATAACCTGTGGAAAAATGTGTATATACCAGTACTCTCTTGAATTAAACGCTGTTACCTGACTTTTAAGATCGGGGCTCTGTCCATTCTTATAAAAATATAAGGTCTTACAAACCCTTCGAATGCATTGACAGAGTATTTCATTCTGATTGGGAAATAATACAGAGGAATTTAGAATTCCACCAACACTCACGTCTGTAGCCATGAAGTGCTTTGAAAGGCTGGTAATGGCTCAAATCAACACCATTATCCCAGAAACTCTAGACCCACTCCATTTTGCATACCGCCCAAACAGATGATGCAATCTCTACAGCACTCCACACTGCCCTTTCCCACCTGGACAAAAGGAACACCTATGTGAGAATGCTGTTCATTGACTACAGCTCAGCGTTCAACACCATAGTACCCTCAAAGCTCATCACCAAGCTAAGGATCCTGGGACTAAACACCTCCCTCTGCAACTGGATCCAGGACTTCCTGATGGGCCGCCCCCAGGTGGTGAGGGTAGGTAGCAACACATCTGCCACGCTGATCCTCAACACTGGAGCTCCCCAGGGGTGCGTGCTCAGTCCACTCCTGTACTCCCTGTTCACCCATGACTGCATGGCCAGGCACGACTCCAACACCATCATTAAGTTTGCTGACGACACTACAGTGGTAGGCCTGATAACCGACAACGACGAGACAGCCTATAGGGAGGAGGTCAGAGACCTGGCCGGGTGGTGCCAGAATAACCTATCCCTCACCTTTTTTCCCGCACCATTGGTTAGAGCCTGTAGGTAAGCATTTTCACTGTAAGGTCTACACATGTTGTATTCGGCGCACGTGACAAATAAACTTTGATTTGAATGACCAAAGCTGTCTGACTTTGTAGTAAGTACAGCATCATATGATATAAAGCATTTATATATGTGTTATAAATGACCAAAGGTGTCTGACTTTGTAGTAAGTACACCGTCATATGCAACACAAACTCTAAATTCTTGCAAATATGTACAAAAAGTACTTCAGCAGATTTTGTGTGTTTTAGTGTGGCTTAATTTGTGTGAAAATACACTTTTGTGCAACTTCATTCATAGTAAAATACATTTTTTGGGTGCAAACTTCGTAAAATAATCTTTTGAAAGTTATAGGAGCAAATGCGTTTTGGGTAAAGGTGTTCTACGCTGTCTTTTTTTTGCGTCTCACATTTATTAATGTAAAAAAAAACAATGTGTTAACAACCCAATATTGTTAAATCAACCAGATTGTCACCAAAATACTTATATAATAGAATAGTTGACTTATGTTTATTTATTTATTTTGATTAACACCAATACTGTTTTCTATACTTGTTTCACTTAATACCCTTGGGATACTGGTGCTATGTCAGATTTTAGGAGGGTTGACAGATTGGAGTAAAAAGCTGTATTTGTATTTTTTTTGTGGTATTGATTAAGGTATTTGATTGGGGAATGGGGATACATTTGTACATGTGGGGAAACAGAAGACCTGCAAAAACAATCTGTTTGGTTTAAATTCCCCTGGTGCAACTGCATAGTATTTACAGCTATAACGAGTCTAGACTATGATCAATTAAGCCATATCAATGCAGTTAAACAGGTTAATGTAAAATAATGAATTATGTTGGCTTACCCTTATGGCACTTCCAAGACTGTTTCTTGATGATTATTACAGTCATGTCAATCATGTCATATACTTAGGCTATTGTAACAAGGCATATGCCAGCATTGTAGGCCTACAGCAGGCCTTGGCAATTATTCTCCATGGAGGGACACATTGGAATATATTTTTGCCATCGCGGGCCAGAATCATGTTACAGGATTGTACATCATGTGTTTGACTGTGTTAACATGCACAGAAATACACCACATCCATGTTCTCCTTTTGGAAGGTATTTTCATTATTAAAACATGCAATAAACTACACAGATGCAAAAGTGCACTGTGCATTCAGCACCATGGACAGAACTATTGTTAACTTGTATACACAAAAACACAAGAAAGAAAGAGCTCAACATTACATGTAAACTACTCAATCAGTGAGAAACTTTAAGTCTCTGATGCTCATTGACTAGGTATAGTTTCTGACTTCGCTACGCGCAGGATTTCTGAGAGGTGAGAGTCAGTAGGAGATGATCTGTGCCTTGGCTTATTTTTCATCACTGAAAATGTCTGTTCACATACATAGGTTGACCCAAATAGTACAAATATCTTCTGAGCATGACTCCTAATCTTTGGAAAGTTTTGTTCATCGAGAGATGCATAGAACCTCGTCAGTGACATTGTTTTGAATAGTTATCCAATTACTGCATCAAACTGAAGATCAATAATCTCAAATGCAGGTCAGTGGGAGCATTATCTACATTGATGGTGAAAGGAGATTAAACCAACAGCATGTCATTTTGCAACACCTAGAAATCCTCAAAATGATGAGAAAACTCACCGTTCAAAGCACGCAACAGCGATGTATACTTCTCCCGCTGGTCATCTGTTAGGGAACAGACTAGTAGTGTCGGAAGGTGGGTGAGATTGTTGGCTTCTACTTGGCGGGTCAGGAGGAGTAATTTTGCCTTGAAGGCTTTGACAAGGATGTACATCCGATGTGCAGAAAGGCCCTTCCCTTAGTAGTTTGGAATTCAGTTCATTCATGAGGGCCTTGATGTCCACGGTGAAGGCAAAATCAGCCAACTATTCTTTATCTTGCAGTTGAGGGAAATCCAAATATTTTCCTTTCATTTGCAAAAACTCAGCAATCTTCAGGTCCCACACGCTTTTTAAGCACCTACCCCAAACTCAGCCATCTCACCAAGTTTGTGTGGTAGGGGAGAACTGCATGACCCGACTCTGTCTCTTCCAACAGTGAGACAAATTGCCTGTGGTTTAAAGATTTTGCACTTATGAAGTTCACTACTTTGGTGACTGTATCCACAATATGGCTCATTTTCAGAACACATTAAAGAGCACCTCCTGATGAATAATGCAATGCAGGAAAATCATTTTCTGATCTGGGTTCAGCTCAGCTACTTGATATTTTATCCTTGTCAAGTTTGGGCACTCATCAGTGGTCACACTGGATAACTTTTCAAAACTCAGTCCCAGCTTTACCACACACTTATTAACCTCCTCCAATAAATCTTTCCCTGTGGTTGTGCTCTTCATTGACTGCACTGAAGCTCCTCTGTAATTTCAAAGTCTGGGGTTATGTCTCGTCAGAATATCAACAACTGTGCCGTTTCATGGGCATCACTGCTCTCATCCAGGGCCAAGGAGAAATAGGTGAAATCCTTTACCTTGTCTCTCAATTGCTGTTCTATATTCTCTGCGATGTCTCCAACATGCCGTTTCACTGTTCATCTTGAAGGGGAAACATTTTCAAACAGCTATTTCTTGTCGGGGCAAAGTATTGCTGCAGAGTCAATTAAACATTATTTAATGAATTCTCCCTCAGCGAATGGCTTGCTAAGTTTAGAAATGTTGTGGGACAGTACATAGCTAGCTCTCACAATTCCGTTGTTTGCTGAATGCAGTTTTGTGAAATGTCCTTGCTGCTTTTGCAACTGAAAAAGCAACTCTATCGATGCACTTGCCCTCTGCTCAGAAGACGTATTCCTATATTTCTCTGCATGCTTCGTCTGGAAATAGCTGGACAAGTTGTAGTCTTTCAAGACAGCGATGCTCTCTTTGCACGCTAAGCACACAGCTTTCCATGGTACCTTAATAAATAAATATTTCGATGTCCACTCTTGCTGGAGGAACACCCTACATTCATTGTCTACTTTCCTTTTCCTTTTATGCGCAATTTCTAGCGAGCTACTATTTGTCCGTCACTGTCTGTCCTCATGCAGTTTTTATTTATATGTGCCTTCAAAAGAAATGTCCCACAAGTGGTGAGAATTAAATCATTACACAAAGGAGAGTATTCATTGGGCTTTTAATTTGAATAACAAATACGTTTTTCAAAATTTTACTATGGCAAATTCTTTGATCTGACCATGATTCCATTGAATCAGGTTGGTAGAAGGTACAATTAGAAGGTACAATTAACCTGTGTTGATGAAGTGGTTTAATTTTCACAGTACTCAAATCAGACAGAGGAATACAAATGAATGCCTCAAAGATTAAACATCAAACTCCACAATGTACTGCAATACTGTGTAACGGATGTGAAACGGCTAGCTTAATTAGCAGTGCGCGCTAAATAGCGTTTCAATCGGTGACGTCACTTGCTCTGAGACATTGAAGTAGTAGTTCCCCTTGCTCTGCAAGGGCCACGGCTTTTGTGGAGCGATGGGTAAACGATGCTTCGTGGGTGTCAGTTGTTGATGTGTGCAGCCGCGCCCGGGTATGGGCGAGGGGACGGTTTAAAATTATACTGTTACAACTGCACACTATAGATGGTAATTGTGTTAAGGGAACTGGAGTTGAGGAATCAAGCCTGATATTCACAATATACTATATTTATCTTTTTACAACAGAGTTCAACATTAATGAATTTCAGCATTTCTAAAGGGCATTGTTTGTGAATGTTTACTCTGTTGTTCTGATCTGCTTATCTTGTTTTAGCCACTTGGTACTGACCGTACAAGGTGCAAAGCAGAATACTTTATTTTTTGACGATATTGGTTTTGCAAGTCGCACAAAATAAAATAATCCACCCCCCAAAAAATCACAGAGCACTAAGGCGCAAAAGTCTGGCAGGCTACAGATGTGTGCATATCCTTCCGGGGGTGTGAATCCATCTCCGTGCTGCGTCATTGAACCAGCGCTCTGACAGAGGAAAAAACGGAATGGGGGTAATTTCATAATTCACAGGAGGGATCGATGTGACATAATCTGTGGGGAAGGCTATTATTCTGTGGCATTTCTACAAATTGTGTAGGCAGACATTCGTGGATGGCAGGGCCAGCCAAAAAGTAGGCGGGCACTCGAAAATCATCATTAAATTATCATAAAGGTTTAAACTACCATATACCTTAATGTAATCAATTGCACACAACAAATCATCTAACGTGATTTCACATTACAGACTAAATAGTATTGTGGGCCTACCGAAATCCATGACTCTTGCATTTAACATGCAACTCACATAGACCTGGACATAATAAACCATAGAATTAACAGACTATCAGACTTGAACATAATGCCCTGATATACAGTATATCACAAAAGTGAGTACACCCCTCACATTTTGTAAATATTTGAGTATATCTTTTCATGTGACAACACTGAAGAAATGACACTTTGCTACAATGTAAAGTAGTGAGTGTACAGATTGTATAACAGTGTACATTTGCTGTCCCCTCAAAATAACTCAACACACAGCCATTAATGTCTAAACCGCTGGCAACAAAACTGAGTAGACCCCTAAGTGAAAATGGTAAAACTGATTTGAGTTTTCCTGCTATTAAAGTCCCCGGCCACTAAGAGCGCCACTTCTGGGTGAGTATTTTCTTGTTTGCTTATGGCCTAGAATTGGTTGAGTGTGGTCTTTGTGCCTGCCTCGGTATGTGGTGGTAAATAGATGGCTAAGAATAATATAGATGAGAACTCTCTTGGTAGATAGTGTGGTCTACAGCTTATCATAAGGTACTCTACCTCAGGCAAACAATACCGCGAGACTTCTTTAATTTTAGACATTGCGCACTAGCTGTTATTGACATTAAAGACACACACCATCACCCCTACTCTTACTAGTCGTAGCTTCTCTGTTCCGTTGGTAGGATAATCATAATCGTATGTTATCAATTTTATTTTACAGTGATTGCATGTTAGCAAGTAGAATTGGTGGCAGTGGGAGTTTACTCGCTTGCCTACGAATTCTCAAAAGGCAGGCAGATCTGCGTCCTCTTTTTTCCTAGGGAAAGCAGTATATCTTTCTCGTCAGGGTCGTTAAACGATAAAGCTTCTTCCAGTTCGTGGAGATCCTGGGCTGGCGTGTTCACACGTGGTCTGTTGTGAGGCCTGTTGAACGTACTGCCAAATTCTCTAAAAGAAGGTTGGAGGTGGCTTATGGTAGAGAAATTAAAATTAAAATCTCTGGCAGCAGCTCTGGTTGATGTGGTCAGTGGACACTTTCACCATGCTAATTACACTCTCCCTCAAAACTTAAAACGTCTGTGGCATGGTGTTGTGTGACAAAACTGCACATTTGAGAGTGGCCTTCTATTGTCCCCAGCACAAGGTGCACCTGTGTAAAGTTAATGCTGTTTAATCAGCTTCTTGATATGCCACACCTGTCAGGTGGATGGATTATCTTGGAAAATTGGAAATTGTAAGGACAGACACTGGGAGATGAGGAGCAAGTACAGGGAGTGAATATTTAATGAATAAACAGACAGGAAACAAAACACGAACAGCGTCTGGACAAGGGACACATAACGACATTAATTCTGACTCGGGAAAGAGACTGAGGAAGTGACAGATATAGGGGAGGTAATTAATAACGTGGTGGAGTCCAGGTGAGACCGATGAAGCATTGATGAGCGTAACGATGGTGACAGGTGTGCGTAATGATAAGCAGCCTGTCAATCTCAAGCGCCAGAGAAGGGGAGCGGGAGCATATGTGACAAGAAATGCTCACAAACAGGGATGTAAACAAATTTGTGCACAACATTTGAGAGAAATAAGCTTTTTGTGAGTATGGAACATTTCTGGGATATTTTATTTCAGCTCATGAAATATGGGACCAACACTTTACATGTTGCATTTATATTTTTGCTCAGTGTAGATACCCAATAAAACAATGCAAATGACTTTGAAGGACATCTCATGAGATATATATTCTGGTAATGTTGTTGTCATGGGCTGAATACAGAATGTTATTGTCAATCCGGAGTGAGAACCTAACCAACTGAGTCTCCGGAGTGAGAAACAGTCACTTAACCAACTGAGCCACGAATAGTCAGCAGAACCCAGAAGATGAGGCAGACACAGCAGTACAGCAGTCCAAAAGGAGCGCCCTCGGTGATAGGTATAGCACAAAAGCCTCAAGAGATACTCAAAAACAGAATTCCACAAGAGCATCCACCGGAAACGACAAGAATACATACAACACTAGGGCTGGGTGCTAACATACAAACACAGAGCACAGAACTGAGGGAAACTAAGGGTTTAAATACAATCAGGGGAAACGAGGCACAGGTGCAAATAATAATGGGGAACAAGGAAAAAACATAAGGTCAAAAAGCACAATGGGGGCATCTAGTTGGCCAAATCCTGACAGAATATAACGGCTCCACGTTCCTACCAGCTCTCTCAGGGTGGAGGGCCCTGGAACCGAATGAGGTCAGGGTCCAGGATGTCTTTGGCAGGAACCCAGGAGCGCTCCTCGGGACCGTAGCCTTCCCAGTCCACCAGATACTCATGCACCCGGCGGGAATCCAGTATCCGATGGACGGTATAAGCCGGCTGGCCTCCAATGACACGAGGCGGAGGGGGAGGTCTGTCTGCCGGGACAAGGGGAGAAAAAACAACAGGTTTTAACAATGAAATGTGAAATGTGGGATTAATCTTAAGGGATCTGGGTAAGTGTAGGCGATAAGAAACTGGGTTAACTCTCCTGGCAACCTTGAAGGGACCGATGTATTTTTGGGACAAGACTCCACCCGTAGAGGTAAGTCTCTTGTGGAGAGCCAGACTCTCTGGCCGGGGCGCAGGGTAGGCCCGGGACGGCGACGTCTGTTGGCTTGTTGTTGGTACCTCTGTGAGGAACGATAAGATTAAGACGGGTCTTCCTCCACATAAGCCGACAGCGTCTGACGAACTTCAAGGCTGAAGGCACTCTGACTTCTGCCTCCTGGTCCGGGAACAATGGAGGAGCATAGCCAAACTGACACTCGTGCGGGGACATACCAGTGGAGGAGGAGCGCAAGGTGTTGTGCGCGTATTCGGCCCAAACAATAAAGGAACCATGTGGACGGGTTGTCAAGTATACATCGGAGGGTGGTTTCCAGCTCTTGATTCATCCTCTCTGTTTGGCCGTTGGACTCCGGATGGTACCCTGAAGATAGACTGGCAGAAGCCCCCATGAGTTGGCAGAAGGCCTTCCAAAACCTTGCGAACTGGGGACCTCTGTCAGAAACCATATCTTGAGGAATGCCGAAGACTCGGAACACATGATTAATTACCAACTCAGCCGTTTCCTTGGCAGAAGGTAACTTAGTCAGAGGGACGAACCTGGCCGCCTTTGAAAACCTGTCGATTATGACTAGGATAGTAGTATTGCCATGGGATGGAGGAAGTCCAGTAATAAAGTCCAATGAGATATGGGACCAGGGTCTGTGGGGAACAGGTAAAGGGTGAAGGAGTCCTTGAGGGCGGAGGTGAGAAGATTTGCCCTGGCAGCACACGGGACAGGCATTAACGAAAGTGGCAACGTCTTCTCTTATGGTAGGCCACCATGGATGAACTCCAAGGTGCGACCTACGCCCGGATGACAGGTGAGGCGAGAGGAGTGCCCCCACAGAAGGACCTGAGTCCTCACTGCCTTGGGGACAAACAACCGATTGGCAGGACCTCCTTTCGGGTCCGGTTCGTAGCTTGAGCACGTTCACGGTATCCTCAACTTGCCACGAGATCGGAGCCACAATCTTAGCAGCAGGAAGGACAGGCATGTCCGTGTCATCTCGAATGGCAGGAGCGTAGACTCGGGACAGGGCATCCGGTTTGAGATTCTTCGACCCGGGCTGATAGGTGAGGAAAACTGGAATCGATTGAAGAAAAGAGACCATCTAGCTTGTCTAGAGTTCAACCGCTTCGCCTGCTGGATATACTCCAGATTTTTGTGGTCCGTAAGCACTTGAAACGGGTGAGAAGCCCTCGAGCCAGTGTCTCCATTCCTTCAATGCCATCTTAACCGCTAGGAGTTCACGATCCCCCACATCGTAGTTCCTCTCAGTCGGGGTAAGCCGGTGTGAGAAGAAAGCGCACGGATGAATTGTCTTCACCCCTCTGAGACAGGACAGCTCCAACACCAACCTCTGATGCGTCTACCTCCACCACAAATGGTTCATCCGTAGTCGGTAGTATCAGGATGGGAGCAGAGAGAACGCGCTGCTTGAGTCCTTGGAAGGCCATCTCAGCTTCTCTTCCCCACAAAAACCTTGCATTGCCACCCTTGGTTAAAGCTGAGAGAGGGGCTGCCACCAAGCTGAAGTTCTTGATGAACTTGCGGTAAAAGTTTGAAGCCCAGGAAACGCTGAACTTCCTTAACGGATTTGGGGGTGGGCCAATCCGCACCGCCCCTACCTTCCTGGGGTCCATTTGGACTCGACCGGGTTCCACTACAAATCCCAGGAATTGTACTCGGGATGAATGGAATTCACATTTTTCCGGCTTAACGTACAGATGGCTGTCCAGGAGGCGTTTGAGTACTTGTCTGACATGCTTAGTGTGTTCTTGAAGGGAGCTCGAAAAGATGAGGATGTCATCCAAGTAAACGAACACAAATATGTTGCATATCCCTAAGCACATCGTTTATGAGCGCTTGGAACACCGCACGTTGGTCAGGCCGAAGGGCATCACCAAGTATTCATAGTGACCAGTAGGCGTGTTGAAAGCGGTCTTCCACTCGTCACCAGGTCTGATCCGCACAAGATGGTATGCGTTCCGCAGGTCAAGCTTAGTGAAAACAACTGCTTCTTGGAGCAGCTCGAAGGCTGTGGCCATAAGGGGTAGCGGGCGGTTATGGCATTGAGTCCCCGGTAGTCGATGCAAGGACGTAATCCACCGTCTTTCTTGGCCACAAAGAAAAACCCTGCTCCCGCCGGGGAGGTGGATGGACGCATGAGGCCTGCTTCCAGAGCGTCCTTGATGTAGGTATCCATAGCAGCTCGTTCGGGTGGAGATAGGGAAAAGATCCGACCCCTGGGGGCAAGTCCCCGGAAACAGGTCGATGGGGCAATCGTAAGGTCTATGGGGTGGTAGCATGGTGGCCCTCTGTTTGCTAAACACCAGTTTGAGGTCATGGTAACACTCGGGAACTCGGGTCAGGTCGATGGATTCTAAAGACTCGGGAGTAGAACTCGGAGAATTCTGGAAAATACAAGTAGCTTGGCACGTAGGACCCCACTGCTTGATAGTGCCCACAGACCAGTCGATGTGAGGGTTATGGCTGTGAAGCCAGGGGTATCCAAGGACGAGAGGGAACTCGGAACAGGAGATCAAATGAAAGTTCATCAATTCCTGGTGTTGTGAAACTGAAAGTCGCAAGGAGGTAGTGACATGAGTGACAAGTCCAGATCCCAAAGGGCTTCCATCCAATGTAGTGACCCTCGTGGGTTCACTTAGAGGTTCAGAGGGAACGCCATTCTCCTTCGCCCAGACACCATCCATGAAGTTACCTGCGGCTCCAGAGTCTACCAAGGCTTGAAGGTGAAGCTTGTGGTTGTCCCAGGAGAGGGTGACTGGAATGAGCAGACGGGAGTTGGACGGATGGGAGGAGGTTATGTTTCCCGTTACAGTTCCCCCGGTCTGTACGGGACAGAGCGTTTCCCTGGAGCCCGGGACACGTGGAACGGAAATGGCCCGGTTTGCCGCAATATAGACAGCGTTGCTCCCTCATCCGGCGGTCTCTCTCAGCCTGGGAGATGCGTCCAATCTGCATGGGTTCCGATGGAGCCAGCGAGGATAAAGGTGGGGACTCGGAGCTGGGACTGATAGGGGCTAGAGGTCTACGGTTGAGTTCTCTCTCTCAGACGCTGGTCAATGCGTGAGGCCAACTTGATCAGGGACTCGAGATTGTCCGGTGGTTCCCGAGTGGCCAGTTCATCTTGGATAGTGTCGGAAAGGCCTTTCAGAAAGCACACCGTGAGCGCCTCGTTGTTCCAGCCACTTGCTGCTGCCACCGTGCGGAACTGGATGGCATAGTCCGTCACGCTGCGCCAACTTTGGTGGAGAGTCAGGAGCTGTTTGGCTGAGTCAGAACCACTGCTTGGGCCTTGAAACACTCGTTTGAATTCCTCAGCAAAGGCAGAGTAGCTGGCACAGCAGGAACTATGGGCATCCCACACAGCAGTAGCCCAGGCCAGGGCTTTTTCCGACAGCAGGGTGATGATATAAGCGATCTTAGACCGGTCGGTGGGAAAGAGAAAGGGTTGTAGCTCAAAGGAGAGAGAACATTGGGTGAGAAACCCTTTACAAGCACTTGGATCACCTGAGAACCGTTGGGGAGGTGGAAGACGAGGTTCAGCCAGGGGGTTAACTGCCATGGGTACGTGAATCTGAGGTACTGGGACGGGAACTGTTGCCGGGGTAAGACGATCAGATAAGCTTAATGGAAGTCAGCATCTCCGACAGAAGATGAGAATGTCTAGCCATTAAGGCCTCTTGCTGAACCAGGGCGGCTTCGTGGCGTTGGACAGTCTCCTGGTGGTGGGACAGCATGGCAAAAAGGTCCTGGGAACTGGCTGCCTCTGGGTTCATTTTTGGCTCTGTGTTTCTGTCAGGACCCGGTTACGAACCTGGGTCCCCGGAGTGAGAAACAGTCACTTAACCAACTGAGCCACGAATAGTTAGCAGAACCCAGAAGATGAGGCAGACACAGCAGTACTTAAGACGGTGTATTTAATAAAGTAAAAAAGGAGAAGTCCTTCAATACAAAATGGCAAATCCAAAAGGTGATAGGTATAGCACAAAAAGCCTCAAGAGATACTCAAAAACAAAAACAGAATTCCACAAGAGCATCCACCGGAAACGACAAGAATACATACAACACTAGGGCTGGGTGCTAACATACAAACACAGAGCACAGAACTGAGGGAAACTAAGGGTTTAAATACAATCAGGGGAAACGAGGCACAGGTGCAAATAATAATGGGGAACAAGGAAAAAACATAAGGTCAAAAAGCACAATGGGGGCATCTAGTGACCAAAACCCGGAACAACCCTGGCCAAATCCTGACAGTTATTGTAGGATGACTATATTATTTAGATATAAACATGGACCGTGTCATCATAATTTTCCATACAAATCTTATACATTTATTATAAGGGCTCTTTGTTGCAAGCAGGGGGATACTAATCTACTAATAGGTATTGCTAGATTATAATGTCATTATAATTAATGTATTTCCACATGCATAGCTATGGGAAGCAGGGGTGCTAAGGGTGCTGCAGCACCCCCTGAAAATGTGTGTGTATATATATATATATATATATATAATTGATTTATTTTCTTTTTTTTATTCATAAAAGGTATTACAGCCATCTGTAACGGAGGCAAAATAAAATATTCAGCCCTCCCCCACCCGGTAATATTGTGTTTTGTCAGCTCCACATGTCGGCAAACCCACAAACTACTTCCCACAGCTTTGTCGACATGGGAGACTGGCACTGCATCACGGTGCTAGATGTGCCACGAGAGAACCTGGTTCGAGTCCAGAGTCTGTCGCAGCCGGCCACGACCGTGAGACCCATGGGGTGTTGCACAATTGGCCCAGTGTCATCCGGGTTAGGGGAGGGTTTGGCCGGCAGGGATGTTCCCGTCGCGCTCTAGCGACTCCTGTGGTGGGCCGGGGCACAATACATGCTGACACGTTCGCCAGGTGTACGGTGTTTCCTCTGACACATTGGTGCGGCTGGCTTCCGGGTTAAGCAGGCTGTGTTTTGGAGGACGCACAGCTTTCGACCTTCTCCTCTCCGAGTCCGTATGGGAGTTTCAGCGATGGGACAGGACTGTAACTACCAATTGGATACACCGAAATTGGGGAGAAAAATTGGTTAAAAAAATAATGTAAAATGTTATGTTAATACCTTTTCCCAACCTACAATCGTCTCTTTCACTTAGTACATTTTCACAATATTTAATTAACTTGGACATCCTTTTTTTCAGACAACCCCTGTCTTGAAGGTTCGAACTCGGAGATATCTGAAGCAGTGAGCCTTTCGTACAAAGATAGCAATCTCAGCCATTGAGTAGTGGCAGTGCCTCTCGCAACAGCACCTCTGATGTGTCTGTCACAGTTACCTGGAGCTCTATACTCATCTGTCGTCTGGAGAGAAGACGATGGAGAACCTGGAGAGATGTGAAAAGAGCAGACACTTGGGATGGTGGGATGCAGAAGGGTGTGAGAGGTATTGAGGGGATTGTGGGGATGATAGAGAGTATTCTATGTGTGGGCGGAGGAGGAGATGTGAAAAGGGGATTGTGGGGCAGACAGTATTTGGGATGGCGGAGGATGCAGAAGGGTGTGAGAGGTATTGAGGGGATTGTGGGGATGATAGAGTTCCCCTAGTATTCTATGTGTGGGCGGAGGAGGCAGAAGGGTGTGAGAGGTATTGAGGGGATTGTGGGGATGATAGAGTTCCCCTAGTATTCTATGTGTGGGCAGAGGAGGCAGAAGGCATTAAAAAAAAGAAATCAGTGCCACATTTCCCATCTTATCACAGAAGAGGATTGTGGGAAATATAAGGCCTTCCCCCAGAGGTACGGAAGGGGATGAACATGATACAATGAAACAGAGAGAGTGAGAGAGAGACAGACAGAGATAATAGACTGTGAGTGCAATTCAGGCAGGGCAATGTCTGAAATGTCCCGTCTTCTTCTTACACAGTGAATGTGCTATGCATCAGTCCATCCCCACTGATCTGACAACCAGGGAAGCACCTCTATCAAAACTGACAGAGGGATATTGAGTCCTCAGCACTGAGATGCGACTTACATGATTGAGAATCATTAGTGGCTTTCAGGCATTTCTCTCTCTCTCGCTCGCTCTCTCTCACACTTCAGTATCTAGATGCACTGCGCTCTTTTACTCATCTGCCCCAGTGGCTCTGAATCACGCTCCCTGTGTCATATTAACATGGTTGCGTGGGAGAGTGGATTTATATTATTGTTACCTCTGAAGTTATTTATAGAGGGGAAATATACAATTCTCTCTTTGTGTGTGCTAATATCCTAATTAAATCATACACATACTAATCCTGCAAATCCCCCCAATACAGCTGGAGACCATGTTTATTAGAACGGCTCATTACGCCACACGTGACAACAACTAGAAGAAGAGCTGCTAAGTTTGGTTTGTGGGAGCTCCTGTACGCAGAGAGGAACTCCCCTCCCTGGACCTCCTCGGGGGGATTTGAGACAAACTGCTGTGCCTTGGCAGGTAGTGTCACCAGTTGCACCCACAGATAGAAATCCCGTTCAGATGACGCACACTCTGTGAAACTACACCAGGAACACAACTCAAGAAGGAGCACCACAAGGCAGAGCCACCAAGTGCACCCACAGATACAGTGCCTTCAGAAAGTATTCATACCCCTCGACTTATTCCATATTTTGTTAGGTTACTGTCACGCCCTGGCAATAGAGAGGCTTTTATTCTCTATTTTGGTTAGGCCAGGGTGTGACTAGGGTGGGCATTTCTAGTTTCTTTATTTCTATGTTTTCTGTTTCTATGTTTTGGCTGGGTATGGTTCTCAATCAGGGACAGCTGTCTATCATTGTCTCTGATTGGGAATCATACTTAGGCAGCCTGTTTTTCCACCATCGTTGTGGGTAGTTGACTTTGTTAGTGGCAGTTAGTTTGTGACAATTACAGCCTGAATTCAAAATGAATTAAATAGATATTTTTCTCGCACAATACCACAAACTGACAAAGTGAAAACATGTTTTTAGAAATGTTTGCAAATGTATTGATAAAGAAATACAGAAATATGTAAATGAGAAATATTCACACCCCTGAATCAATATATGTAATAATCACCACCGATTACAGCTGTTTCAGCTGTTTCCGGGTAAATCTCTAAGATTGTTAATAATTTCTAGACTACCATTTTCAAGTCTTGCCATAGATTTTCAAGTAGCTTTAAGCCAAAACAGTAACGAGCCCACTCAGGAACATTCAATGCTGTCTTAGTATGCAACTCCAGTGTATATTTGGCCTTAGGTTTTAGGTTATTTTCCTGCTAAAAGGTACAGTGCTCGGCCCCCTTGAACTTTGCGACCTTTTGCCACATTTCAGGCTTCAAACATAAAGATATAAAACTGTATTTTTTTGTGAAGAATCAACAACAAGTGGGACACAATCATGAAGTGGAACTACATTTATTGGATATTTCAAACTTTTTTAACAAATCAAAAACTGAAAAATTGGGCGTGCAAAATTATTCAGCCCCTTTACTTTCAGTGCAGCAAACTCTCTCCAGAAGTTCAGTGAGGATCTCTGAATGATCCAATGTTGACCTAAATGACTAATGATGATAAATACAATCCACCTGTGTGTAATCAAGTCTCCGTATAAATGCACCTGCACTGTGATAGTCTCAGAGGTCCGTTAAAAGCGCAGAGAGCATCGTGAAGAACAAGGAACACACCAGGCAGGTCCGAGATACTGTTGTGAAGAAGTTTAAAGCCGGATTTGGATACAAAACGATTTCCCAAGATTTAAACATCCCAAGGAGCACTGTGCAAGCGATAATATTGAAATGGAAGGAGTATCAGACCACTGCAAATCTAGACCTGGCCGTCCCTCTAAACTTTCAGCTCATACAAGGAGACGACTGATCAGAGATGCAGCCAAGAGGCCCATGATCACTCTGGATGAACTGCAGAGATCTACAGCTGAGGTGGGAGACTCTGTCCATAGGACAACAATCAGTCGTATATTGCACAAATCTGGCCTTTATGGAAGTGGCAAGAAGAAAGCCATTTCTTAAAGATATCCATAAAAAGTGTTGTTTAAAGTTTGCCACAAGCCACCTGGGAGACACACCAAACATGTGGAAGAAGGTGCTCTGGTCAGATGAAACCAAAATTGAACTTTTTGGCAACAATGCAAAACATTATGTTTGGCGTAAAAGCAACACAGCTCATCACCCTGAACACACCATACCCACTGTCAAACATGGTGGTGGCAGCATCATGGTTTGGGCCTGCATTTCTTCAGCAGGGACAGGGAAGATGGTTAAAATTGATGGGAAGATGGATGGAGACAAATACAGGACCATTCTGGAAGAAAACCTGATGGAGTATGCAAAAGACCTGAGACTGGGACGAAGATTTGTCTTCCAACAAGACAATGATCCAAAACATAAAGCAAAATCTACAATGGAATGGTTCAAAAATAAACATATCCAGGTGTTAGAATGGCCAAATCAAAGTCCAGACCTGAATCCAATCGAGAATCTGTGGAAAGAACTGAAAACTGCTGTTCACAAATGCTCTCCATCCAACCTCACTGAGCTCGAGCTGTTTTGCAAGGAGGAATGGGAAAAAATGTCAGTCTCTCGATGTGCAAAACTGATAGAGACATACCCAAGCGACTTACAGCTGTAATCACAGCAAAAGGTGGCGCTACAAAGTATTAACTTAAGGGGGCTGAATAATTTTGCACGCCCAATCTTTCAGTTTTTGATTTGTTAAAAAAGTCTGAAATATCCAATAAATGTCGTTCCACTTCATGATTGTGTCCCACTTGTTGTTGATTCTTCACAAAAAAATACAGTTTTATATCTTTATGTTTGAAGCCTGAAATGTGGCAAAAGGTCGCAAAGTTCAAGGGGGCCGAATACTTTCGCAAGGCACTGTACATTTGTCTCCCAGTGTCTGTTGGAAAGCAGACTGAACCAGACTGAACCAGGATTTTGTGTGTGCTTAGCTCTATTCAGTTAATTTTAAGCCTAGAAAATTCACTAATCTTTGACGATGACGGGCATACACATAACATGATGCAGCCACAACTGTGCTTGAAAATATGAAGAGTGGTAGTCAGTGATGTGTTGTGTTTGCCCCAAACATAATGCTTTGTATCACGTTCTGTATTCAGGATATGAAGTTAATTTCTTTGCCACATTTTTTGCAGTTTTTCCCAGAATCTTCTACCAATGGAGTCCCACCCACCTTGGTTCATACCTATGCTTATCATGAGTTTGGGTCAGTTTAGTTTAACATGGAGCAGCAGGGGATGTGTGGATTGAGATTGAGTCTAAATGTGTCCTCCAGCTGCTGTTGATTTCGAGGATTGCTGGGATTTATAGGGTTTAGTACCAGTGCCACCATTAGATACTATTGGTGTTCCCTTCAGCAGATGACAGCTCAGCTCCACATTTACCTCCTGCACTTCCACAATCATTATGGGTCTTTATGAGTCTATGGATCAGTCCTGAGGTTTGCTCTTAAAGCTTTCCTAAGGAGGATGAAAATATGAATTGTTAACACATGTTTGAATGACACATGGAGATAGGTCGGACTAAATTAACATGTAACCAAGTATATGTTACATTGTACCTACAAAGTATTTCCACATCTTCAATGCCTAGTTTCTATGCCTATTCTTGTTGTTGTGTGTTTTACACTCTTTTTGAACCTGGCTTAATGGAATGTCTGCAGCATCCTGACTTGCTGCCTCCAAGGGGCAAAAGCACTAAGCCAAGCCCAGTGAACAGACTGTATTGAGTGTTGTGGGCTGCACTATGAAGTTCAACCCTTCACACTGTCTTGTGACAGTGACAAGTTGTGACAGGATCATCATACAGCACACTGTAGCCTTCTACAGCTGCCCGGTGTATGATTAGCACACAACAGCAAAACAAAAGCGCAGAAATATTGCTAATTCAGCATGCAGAAACATGGAACAACAACTTATTCGAACCTGGGGATAAAGACAGATCTCATAATTTCAGGGGAATCAGAATCATAGTTGTTTACAATAAATAATGCAATTTAAAGTTTATTGGATATAAAATTATATGCAATTGATATAATGAGATGAGATAAATAATGAACATGGTATAACAAAACAGAACATGACAGCGCAGCTTCACCACAACTGAAGTTACATGCAGTATTAGTCATTGTGCCTCAACTCTCAACAATAGCCCCCACAATATATAGGCATTCAGGGGTTAAATGTTCAATGTTAAATTCAAATCTCCTTACCATCATATCTAAGCCAATGTTTTTTTATTTAACCTTTATTTAACTAGGCAAGTCAGTTAAGGACAAATTCTTATTCTTAATATGAGACCAGTCTCAATGAAAATCAACTTTGGGGTACACAACACACTCCCCGTCTCTCATCATGAGCCGTCCATCTGTAACCAAGAACCACATTACGGATTTTTAACAGGGCCGTTAGCATTAGGAAAAAAATACAATTTCTTGCCCAGAACTAGCTCAACATCTAGGTGTCGGATAAGAACAAGACTACAGTACAGTGTCCATAAAGTGACCATTAGACTTTCCACCTTTCGGACTGAATTCATTTGTAGGGCAACAGTTTAGATTAAATATATAATTTATCGCTCTCACGTGCAGATTTCTGATCATTAAGAAACATCAATTGTCTGGCTTTTTGTAGCATTTCTGTCAATGCTAACATATTTTCAGCCGAATCACAGAGTTCTATTTAACCCGGTCAGCAACGCGGTTGCTTGGCAACAACACAGCTTCTGTAAGCTAATATTAGCTTTGCTTGTCCAAGTCCAGCAGCCAGCCTTTGTAGCTAGCTAACTAACACCAGTGAGCTGAAAGCTAGCTAGCTAACGAACAGGCAAAGAAAGCTGTATTTGCTTATGGAAGGTTAGTTACACAAATGACTTCAGCCATTAACTAGCTAGCGAGAGCCAGACAACAATAGCTGACGTCGACACAGAAGGTAGCTAACTATAGCTAGTGCGCGTCCAAATGCCAGTCCTACATTTTCCACAAAACATAGCTAGCTAGCTAACGTACATCAGTTCAAAACCAACACCAAACGTTGGTCAAATTGTCACACTGTTACCTTACTATGCATGCAATGTGCTTTTGCAACTCTTTTGCAACAACTAGGTATTCCCTAGTCCAAGCTACAGTATGAGCTTCGACACAGTACCTGTTTGTGTATGAGATATTACCTATCCTAACTGCCATAATTGAACAATAACTGTATATGGAGCAAGCACAAGGAGACTTGCAAAATGATGTGATGAAGCTTAGACTGACAGACGGGCTTGGTACTGATGTCCGTGAATGGGGAGAACCCTGGCATTAACATTGGACTTGTATTGTATTTTTTAAATTATTGAGTTGATTGGTATCAGTTAATATGGGGAGGGAGAAAACTGTTGTATTCTGCACCAGGATCAGGGAACTCAAAAATACAAATCACAGTAGATCAAAGCTGTGTGCTGGAAGACCTTGGTAGAGCATGGGTGGAATAGGCATTTGTGGTGCTCATGTAAAATTCCTTGCTTTTTCACTTTCAGACCAATGCCTACTTCTCACTTAAAACATGTATTTTTATTTTTAGAATACAAATGCTTTTACCGCCTTCCATTCAAGGTTACCACCCCCCAATACACACACCATGCTCAGAAATCTAGAGCACATCAACGATAAGACTGGAATAGTTGTTATGCCATACCTTTTCACAGCAAATGTTGTTTGAAGCAATAGCCTACCTGCATTGATCCATGGATACATTCCCCTCTTCGGATTGCAGCCCAAAACAGGATAGATAAAAATAGTAAACTTTTCGACCAGATGGAAAATCTTTGTCAATTAAGTCTTTTTCAAAGCCTGTAAATGAGAATCAACAGCTTTCACTTAAATCTGAGACTAATTTATGCCAGGCGTCTCCTGTTGCACATGCCGGCAAGTTTAGGAGTGGGAGTAGGCGTGGGCCGATGTGGACGGATGTCTATTTTAATAAATCCATTGAATACACACCGTCACACCGAAATCCATTATTAATTTGTTTTACACAGAAACATTATAAGACTAATAAAATGTATTTTTAAAATGCTAGAATGCCATATTTTGAATTGAATTATGTTACTGGTCTGTGCAGCCTACACTGAGTATACAAATAACTAAGAACATCTTCTCTTTTCATGTCATAGACTGACCAGGTGGATCCAGGTGAAAACTATGATCCGTTATTGATATCACTTCTTAAATCCACTTCTATCAGTGTCGAAGAAGGGGATGAGACAGGTTAAAGAAGGATTTTTAAGCCTTGAGACATTTCACACACGGATTGTGTTTGTGCCATTAAAAGGGTGAATGGGCAAGACTGTCAGGCGCACCAGTTTGTGTCATAAACTGCAATGATTCTGGGATTTTCTCGCTCAACAGTTTCTTGTGTGTTTCAAGATTTGTCCACCACCCAAAGGACATCTAGCCAACTTGACACAACTGTGGGCAGCATTGGAGTCAACATGGGTCAGTGGAATCCCTGTGGACTGCTTTTGATGTGAGGACAGACGCTGGGAGACGAGAAGCAAGTACAGGGAGTGAATATATTAATAAATAACGGACATGAAACAAAACAAGGACAGCGTCTGGACGAGGGGAACAAAACAACATTAATACAGACACTGGAAGGAACTGAGGAAATGACAGATATAGGGGAGGCAATCAATAAGGTAATAGAGTCCAGGTGAGTCTCATGAAGAGCTGATGTGCGTAACGATGGTGACAAGTGTGCATAATGATGGGCCACCTGGCCCTCGAGCGCCAGAGAGGGGGAGTGGGAGCAGGCTTGACATTCGACACCTTGTAGAGTCCTTGCCCTGACAAATTGAGGATGTTCTCAAGGCAAAAGCGAGGGTGCAACTCAATATTAAGAAGGTTTCCCTAAAGTTTAGTATACTCAGTGTATATGCTACATGGCTGCAGACAAGACACACTTAGGCTACCCTAATCACATTCAACAACAGTCTAGGAATATAATGAAATATAACATAATAAAATACAAACAATATTTTTCCCATACAACTTGTTACATTGCAATGTATGGAACCGCTGTCATATAAAAAAAGGGATATTTTGTCAACAGTGCACAAGGCAAGCCCATGCTTTTTAAAATCCACGTTTCATCTCTTTCCGACCCTCACTTCGCTTCAGAGCAGGTATAGTATCATCACGATACCAAAATAAATTAATACCAATCTATATTTTCAAAGGCAAGTGTCTCCTGCTCATATTTCACAACCTCCATGGGCTTTTGGAGTTGCCTTTACGCAATTGAGCAAAATAATAGGCATACACTTGATTTAGGCTACATTATTGCATGCTAAATGTTTCTGATCAGTGATAGATATGCAAACGAATATAGAGATACCACCTCCATGTATTTGCCCTGCCGGAGAATTAACCAAATATACAGACATGGAATCAGTGAAACAACATCACATTGATTGATTAAGACAAGTCACAGACTTTAGGTAGGGAGTAGACCTAGACTACTAAAAGACTGTGAGTGAAGAGCAAAACAATCCAGCTGTTAAACTACATGCTGGAAAAATGTTCTGATCAGTGCTAACGAATGAGCCAACTTACCAAGATGATCCTGAGCAGCACTCACCTCAACTTAGCTAACATTTCCACAACCAAATTCTAGCTTTAATCAATATCCAAATGGAGATTCAGTCAAAATAAAAATCTGACATTGATTGACTTATCAAGACAAGTCCCTATTCTTGTCTCAAAAGCAGCGTGAAATGGTGATTAAATAGTTGAACACATGCGGGAAGGCTATTGCTTCAAATGTATTATATCAATTGGATGACTTTGGGAGTTTCAGCAAGAAACAATTTGATGCCTTCAATTGCATTAGCCTTTTAATCCCATATTTTCGTCACCCAGTGATATTTATTCCCACAGTAAGTCTTTATGAATCCATCCAGTAGTGGCTAAGAACACAGTGCATATGGTGGGCTATGTGAAGAGATGGGTGAAGTGATATGTCTCGCAAAGTTTAGAACTGCAAGGAGGATAGTAGTAACAGGCACTGCCTAGCAAAAATCAAGACATTAAGAGCGTAGTGCGTGCCAATGCCGCCTCGACATTATGGCTACATTTCATACTAAGCCGTAGGCAGAACTTTTATCTCAATCATGACTAGGTTGGTTGGCGGAAATACAAGTAGTGGCTTTGTCGCTGGCAATAACTTTCATAAATAAATAAAAAGTCTGCAAAAAGTTGGCGGGATGCTAAAGTGGGCGGAACAACATATTGGTTTGCATAAGATAAAAGTTTACAAAAGTGGCACGGGCGATACCATGTGACTAGAAAAGAGTTCTCTCTCTCTCTCCCTCATTCTCTTACTTCATGACCTCTTTTAACTCCTGGACCTTGTGTTGCAGATCGTCTCTCCTGAAGGAGAGAAGTGTCCTCAGGCCTACCAAGGGGCCTTCGCTTTTCATGGAAGAACTAGTAACCGATAAGACAGGAAAAGTTCCTTTCAGGGAAAGAGTAGCTGCAATTAAGTACACTTCTAATTGTGACCAGGGCCGGTTCCAGGCGTAAGTGACATAAGCAGTCCCGGCCATGTCGGCTAACCAATCCTAGTTAGTATAGCCAGCTATCAAACTTCTATTAAACGTAGCCGAATACCGACGGTGCACGCAGGGAACTTACCCAGGGACCCTGACCTCCTGAGGTGCCCGATTGATTTTGATAGTCATTCTCACTCAGATATTATATTAACATGGCTGCTCTCTGTGTCTTTCTATGACTGTCTTGGAGTATGGATTTATATCATCGTTATCTCTGGATTTCTTTAAAGGGGGCAAATATACAATTCTCTATGCCTGTGCTTTTGTGTGTATGTGTGTGTGTGCATTGCAGCAGTTTCAGGGGTTGTGTGGTGGATGGATGGTATGTGCCTGCGAGGTTTCTGTTTTTTCTGGCTGCCAGGACCACGGACAGCAATGGGAAGTATTCCCCAGAGGCAGGACCACGGACAGCAATGGGAAGTATTCCTCAGAGGCAGGACCATGGACAACGATGGGAAGTATTCCCCAGAGGCAGGACCATGGACAACAATGGGAAGTATTCCTCAGAGGCAGGACCACGGACAGCAATGGGAAGTATTCCTCAGAGGCAGGACCACGGACAGCAATGGGAAGTATTCCTCAGAGGCAGGACCATGGACAACGATGGGAAGTATTCCCCAGAGGCAGGACCATGGACAACAATGGGAAGTATTCCCCAGAGGCAGGACCACGGACGGCAATGGGAACTATTCCTCAGAGGCAGGACCACGGACAACAATGGGAAGTATTCCCCAGAGGAGGCAGGACCATGGACAGCTCAGGGGAAACTTCCAGACTGCAGCAGAACAGCCACACCTGTCTCCAGTTTACCCGGAATAAAGGAACTGATGATTTCAACACGGAGTGAACCCTCAAAGACCAAGATTGGAAGACCTTCCACTGGTGACAAAGAATTTCCTTTCTTTGAGTTGTGTGTGGATATATAAGGAACATTGCCTGTACCTGATTTTAAAAAAGAACCGTGTTAACCCTTCACGTGGACTGGTGGTGTGTGTTTGTATGTGTAAACTCTGCCTTACTAAGATCATGGCGCTGAAACCGCCACATTATGCTAATATCATACACATACTAATCCTACAAATCCCCCCAAACAGCTGGAGACCATGTTAATTAGAGGTTCACGGCTCATTACACCACACGTGACAGCAACTAAAAGAAGAGCTGCTAAGTTTGGTTTGTGGGAGCTCCTGTACGCAGGGAGGAACTCCCCTCCCTGGACCTCCTCAGGGGGATTAGAGACAAACTGCTGTGCCTTGGCAGGTAGAGTCACCAGTTGCACCCACAGATAGAAATCCCGTTCAGAGGACACACACGCTGTGAAACTACACCAGGAACACAACTCAAGAAGGAGCACCACTAGGAGCACAGTCCAGAGGAAAAGAGCAACCAGCACCAGGAACACAACTCAAGATATAAAAGAGACACAACCTTCTCCTTTGATTGGTCAGGCTGCATAGAGGAGAACAGAGTTTGGATCACAGACTGGGTATTAACATTTAATATTCGGTAGCTCCAGGTCTTATACATTGTTTAAAAGTGCTTTTCACGACATCCAGAGTCACTTTACATACACAAAATCAGCAGGATAAAAAACAGTAACATCTCATATTAAATAAGTTTATAAAATAACACTAAACATGATGACAGACTAACCATGGAGAACAGTAAGTATGATGACAGACTGACCATGGAGAACAGTTAACATGATGATAGACTGACCAAGGAGAACACTAAACATGATGACAGACTGAACATGGAGAACACTAAACATGATGACAGTCTGACCATGGAGAACACTAAACATGATGACAGACTGACCATGGAGAACAGTAAATATGATGACAGACTAACCATAGAGAACAGTAAATATGATGACAGACTGACCATAGAGAATACTAAACATGATGACAGACTAACCATGGAGAACAGTAAGTATGATGACAGACTGACCATGGAGAACAGTTAACATGATGACAGACTGACCATGGAGAACAGTTAACATGATGACAGACTGACCATGGAGAACACTAAACATGATGACAGACTGACATTAGAGAATACTAAACATGATGACAGACTAACCATGGAGAACAGTAAATATGATGACAGACTGACCATGGAGAACAGTAAGTATGATGACAGACTGACCATGGAGAACAGTTAACATGATGATAGACTGACCAAGGAGAACACTAAACATGATGACAGACTGAACATGGAGAACACTAAACATGATGACAGTCTGACCATGGAGAACACTAAACATGATGACAGACTGACCATGGAGAACAGTAAATATGATGACAGACTAACCATAGAGAACATGACAGACTGACCATAGAGAATACTAAACATGATTACAGACTAACCATGGAGAACAGTAAGTATGATGACAGACTGACCATGGAGAACAGTTAACATGATGACAGACTGACCATGGAGAACAGTTAACATGATGACAGACTGACCATGGAGAACACTAAACATGATGACAGACTGACATTAGAGAATACTAAACATGATGACAGACTAACCATGGAGAACAGTAAATATGATGACAGACTGACCATGGAGAACAGTTAACATGGTGACAGACTGACCATGGAGAACAGTTAACATGATGACAGACTGACCATGGAGAACACTAAACATGATGACAGACTGACCATAGAGAACACTAAACATGATGACAGACTAACCAGGGAAGTGAACTAGACAGAGGTTAAAGCTAAGACAACAGAGAATCTGTGTAAGCCTGTGTGAAGAGGTGTGTCTTTAGTGTGGACTAGAATATCTGTATGGATTGTGAGGTTCTGACATGGAGAGGGAGGGAGTTCCAGAGTTGGGGAGCTGCACTGCTAAAAGCCCAGTCTCCCATGGAGTGGAGGCTGGTGAGAGGGAGGGTGAGGAGGCCAGTGTCAGAGGAGCGCAGTGAACAGGTGGGAGTGTAGGAGGTCAGTACGGTTTGAGGGCGCCAGTACTTTGACTGCCTTGTAGGTGAGCATGAGCTATTTGATGATGATCCTGTATTGAAGTGGGAGCCAGTGGAGTTTGATGAGGGTGGGGGTGATATGGTCCCAAGGTCTGGTGTGTGTGAGGACTCCTGCAGCTGAATTTTAATATGTTGAAGTCTGTCCAGTGTTTTGGCGGGGAGTCCGTAGAGAAGACCGTTGAAGTAGTCCAGGTGTGATGAAACCAAGACGTGAATGAGGGTTTCAGCACTGGGGTCAGTGAGAGAGGGTGTGAGTCGTGAGATGTTTTCGAGGTGGAAGAAGGCTGGCTTGGTGATGTTCAGGATGTGGGATTCAAATGGCAGAGTGGGGTCAAATGTAACACCATGGTTCCTGACTGTGGAGTAGGAGTGGATGGTCTTCACTTCACTTCTTGTCTTTCATTATATTTCCTACCTTTTCATGATCATTCTCATTATGTTTGTATTTTGATTTAGTGGTATTAAATGCTGATTTTATGAAGAAATTGTGGTTGTCTTGTTATTCTGGTAAAGAACTCCAATTGATTTTAATAAATGTATTACTATTATTCTAATTCTAATTTGTCCCATAAATACTGTGACTCATAAATCAGGTCTTCTGCCCCTTTAATAATTTCATAGTAATAATTGTACAACCCCCCCTTACAAATGTAACTATAATGGACAAAATACACAGTGTGCACAAAACATTAAGAACCCCTTCCTAATATTGATTTGCAACCCCCTCCCCCCTAACTTTCAGCTAGCTAATTAACAAATTAGCAGAAACAAATACAGGGGACAAGACCGAGATGATTAAGTGATTGTTGTTCTTTTGATTGTTGTCTCTTATTGTTGGTTCACTTCAACTGAAAAGTGCAGTATCACTGGCCTGGTTTCTTGTCTTGTAACATCACCCCCATCCCTCCCCCTGGATCAGTACCATGGAAGGAATCAGTACCATGGAGGGGACTGGGACTACAGCAGTACAGGATATCTTCAGAAAATCTTTTACCCAATCTAGATTTCACTCTCCATTGCACTGTTAATAGACTGTATGGCTTGCTTTGTCAGTTAGATGAATTGATCTTTTCAGGCTATTCACACCATTATTCTTTGGGGGATGTTCAATAAGAAATGCAACAGTGAAGCTGTGATTAACTTACAATTGATTTGCAATTAATCACGGCTTCATAATACGAGATGCCATTGCTGTTTTAAATCTAAGTTGCCTGCATGGCACACTGAATGAGTCATCTTCACTAGGGACTCTGGATTCAAATCAATTCACTGAATGAGTCATCTTCACTAGGGACTCTGGATTCAAATCAATTCACTGAATGTGTCATCTTCACTAGGGACTCTGGATTCAAATCAATTCACTCAATGTATTTCAAACAGTAAGGTTTTTACTCACAACCCACTTTTTTAATTGGTCAGTGTAATTTGTCTATGTCAACCTTTGCAGTTAATTCTGTTTGTTGTTGAAATTAGTATTTTGTTTTGATTGGTGCAGATGAACTGAGGTGAGTAATTGTCATTGAGGTAATTACAACGTTGTCTTAAAAAAACGGGTATGTGTTCGTTCATCATTGATTTAAATAAATCTCTGGCGTTTAATTAAAGCACATTGACCAGCTAGCTGCCGTACCTCTCTCTCACATACACCCACAAAGACCTTCAAAAACATACTGTGAAGTCATATTTCTAGGTTTGTAATGATTTTGCGGTTTCAGCCCATAAGAGCTTATGAGGTTTTAGAGGCAAGTCAATATTATGTTTAAACATAAGCTCAAATATGGATTTGTGTTGTTTACTGTAAAGAGCAGCATTGGAAACATTTACTGGAATTTCCTGGTTATTTAGCATAGATAAAATAAATGCTATAGAATTGCTCTCAAAAGTAGTAAAATATATGAGTAAAAATAACATTAAAAGAAAATGGCTGTCAACTCTCTCTCAAGGACGTATATAAACTCGCAACGCTTCACCTCAATTCCTGATGAACAAAAAAGCTAGAATGGTGAGATTCTCTATTCACTTAGAAAAATTATTTTAAAAATCTGTTACACCATTCAGGAGATGCTTCTCTAGGAGAGGGTAGTAAGCTGGTTTTTAGAGCCCCCTTGAGATAAAATGAACATTTTTTTTGATATTTGCTCATTTCGTAGCGTCTCTAAAATCTTAGCATGTATGTTTCCATTAAAATTATATCTTCTAGTCTCTTGTGACCGATTTGCTTCTGGGTGCCAACATTCACGCTTATATAAAGTTCACAGTCAATACCATCACTATCATCACATGGCTATATAAGCTTGAAAATATTTCCTTCCATTTCTTTGGACCCTCTCCACCCAACCCTGGTCCAAATTTCCTCCAAGTTGAAACAGAATGCTTGATGTCTCCTGCTCCCTTGGGGTCAAACTACAGGGACCATGGTTAACATGGAAAATTATAATCCTCACATATAAACCTGGTAACAATAGAAGACACAAGAATACTACTCACACTAGAGATGCTAGCAACTGCAATTGACAAAAACCAATGTCCCTGCAGATACCGTAGCTCAGGCTAAAAAACACCATGATGTTATGTTTCCCCTGGCCCAGATGGGATCATAGATGGGATCATAGATAGGATCATAGTGCATCACTTTTCTAGGCTACCTGCAGCTGTTGTTTTGTTTTGGTGTCAGGTATGGGCTTCCATATAAAACAGCTCTTTGTGGTGAATTCACCTATACCCACGTTTTCAGTTGCAATTTGCTTTTACCACATTTAATGATTTGCATTATATTCATAAAAACTAAGCCTGGTTTGTTTTAATGTTGTAAGGTCAGCCCAGTAGTGCCAGGTCAAGCTACAATTTCTAGCCCAATGACCCCTCAACACCTGCCCACAAGGCCTGAAAACTACCCCAATAGTTTTTTTTCAGCAGCAGGAGAGGACAATCTAAATACTTATGGTCAAATTGCTTCTCTGCATTTCTCCCTTTGTTATTGGTTCATCACACCAAATGATTTAATCTGAACTATAGAAGTGATTGATAGTGAATGGTGAAGAGGTACGTTTCTTTCAATAAAACATTCTTGTGAAATGGTGTTAATTTCACAACACCCAGCGAAATGGCAGCGCGCCAAATTCAAAATACAGAAATATCAATATTCAAGATTTGGGTAATACATCAAAATAAAGCTCAACTTCTTATTAATCCAGCCGCTGTGTTAGATTTCAAAAAGGCTTTACGGCGAAAGCAGACCATGCAATTATCTGAGGACAGCACCCCGCATACAAACACATGAAAATTATTTTCAACCAGGCAGATGGTGACACAAAAGTCACAAATAACGATATAATAAATGCCTTACCTTTGAAGATCTTCTTCTGTTGGCACTCAAAATGTCCCAAAAACATCACAAATGGTCATTTTATTCGATAACGTTCATCTTTTATATCCCCAAAATGTCAATTTATTTGGAGCATTTGATTCAGAAATACACCGGTTTCATCTCGCCCAACATGACTACAAAGTATCTAATAAGTTACCTGTAAACTTGGTCCAAACATTTCAAAGAATGTTCCTAATCCAATCTAAGGTGTCCTAAAATTTTAAGACGGAATATACTGTGTTCAATACCGTAAAAAACTACGTGAAGTGCGTTCACGTGCAGAAAACAGAAGAGTCCACTTGGCTTGACACTTACAAAGAACAGCCCTACTTCTTCATATCTCAAAAGAAAAACATCAACCAATTTCTAAACCAATTTCTAAAGACTGTTGACATCTAGTCAAAGCCATAGGAACGGACTTTTTGAAATTTATTTGTAATATTGACAATTACAACAATACTGAATAAACACTGATTTTAACTTAATATAATACATGATTAAAAATCTATTTAGCCTCAAATAAATTATGACACATGTTCAATTTGGTTTAAATAATGCAAAAACAAAGTGTTGGAGAAGAAAGTAAAAGTGCAATATGTGCCATGTAAAAAAGTTTAAGTTCCTTGCTCAGAACATGAGAACATATGAAAGTTGGTGATTCCTTTTAACATGAGACTTCAATATTCCAAGGTAAGAGGTTTTAGGTTGTAGTTAATATAGTATTTATAGGACTATTTCTCTCAATACCATTTGTATTTCATATACCTTTGACTATTGGATGTTCTTATAGGCACTTTAGTATTGCCATTGTAACAGTATAGCTTCCGTCCCTCTCCTCGCCCCTACCTGGGCTCGAACCAGGAACACATCGACAACAGCCACCCTCGAAGCAGCGTTACCCATCACTCCACAAAAGCCGCGGCTCTTGCAGAGCAAGGAGAACAACCACTCCAAGTCTCAGAGCGAGTGACGTTTTAAATGCTATTAGCGCACACCCTGCTAACTAGCTAGCCATTTCACATCTGTTACACCAGCTAAATCTCAGGAGTTGATAGGCTTGAAGTCATAAACAGCTTTGCTTGCGAAGAGCTGCTGGCAAAACGCACAAAAGTGCTATTTGAATGAATGCTTACGAGCCTGCTGCTGCCTACCATCGCTCAGTCAGACTGCTCTAGCAAATATCAAACCATAGACTTAATTATAACATAATAACATACAGAAATATGAGCCTTTGGTCATTAATACGGTTGAATACGGAAACTATAATTTCGAAAACAAAACTTGTATTATTTCAGTGAAATATGGAACCGTTCTGTATTTTATCTAATGGGTGGCATCCCTAAATCTAAATATTCCTGTTACATTGTACAACCTTCAATATTATGTCATAATTACGTAAAATTCTGGCAATTTAGTTCGCAACGAGCCAGGCTGCCCAAACTGTTGCATATACCCTGACTCTGCTTGCAATGAACGCAAGAGAAGTGACACAATTTCACCTGGTTAATATTGCCTGCTAACCTGGATTTATTTTAGCTAAATATGCAGGTTTAAAAAATATTTTCTTCTGTGTATTGAAAGGCATTGGTGTTTATGGTTAGGTACAGTCGTGCAACGATTGCGCTTTTTTTCCCTGCAAATGCCTTTTTGTTAAATAATCCCCCTGCATTGCATCGATTATATGCGGTTATATGTGGTTAGAGCGTTGGACTAGTTTACCGTAAGGTTGCAAGTTTGAATCCCGGCGCTGACAAGGTATAAATCTGTCATTCTGTCCCTGAACAGGCAGGTAACCTCTTGGAACTCCCCATCCCGGATCCGGGATCGTGACTAGAGCCTCAGGCTCATTAGCATAACGCAACGTTAACGATTTCTGAAAATCGCAAATAAAATATAAATAATGCGTCTGCTCTCAAGCTTAGCCTTTTCTTAACAACACTGTCATCTCAGATTTTCAAAATATGCTTTTGAACCATAGAAATTGACTAATTTGTGTAAGAGTATGCAAAGCTAGCATAGCATTTTGAGTAGCATTTAGCACGCAACATTTTCACAAAAACCAGATAACCAAATAAATAAAATCATTTACCTTTGAAGAGCTTCTGATGTTTTCAATGAGGAGACTCTCAGTTACATACCAAATGCGCAGTTTTTCCTGAAAGTGTCTGTGTGTAGGAGAAATCGTTCCGTTTTCTACATTGCGTCTGGCTACCGAAACAAACCGAAAATTCAGTCACCTACAACGTAAAACTTTTTCCGGATTAACTACATAATATCGACCGAAACATGGCAAACGTTGTTTGGAATCAATCCTCAAGGTGTTTTTTCACATATCTCTTCATTGATATGCAGTTCGTGGAAGCTTGCTTTCCTCTCTGTATCCCATGGAAAAATACTGGCAGCTGTCTTTTGCGCACCAATTTCGGCGCAGGACACCGGGCGGACACCTGGTAAATGTGGTCTCTTATGGTCAATCTTCCAATGATCTGCCTACAAATACGTCACAATGATGCAGACACCTTGGGGAAACGACAGAAAGGGCAGGCTCATTCCTCTCGCATTCACAGCCATATAAGGAGACAATGGAAAACAGAGCCTCAAAAATCCTGCTCATTTCCTGGATGCCGTCTCATCTTGGTTTTGCCTGAAGCTCACGTTCTAGGGCACGCACAGAAAATATCTTGGTAGTTCTGGACACGTCAGAGTGTTTTCTTTCGATAGCTATCAATTATATGCATAGTCGAGCATCTTTTTGTGACAAAATATCTTGTTTAAAACGGGAACGTTTTTCATCCAAAAATGAAATAGCGCCCCCAGAGCATCAACAGGATAACCCACCATTCCTAGGCTGTCATTGAAAATAAGAATGTGTTCTTAACTGATTTGCCTAGTTAAATAAAGGTGTAAAAATAATATTTTTTTAAATATATTTTTTAAATCGGCCAAATCGGTGTCCAAAAATACCGATTTTCGATTGTTATGAAAACTTGAAATATCCCCTAATTAATCGGCCATTCCGATTAATCGGTCAACCTCTATTTTCTATCCAAATCTACCAATTATATGCATATCCTAGCTTCTGGGCCTGAGTAACAGGCAGTTTACTTTTGGCACGCTTTTCATTCGGACGTGGAAATACTACCCCCTATCCCTAAGAAGTTTTAACACAATGTTAATCATTGTGAAATAGTGTTAATACAAGTCACATTGCTCTAAAATTACTGCATTCCTTTAAACTGGAGTATAAAAATCTCTAAGCCCTAACAGTTTGCTTTTCGGCTTCTTTTATTTAATAATAAACATAAATTAATTTGTAGGGATAAGTACTCACCAAAACAGTAGTGCTGGTTTGGTAGTAGCCCTCCAAAGATGACGAGGTGATCCCCATACAAGTTGCTGCTGCTGCTGCCATTCCCCATATGTTACTCTACAAGGAGCAGAGGAACAGACAGAGATATACTGAGGGTTGAGTTCTATAAACAGGGGGAATGAGACTTTACAGACAGATGTGTGTGTTCTGCTCTCCCACAACGAGCTGGGTTAGACCAACCAGGAGCCCCACTACCAGGTCGAAGTGCTGGGTGAGGCCAACCAAGAGCCCCATTACCAGGTTGAAGTAATTTCTTGGACTTTAGGGTACACTCAGCAACAGTGCTCCAGTCAGTGATGGTTCAAAGGGTGGAAAATGCTCACAATCCCAATACAAGTTGGTGCTCCTGTCCCCATCACCACAAAACAGAGAGAGTAGAGAAACAGACAGATATACATTTATGAGGGATGAGTTAGAGAAACAGGGAGAATGAGACTTTACAGACAGATGACTGACGGAAGTGTCTGTGTGTGTAGACTCAAAAATAACGCTTGTAAAAGTTACTCACCCTGCTTTTATATTGTGGGCTCTGCCCATATCCAGAGCACAGCATTTTCCTGCTGTGAACTAACACCCTGTCTGTTCTTTTTTGTTCCACAGATCAAAACTATTCACATAAAATGGAACTATTTACAGTCTGTTTCTTCTACTTTTAGATAGGAGGGTTGTCCTCATCTACCTCAGCCTGTTGTGAGTAGATGTCAGCGGGGAACAATGAGAGCATCCTTGCTGACAAACTGCATTTGTGGCAGCATATCTTGTTCCTTTGCATGTGGGCTCGGACTCTCATGATGTTCCCAAGAGATCTTTCCTGCATTCTGTTTCTCAGCTTGTTTTTTTATTAATGCCATCTGGGAGAAGGCACATTCACCAGCAGCATGGCTGAATGGCAAAGAAAGCATGGAGAGAGCAACTTTTTTGAGTTCCTAATAATCTTTCTCCTCCGCAGCATGTCTAGACTCCTCTAACCAGAAACATTCTATTTTACTGTCTTCTTTGTTGGTCCATCCTTGAGTGTGGATCACTCTCCACTGTTGGTCAGCCTTTCCAGGATCTCCTTTGAAGAGAGGGAAGGAGAGAGCATCTAGACGCTACAGAGCACAATGCTCAGGGAGAGAAACTTGAGTGCCTCCAGTTGTTTGATATTATCCAGGAGTCTCTTCTTGATCTCCCTTGTCAGAACTACCATGTAATCTGCACTGGGTTTTCACGTCCTGTACTATTTGTGGGTCTATTCCTCTGTCTTCAGAGAGGGCAAGGCAGAACTGAACCCCAAAGTCCACAGCCTCGAGTGGCAGGCGATACTCATCTGTCAACTCAAATTCCATGAGTTCGCTCCAGGTGTGGAATTATTGTGGCACCACAATCCACAAGAGAGTAGTAGAAGGTCTTTAGATCAAATAAAAGTTTTCCTGGATTAGCTTGCTGAAAAGTTTGTTGATCTCCCACTATTGGCTGCAGAAACTTCAGGTACACTAGGTTGCCTAGTTCAGTGTACATCTGCAGCATGGTTTCTCTCACCGTCTTTAACTATCTGAAAATGAAGCTTCAGCTCATCATACTGTGACAGTACCCGATTGACACACTCACTGATTGCAAGCCATCTGGTGTCAGAGGGGTTGCAATATCTTCACAGGGGCTTCACCAACATTGATGGTGGTATATATACAGTATATGTTCTCATATTTTGAGATTTGCTGGGTGGCTTTGGAGAACCATGTACGGTGCATTCGTAAAGTATTCATGATCCTTCCCATTTCCAAATTTATCTTACAGCCTTATTCTAAAATGTATTCAATTATTATTATTCCTCATCACTCTATACACAATACCCCATAATGACAAAGCAAAAACTGGTTACATTTTTTGTTGTTGTAACTTTATAAAAAATGTAAAATGTAAAATGTAATAACTTATTTACATAAGTATTGTCCGTAGAGCTCTGAGACAGGATTGTGTCGAGGCACAGATATGAGGAAGGGCACCAAAACATGTCTGCAGCATTGAAGGTCCGCAAGAACACAATGGCCTCCATCATATTTAATTAGAAGACATTTGGAACCACCAAGACACTTCCTAGAGCTGGCCGCCTGGCCAAACTGAGCAATTGGGGAAGAAGGGCCTTGGTCAGGGAGGTGACCAAGATTTAACTCTTTGGCTTGAATGCCAAGAGTCACGTCTGGAGGACACCTGGCACCATCCCTACAGTGAAGCATGGTGGAGGCAGCATCATGCTGGTGAGGATGTTTTTCAGCGGCAGGGACTGGGAGACTAGTCATGATTGAGGGAAATATTAACGGAGCAAAGTACAGAGAGATTCTTGATAAAAACCTGCTCCAGAGTGCTCAGGACCTCAGACTGGGGCGGAGGTTCACCTTCCAACAGGACAACAACGCTAAGCACACAGCCGAGACAAAGCAGTTGTGGCTTCAGGACAAGTCTCTTAATGTCCCTGAGTGGCCCTGCCAGAGTCCGGACTTGAACCCTATCGAACATCTCTGGAGAGACCTGAAAATAGCTGTGCAGCGACGCTCCCCATCCAACCTGACAGAGCTTGTCAGTATCTGCAGAAAATGATGGGAGAAACTTCCCAAATACAGGCGTGCCAAGTGTCATACCCAAGAAGACTCGAGGCTGTAATCACTGCCAAAGGTGATTCAACAAAGTACTGAGTAAAGGGTCTGAATACTTATGTACATTTTATTTTAATTTAAAAAAAAATGCTAAAATTACAAATTACTTTTTGCTTTGTCATTATCGGTTATTGTGTGTAGATTGATCCATTTCAGAATAAGGCTGTAACGTAACAAAATGTGTGTGCTGTTCTGTGAAGGGAGGAGTACACAGCATTGTACAAGGTCTTCAGTTTCTTGGCAATTTCTCACATCCTTTCTTTTCCTTTCTCAGAACAAGAATGACAAGTTTCAGAAGAAAGGACTTTGTTTCCGGCCATTTTGATCCGGTAATCGAACCCACAAATGCTGATGCTCCAGATACTCAACTAGTCTAAAAAGGACAGCTTTATTGTTTCCAGCTACAACAGTCATTTACAACCATGTCTACACTGTATTTCTGATCAATTTGATGTTATTTTAATGGTCAAAAAATGTGCTTTTCTTTCAAAAACAAGGACATTTCTAAGTGACCCCAAACTTTTGAATGGTGGTGTTGTTCCTGTGTCAAACAATGTTCTTTCTTTAGAAAATGGAGCAGCATTTCTCTTGTGTTTCTCTGTTTGTGCATGTGAAATAGGATCAGTGTGGTGGGCCCGCATTTCTGATTTCCAATACCTACAGTAAGCTTTTATGTAATCTGCTGGGATGCTCTTAATCCATTCCATTATACCCTGTACTCTAGCCCAGCCTTTGCAATATTTTCACCATATTTTGCACATTTACCTGGCATTCTGACAGTAGAATCGTGTCTAGCCATTAAACTAGCCTGTCAAATCAGTTCGTCCCTCTGTCCTCTCTGCTCGTTGCTTCCTCTCCTGACCTCAGCTTTCTGGCCAGAGCCAAAGCACATTGTTCGATCCTCTCTCCCTCTCTCTGAAACGGTTGAATGATTATTTATCGGTTTCTCTCCCTTGCTCTGTTAGCTGTAATGACTGGTAGGACTGGATGCGGTCAGGGTACTAAGAACAAAGCAAATAATATGCAGCATCCTCTGGATATGTGTGCAACAAAAGTTAAACATTCACCTTCTGCTACCATTTCTGTCAAGCCATCTATGCATACAGTTTGACGCATACGTTCGATAAATCCAACGTCCTCACCACACGGAACGCACTGCAACTGTCTCTGCAACGCAATGCTGTAAGGCTAACGCAGCGTTCCATTGGAAATGAAGGTACTTCTGAAGTACCAAAATGCAATGACACTAGAAGTGTGATCGAGATGCGACTCAGCTGAGCTGCCTGCTGCAGCAGAAGCGTTCTCCGTCACAACAGTACACACACACACCCCTCCGGCCCGCACCTCCCTTCCAATGACTGCATTCGGAAAGTATTCAGACCCCTTGACTCTTACCACATTTTGTTTTACGTTACAGCCTTATTCTAATATTGATTCAATTGTTTTTTTCCCCTCATCAATCTACACACAATACCCCATAATGATAAAGCAAAAACTTGGTTTTTAGAAATATTTGTAAATGTATTAAACATTTAAAAATTATATATCACATTTACATAAGTATTCAGACCCTTTACTCAGTACTTTAAGCAACTTGGATTACAGCCTCTAGTCTTCTTGGGTATGAAGCTACAAGCTTGGTACACCTTTATTTGGGGAGTTTCTCCCGTTCTTCTCTACAGATCCTCTCAGGCTCTGTCAAGTTGGATGGGGAGCCTCTCTGCACAACTATTTTCAGGTCTCTCCAGAGATGTTCGATCGGGTTCAAGTCCGAGCTCTGGCTGGGCCAGAGGTCAAAATTCAGGGACTTGTCCCAAAGCCACTCCTGTGTTGTCTTGGCTGTGTGCCAAGGGTTGTTGTCCTGTTGGAAGGTGAAACTTCACCCCAGTCTGAGGTCCTGAGCGCTATGGAGCAGGTTTTCAACAAGGATCTCTGTACTTTGTTCCATTTATATTTCCCTCAATCTTGACTAGTCTCACAATCCCTGCCACTGAAAAACATCCCCACAGCATGGTGCTGTCACCAACATGCTTCACCGTAGGGATGGTACCAGGTTTCCTCCAGACGTGATGCATGGCATTCAGGCCCAGAAAAATCTATCTTGTTTTCTTCATACCAGAGAATCTTGTTTCTCATGGTCTGATAGTCCTTTAAGGGCTTTTTGGCTAACTCCAAGTGGGCTGTCATGTGCCTTTTACTGAGGAATGGCTTCCGTCTGGCCCCTCTACCAAAAAGGCCAGATTGGTGGAGTGCTGGAGAGATGGTTGTCCTTCTGGAAGTTACTCCCATCTCCACAGATGAACTCTGGATCTCTGTCAGAGTGACCATCTGGTTCTTGGCCACCTCCCTCACCAAGGCCCTTTCTCCCCTGATTTCTCATTTCGGCAGGTGGCCAGCTTTAGGAAGAGTCTTGGTGGTTCCAAACTTCTTCCATTTAAGAATGATGGAAGCCACTGTGTCCTTAGGAACCGTCAATGCTGCAGAATTTTGCCCCAGATCTGTGGACAATACTGTGGGCAATTCCTTCGACCCTGTGGCTTGTTTTTTTCTCTGACATGCACTGTCAACTGTGAGATCTTATATAGACAGGTGTGTACCTTTCCAAATCATGTCCAATCAATTGAATTTAGCACAGGTGAACTCCAATCAAGTTGTAGAAATATCTCAAGGATGATTAATGGATACAAGATGCACCTGAGCTCAATTTCGAGTCACATAGCAAAGGGTCTGAATACCTATGTACATTTCCCAAAATTACCACAAACCTGTTTTCACTTTGTCATTATGAGGTATTGTGATGTCATTATGGGATATTGTGATGTCATTATGAGGTATGGTGTGTAGACTGATGAGGAAAATGTTTTAGTAAATCCATTTTAGAATAATGCTGTAATGTGACAAAATGTGGAAAAGGGATGGGGTCTGAATAACTTCCCCGCCACTCACTCACTCACTCACTCACTCACTCACTCACTCACTCACTCACTCACTCACTCACTCACTCACTCACTCACTCACTCACTCACTCACTCACTCACTCACTCACTCACTCACTCACTCACTCACTCACTCACTCACAACAGGAGCCTGCCTTACTGCCTGATAGTCAGCAGGTGACAGGTGATAGTGAAATGAATAGATAATACAAAAAATAGAACTACCATGGCAGCCGCGGTACAATTAGGAAGTAAACCAAAAAAACAACCCGGAAACAATACATTTTCACCCACAACATCGCTTTCAAAGTAGCCCAATTTGGCAGGAAAACCGCCAACATGGAAACCCTGGTAAGCCTACTGTACTTTCATATTGATATGAGAGGGTTAATCGTTTAGTTTTGATTGGCTAACGTTACTTAATGAAGACACGCTGTTAGCAACTATGTGCTTTTGTCTTGAAGCAAAAATGTAACGAGTGTAGCCTACAGACGAGAAAATAAACCCTTAAATTGTCTGCACCTGTAGGCTTATGAATTGTTGTATTATTCAAATGTGTAATATGGTTTGATGCATTATTCAATAGAGTAATATGTTTTAGAAGAAAAATGTATGTCATTGTTGAATAGTTTGTGCTTACTGGCTATAGTGGCTACTGTGATATTTATGGTCACTTTGAGCTGAAGACCAAGAATGTTGCGTTGCCGACGACAACGACAGGTAAGACAAAGATGTAATGTGAATTGAAAAATAGAATTCTCTTTCGTCACCACACTTCTCAGACTCTCTTTCATATTGTTGTGGTTTCAGATCTTCACTGTGTGTGAGCTAATGTTAGCTAATGCTCAATCACCTCAGCAGCTAACATTAACCTGGCTAGCACTGTGAATCTAGCTAACTAATAACTCACTGTACAGCTTATGTGGGTGGAAGGACAACAAACCTTCTTTCTGTAATGTTTATTGTACAGAAACAACACATACTTTTAAGGATTCACTAGCTCCAGCACAGAACAATCTGTGATCTATGCCGGGGCCATATGTAAAGTCAACTGCCCCAAAATGACAGTTACACAGAACAAGAATGTGGCGCGACTGGTGATTGGCCAACACTATTGCCAATCACTCCACACAGTAGGCAGGACATAAAAGGGGTATATGTGGTTTCACAACAATATCTCATTGTGGGAATAGGGCCTTTCATGGAAGAAGCAAATGAATAGAGGATAGAATATGTGAATAGATTTTCGCTGAAATATATAATGAGTTTGTAATGAACATAACTAAAGGATCAACTGTGGCCTCAATCAATACCATGAAATGATATGATGTCTCAGTGTGGGAAGGGAACTTTTAATATGTCCAGCATATCACATGGTTGTCATGGCGTCACTGCAAAATATCTAGAAAGATCTTCAGATCAAACAGAGGACTGAATTGCCTTGGAAACATAAATTCGCTTAGCAATTATTTTTTGCATACATTGCATGGTTGTACCAATAAATGTGTCATCCTGTATATGTATACTGTATGTCCGATCTACAGTTCCCTACCCTGGATAGAGAAAAACGTTGAATGTTCTCAAGAAAATGGGCAAAACATGTGAAAACCTTTCCCAATCTTCCCAGACAGGAGAGTAGGTTTGGCAGGTAACCACTCTCCTCCCCATCTCCTAGTCATCCCCTAGTCTCCCAGGCATATCCAGGGAGACAAGTGGAGGGTGTCATGATGATTAATAGACGCTGAGGGGATAACCTTTGTACGCACAGAATTAGCAATTATGGCAGGAACATGAGCATGTGTCTGGCTGCATCAAAGACCTGTCAGTCAGACTCTCTCACAGAGCACCGCTAGCTGCTCACACTGTGGCGATAACCTCTGTAGACCGTGTGTGTGAGGGTGAGAGAGAGAGAGAGAGAGAGAGAGAGAGAGAGAGAGAGAGAGAGAGAGAGAGAAAGAGGGGGAGGGGTGGAAAAAGAGTGAGAAAGAGGTGAGAGAAAGAGAGAGAGAGAAAAGGAGAAAGAGAGGAGAAAGGAGAGGAGCAGTGAGAGAGAGCCCCATCAACCCTATCAATAACCCCATCAAGAGAGCCCCATCAACCCTGAGAGAGAGAGTCAAGAGAGAGTCAATAATCCCATCAAGATAGCCCCATCAAGAGAGTCAATAACCCCATCAACCCTGTCAATAACCCCATCAACCCTGTCAATAATCCCACCAACCCTATCAATAACCCCATCAACCCTGTCAATAATCCCAGAGTCTGCCCCATCAACCCTGTCAATAATCCCATCAACCCTGTCAATAATCCCATCAAGTCAATAACCCCATCAACCCTGTCAATAACCCCATCAACCCCCTGTCAATAAATCCCACCCTGTCAATAATCCCATCAACCCTGTCAATAAACCCTATCAATAACCCCATCAACCCTGTCAATAATCCCATCAACCCTATCAATAACCCCATCAACCCTGTCAATAATCCCATCAACCCTGTCAATAATCCCATCAACCCTGTCAATAATCCCATCAACCCTGTCAATAATCCCATCAACCCTGTCAATAATCCCATCAACCCTGTCAATAACCCCATCAACCCTGTCAATAATCCCACCAATGTCAATGGCCAGGAGTATCTCTTTCTCTGTTGCAATCAACATGAACTCCTCCAAGTGGTCTTGGGACATAGTGTTACTTAGCCTGTTCGTTACAAACTTCAGAGTAGAGAAACTCCTTTCACATGTCACTTGATAGACAGAGTGAGGAGGAATATTTAAGTGTGATACAGTTGAAGTCGGAAGTTTACATACACCTTAGCCAAATACATTTGAATTCAGTTTTTCACAATTCCTGACATTCAATCCTGGTAAAAAAAACTCCCTGTTTTAGGTCAGTTAAGATTATCACTTTATTTTAAGAATGTGAAATGTCAGAATAATAGTAGAGAGAATGATTTATTTCCGCTTTTATTTCTTTCATCACATTCCCAGTGGGTCAGAAGTTTACATACACTCAATTAGTATTTGGTAGCATTGCCTTTAAATTGTTTAACTTGGGTCAAACATTTCAAGTAGCCTTCCACAAGCTTCCCACAATAAGTTGGGTGAATTTTGGCCCATTCCTCCTGACAGAGCTGGTGTAACTGAGTCAGGTTTGTAGGCCTCCTTGCTCGCACACGCTTTTCAGTTCTGCCCAAACATTTTCTATAGGATTGAGGTCAGAGCTTTGTGATGGCCACTCCAATAATTTGACTTTGTTGTCCTGAAGCCATTTTGCCACAACTTTGGAAGTATGCTTGTGGTTATTGTCCTGTTGGAAGACCCATTTGCGATCAAGCTTTAACTTCCTGACTGATGTCTTGAGATGTTGCGTCAATATATCCACCTAATTTTCCGCCCTCATGATGCCATCTATTTTGTGAAGTGCACCGTTCCCTCCTGCAGCAAAGCACCCCCACAACATGATGTTGCCACCGCCGTGCTTCACGTTTGGGATGGTGTTCTTCGGCTTGCAAGCTTCCCCCTTTTTCCTCCAAACATAATGATGGTCATTGGGCCCAAACAGTTCTATTTTTATTCATTCAGACCAGAAGACATTTCTCCAAAAAGTACGTTCTATGTCCCCATGTTCAGTTGCAAACCGTAGTCTGGCTTTTTTATGGCGGTTTTGGAGCAGTGGCTTCTTCCTTGCTGAGTGGCCTTTCAGGTTATGTCGATACAGGACTCGTTTTACTGTGGATAAAGATACTTTGTACCGGTTTCCTCCAGCATCTTTAAAAGGTCCTTTGCTGTTGTTCTGGGATTGATTTGCACTTTTCGCACCAAAGTACGTTCATCTCTAGGAGACAGAACGTGTCTCCTTCCTGAGCGGTATGATGGCTGCGGGGTCCCATGGTGTTGATACTTGCGTAATATTGTTTGTACAGATGAATGTGGTACCTTCAGGCTTTTGGAAATTGCTCCCAAGGATGAACCAGACTCGTGGAGGTCTACAATGTTTTTTCTGAGGTCTTGGCTGATTTCTCTCGATTTTCCCATGATGTCAAGCAAAGAGGCACTGAGTTTGAAGGTAGGCCTTGAAATACATCCACAGGTACACCTCCAATTGACTCAAATGACACATTGACATCATCTGGAATTTTCCAATCTGTTTAAAGGCACAGTCAATTTAGTGTATGTAAACTTCTGACCCACTGGAATTGTAATACAGAGTGAATTATAAGTGAAATAAAAACTGTCGTTTTTTAACAAGAATATTTTGGAGTGGTTGAAAAACGAGTTTTAATTACTTCAACCTAAGTGTTTGTAAACTTCCAACTTCAACTGTATTTATTGTTGCATGTATGCTGCTATACCTGTCCTCCTTGGCACTGTTGTACGCCACCCTGCCACAGGCAGGAACATCATCTCCGGACTGACTGATTTGGAAGCAGCCAGCCTCGGCCTACAGAACCATGTCTGTTATGTTGTTGCAGTTGGCAGCATCTGCCTCGAGAGACCGTTGCCGTTTCCCTCTTAATTTCTCCACACCACTCTTCTTGTTTTATGCATTATGACACCACCAAGCTCCTCAGAATAGCTTTTTTTTAAATGTGCAGAAGACACAGCACACAGAACCTGTTGCTTAGGCTATTGACCAATCACGTTCTGCAAAAATTCCAGGCGAGTTCAAATAAGGAGGGGGTCCCTCCTCCTCCTCCCTTACATATTGCAATATTTAATCCATCCAAAAGTGGTTGTCCTGTGTGTGATTTACAACATGAAACGATCAGCCATTTTCCACAAAGCAAGATGAATAATCCATGATTATGTAAGCACGCATGCTAATATCTTTCAAAACGAATCAAAGAATCGTATATAAATATTTAAAAAACTACTGGTGACCCCTATAAGAAAAGGGCTGTGGTAAAAACAATGGCCAAGTTATAGGAATAATAAATAAAGAGACAAAATGCTTTGCATAAAAGTTACCTTAAACCACCACCCTCCACTGGTCTGCCTGGACTTTAATCTTGGGCTGAAGATTGGGAGCTAAATGAGTCATTATGCCTCATTCACGTGCTAGCCTGATCTAGGAACCTCTGAAATTTCCCACTTGCTAACTGGTTGAACATGACACGTGTTTAACTACAACCAGTTAGAAAGACACACATTTCCAAGTTTCCTACCTCTGACTAGCACATGAACCCACCATTAATGTGTTGGTAAAGGACCCGACTCACTACATTACAGCATATCTGACCTTGAAACAAGTCAGGGGACGAGAGGCGAGTCACTGATAGGGTGTGATGCTCTCTGCCCGCTATCCAGACCAACAAGCCTCAATGGTGCAATTGTGGAGAGGGAGGAAGCAAGTGAGCAAAAGAAAATGAGAGAAAGAGACAGTCCGCAGATGAAACGGAGCTCTGACCTTTTTAGTGTCGCTGAGCCGGTTCACTCAAGTTGACAAAGTGACAAGAGAAGAACTTGTGAAAGAGACAAGTACACAAAAAAATGACACCCTTCATTAAGGACTTGACTGAACGTATTCAATGGTAGGGTGCACTGTATGGTACTACTAACCTACTTACTCCTCAGCCTGGTCTCATAGACTACACGTAACATAGTAAATGTAAATCTGCGATACTCAAATTAGTATGATTTGTTAAGGTTTGCATGGTTTCTTAAGAGAGAAGGTTACTTAAGACAAAAGTAAAAGTAGGATGGTTGGATGGGTGGGCATATGACACGTACAGCTAGCATCCTAAAAGTTGCATGTTCGATTTATCACAGACAACTTGAGCATTTTAGCTAATTGTTAACTCAACTACTAAATACTTTTTATCTACTTTGCAACTACTTATCATGTTAGCTAACCCTTCCCCTAAACCTTTAACCTAACTCAATCACATACAGTATTCACCTTTTAAACATTGAGCCTAAGCCCCCAGTATCCTCTGCGGGGGGGGGGGGGAGGGGGCTTTCTATTGGACTGTCTGTCTTTAGCACATTTATCATCAAACTCAACTGCTTAAAATGTATATATTACAGCTGTTTACATCAGTCTAACATTGCTATTGATCTGCTGACATAGCAGCCCATATGCGCCTTTTTCAAGGAAATGACAGCAATGTCTCTCCTTGAGCTAATACCAGCTAACTCGGGCCATCAAGTGACCATTACAACACTCACTCTGATAATACTGTAAGTAGTCATTTGTGGGTCCTCAATGTCAGCTTCCATTGAAATAGAAAGATCATTGGGAATAAATCCTTTCCCTCATTGTGAAGAGATAAGAATGAGAGAAATCTGATAATTTTCCTGGGAAAATAAATCATGAATTATGTATAGCCTACACATCTGGGAAAAACAGATATTTTAGAAATCTGTGTATTTTATCAAGGGTAGAGCAGGAATGAATGATTCATGGGTTCACTCTCATAGCATCACCATTTAGCCACAAGCTACAGCAGTAATCCCTTTACCAGTAGAACATCCACGTCTTTCAATCCATTACAAAATAAAAGAGAGAAAATACCAAACGATAAGGTATTCAATTCTGGTATCAAATTCTTAGCAGCAAAATTTTCATGACAAATTACAATTTTCCAGTAGCATATCCTCCTTTCCTCACAAACTCATATTTAAACTGTCTTCCCAGTCTGGTGATTTTTGTTTGCTTCCGTACTGCTTGTCTCGCCCACTCTCCCACTCTCCCACTCGCCCACTCTCCCCCTCTCCCCCTCTCCCACTCTTCCACTCTCCCCCTCTCCCACTCTCCCCCTCTCCCCTTCTCCCACTCTCCCACTCTCCCCCTCTCCCACTCTCCCACTCTCCCACTCTCCCACTCTCCCACTCTCCCACTCTCTCATTTTGAATGCTTAGCAGGACAGCAAAATGGTCGAATCCACACACTTATCAAGAGAACATCCCTGGTCATCACCACTGCCTCTTATCTGGCGGACTCACTCAACACAAATGCTTCATTTGTAAATGACGTCTGAGTGTTGGAGTTTGCCCCTAGCTATCCGTAAATAAAATGAAACAAGAAAATGTTGCTGTCTGGTTTGCTTAATATAAGGAATTTGAAATGATTTATACTTTACTTTTGATACTTAAGTATATTTTAGCAATTACATTTACTTTTGATACTTAAGTATATTTAAAACTTTTAGACTTTAAGACTATTAAGGTATCTTTACTTTTACTCAAGTATGACAATTAGGTACTTTCCACCATTTTCGTCCAACGAAATGCTTACTTGCAGGTTCCTTCTTGACTATGAAACAACAATAAGAAATAATGAAAGATAAGAATTAGAACATAAAGCAAATGGCTCAGTAGAATAGAATAGACATGTTAGTACAAGTACAATACAGGAAGTGTTATAGTACAATATTTACACATGTATCAGAGAAAGGGGGCATTGGGGGCAAGTGTTTACATTTTGAAATATAAGCAACAGTAAATAAGAGTATGGTAGCAGTAGCAGCAATTGTGACGTATGTAGCTTGAATGTTTGTGTGTGTGTGTGTGTGTGTGTGTGTGTGTGTGTGTGTGTGTGTGTGTGTGTGTGTGTGTGTGTGTGTGTGTGTGTGTGTGTGTGTGTGTGTGTGTGTGTGTGTGTGTGTGTGTGTGTGTTTGAGTGAGTGAATGTGTGCTGAGGTGTGGAGAATCAGAGTAGGTGGTCAGTCCAGTGCGAGTGTTCAGCAGTCTAATGGCTTGTCGATAGAAACTCATGCTCCAATAACATCTGCCTTACAGTAAGGGAATGAACAGCTCATGGCTGTGGTGTGTGGTTTCCTTGATGATGCTGCGGAACTTTCTCAGGCATCGTTTCCAGTAGATGTCCTGGATGGGTGGAAACATGGCCAGTGATGTACTGGGCCCAGGGCCTTGGGGTTGTGGATGGAGCAATTCCCACACCAGATCGTGATGCACCCGTTAGGACGCTCTCGATCATGCAGCGGTAGTATTTGAACAGGACAAATTTCTTCAGTCGCCATAGAAAATAGAGGCGCTGTTGCTCCCTCTTGACAAGAGTGGCAGTGTTGTTGGTTCAGGTCAAGACCTCGGTGATGTGGATGCTGAGGAACTTAAAACTGCTGACTCGCTCTACTGCAGTCCCGTGGATGTGGATCGGAGCATGTTCCTTCCTCTGCTTCCTGAAGTCAACTCCTTTGTTTTACTGACGTTGGGTAATAGGTTGTTGTCCTGGCTGACTCATCTTTGTTGGTAATCAAGCCTACAACTGTGGTGTCGTCAGCAAACTTGTTGATGGAGTTGGTGTGGTGCAAAGCCACACAGTCATGGGCGAAAAGGTAGTACAGCAGAGGGCTGAGGACACACCCCTGGGGGGCATCTGTGTTAAGAGTCCGTGTGGAGGAGGTATTGTTGCCAATCCTCACAGCCTGTGGTCTGTCCAACAGGAAGTCCAGGATCCAGTTGCAGAGGGTAGTGTCCAGACCCAGAGCTCTGAGCTTGCGGACGAGCTTGGAGGGAACATTAGAGTTGAATGCTGAACTGTAGGCAATGGACAGCACTCTCGCATAGGTCTTCCTCTTGTCCAGATGTGTTAGAGCCATGTGAATAGCTCCTCTCACCATCTCTAGCCTGTCACATTTACTAGCTATATTAGCCTCTGACGTAATAGCCTGCTCAATGGCAGTACCTTGGCCTCCTCACACTCTGAACCGCCCAGCTTGTCCAATTATGTGTCTCCTGCTGATTTCCGTCTGAACTATATGGAGACCAGGTCCGCGTCTAATTTGATAGAACCACGTGCCCACTAGTTTCATATCTAAACTGTGTTCCACAGAACAAAACCAAAGCTTTCCCTCCCGGTATTACATTTCCTTTGATGAATGTCAATGAGAAAATGTTCCATTGATTCATTTGCAATTCTGGACTATGGTCCGCATTGGGGGTTTGACCTATTCTGGTTTGTTCCCATAGTCTTTTATTTATTGTATTTGACGAATGGTGAGCTGCTGTGCAAGTGAATGTGAATAGATATCGCAACACTTGGGCAGATTAAACGCTCACAAAGGGCAGCCCTGCACGTCTAACTAAACACAGGATTTCCAACATATATGTTTTGCTCTTCATTTGTCAAATGTATGCTTGAGTTTACATCAACGTTTACATCAGACTAGACAGAGATTCACTCAGCCATAGCAACATGACGTCACCTTTACCCTTGAGGGGATTTAAGGATAGTGGATAAACTGGGGAGCATCACAGAAACACTTCGGTATCACAATTAGGAGATAAAATCATCTAGCATTTCCTTGAAGCTAAATTTGCCGTGCCAGGAGTGTGTTGTGTGTAGTCTGTAGTGTGTGGCAGGCTGGGAAGATGGCGTGGCATGGGCCTTGTGTGTTTAAAGCGGCGATGGTGCTGTGAAGTCAAGTCAGCCTGAAGCATCCCCATTGATTTTCCCCAGTCCCCACACGCCTTCTCTCACAGCCCTGGTGTAGAGGAGCGTTATGCCCCATCTGATGCTTCTCTGCATCAGTATGTTCAGTACAGATTGCGTTCCTATGGCGGCTATTAGTAAAATCAACTGCAGAGCAATTACAACCCTCAGTAGCTTGTGGTGTAGCTTAGATTTACACTGTTTTGTCTAATGCGCTGATCCCCCTTGTTCCTACCGCCATCTAACCTTATTAATTAATATTCATTTCACGAGACAGCAGGGGGAGAGAAGCCCCTTTTAATTATGCTTAAGCACCTCATTCACAGGCAGGACCTTCATTAGCGAAGTAGCAGGCTGTGGAGACGCCCGTTAATTTGGACTATTCAAAACAATTTGCAGACGTCAACAGTTGTTACTGTTTCACTTTGTGGCATCTCCAGGAAATCACAATAACATACTGGCTATGTTTTTTGAAGTGCCAGCATTCTGTCTGAATAACATGAAACCTATTGGGGCCATACTTGGGAACATTAGAAAAAGGTTTCCTCCGTCTCAAAATGTGCATCAGCCAATAACAAACGTCAGTCATACACACGTGATCTAGTTACTTTGGTTGTCCGAGCTGTTGGACTTAAGGATGCTTTCAGGAAGTGTTGCATCAAGTCCAACGCCGTCAACGATTTTAATTGGCTGATACGGAATTTGAACCCAATATAATCACGGCCAGCTGTGCAGGTTAGCACAGGTCTAAGCCTGTCAGGTTATCTGATGGGAACAGCTAACATATCGCGTTTGTTCACAACTATGTAAATGATTTTACAGTTTTTTCCAATTGCTTACACATGTTTTCAAAACGGTCTCCTTTTTTTCACAACTCCACACACAATTCCCAAAACTGCACACACAAAATGCAAAATGCCTCACATCTCCTTCAAAATGTAACACTGCATTCAAAATGACATGAACACATGTCAGGATGAAGCATTTGCATCAAATGGCGAACACTGCTTTCATAATAGTACATTTTTGGATATACCATGTAAACACTGTTGTTCTAAATCTAAAGCTATTTGGTCTTTCATAGGCTTATATCTACATTTCAATACAATGTTCTACAGTGAAAGTAATCTGCTGAGAGGGGTAACAAGTACACTGTAAACACCAATGCAATGTAGAAACAGAAAATATGTATTAGGCCAAACATTACTATTGTATAAAGTAGCATACAACAAAAGCATAAACATATGTAAACCAAAAGTACATTCTTTAGAATACAGTAAAGAACACAATTGTGTGTGTGGGGTCCCGGGGGGGGGGGGCAGTCCAAGAATTGGTAAGGGAGGGGCAGTCACCAGTGCTAAGCTATGCTTCATCTCTTCTCTGGGTCTGGCCACAATACTTCGTCCACATCACAAGATACTTCCCTCGATGTTTGGCAAGAGAAAACGTATCTCCTAGCATGGCGTATCCAACCTTGGGAAGTATCTCCTAGCGTGGCGTATCCAACATTGGACAGAGGCAACCTCTATGTCCCCACATGGAGGGAAGTATCTCCTAGCATGGCGTATCCAACCTTGGACAGAGGCAACCTCTATGTCCCCACATGGAGGGAAGTATCTCCTAGCGTGGCGTATCCAACCTTGGACAGAGGCAACCTCTATGTCCCCACATGGAGGGAAGTATCTCCTAGCATGGCGTATCCAACCTTGGACAGAGGCAACCTCTATGTCCCCACATGGAGGGAAGTATCTCCTAGCATGGCGTATCCAACCTTGGACAGAGGCACCTCTATGTCCCCCATGGAGGGAAGTATCTCCTAGCATGTATCCAACCTTGGACACATGGAGGGAAGTATCTCCTAGCATGGCGTATCCAACCTTGGACAGAGGCAACCTCTATGTCCCCACATGGAGGAAGTATCTCCTAGCATGGCGTATCCAACCTTGGACAGAGGCAACCTCTATGTCCCCACATGGAGGGAAGTATCTCCTAGCAAGTCCAACCTTGGACAGAGGCAACCTTTATGTCCCCACATGGAGGGGAGCATATCCAACCTTGGACAGAGGCAACCTCTATGTCCCCACATGGAGGGAAGTATCTCCTAGCATGGCGTATCCAACCTTGGACAGAGGCAACCTCTATGTCCCCATGGAGGGAAGTATCTCCTAGCATGTCCCCACAGAGGCAACCTCTATGTCCCCACATGCGTCTCCATTGCCTGGAGAAGCGGCATGCGGGCATAGGGTTGTCTTTCATACACTTTCCAGTGACTGAGAAGAATTCCTCTATGGGATTTAGTAAAGGTGAATATGGGGGTAGGTACAAAACTACAAATTGTGGATGGATGGCAAACCAGCTTTGGACCAGAACAGCCCAGTGAAAACTAACATTGTCCCATAAAACTATAAATCTAGCAGGCTCCTGATCTGGATCAGGGACAAGCATTGTGTAAATTGCATCCAGAAAAGTGAGGATATGGCCGGTGTTGTACGGACCCAGTGTGGCATTGTGATGGAGGACCCCGTTTTGAGTGATGGCAGCACATAGTTATATTACCCCCACGCTGTCCAGGGACATTGGTAAATGCCCTCTGTCCTATTACATTTCTTCCGTGGCGCCTGGTTTTGGTGAGGTTGAAGTCAACCTCATCCACATAAATACATTCCTGGCGAATTACATGAGCATCCAGCTCCAATACTCTCTGTAATAGACAAAAGGATATACAGATGAGTAAATATGGTATGTCTGAAGTACTGGAAGTAGTGTTGCATATATACCTCTACAAAGTCATGTCGCATATTCTTGACACCATGTAAAGTTGTTTCATCGTCACGCGGTGCCGTTGGAGGATGCGTTGTATGGTCGACAGGATTACAGCATTGATGTTGTTACTGTAAATATGGTGTCATTCTTCAAGATATGCTCTCTTATCTCTCAAATCCTAATTGCATTGTTGGCCAAAACCATATTTATAATTGCAGTCTCTTGTACATCTGTAAACAAGCGTCCTCGTCCTCCATGATGTCTTTGCCTTTCCACTCTGTGCAGAATTCAAACACAGTATGTGTTCAGCATAGGAACTGTAAACAATGTACAAAAAAATGTAGTACAGCATGAAAACCAACCTCATTAATTCAATGCAGTGCAGCATGATAACCAACCTCATTCATTCAATGTAGTACAGCATGATGACCAACCTCATTCATTCAATGTAGTACAGCATGATGACCAACCTCATTCATTCAATGTAGTACAGCATGAAAACCAACCTCATTCATTCAATGTAGTACAGCATGATAACCAACCTCATTCATTCAATGTAGTACAGCATGATAACCAACCTCATTCATTCAATGTAGTGCAGCATGATAACCAACCTCATTCATTCAATGTAGTACAGCATGATAACCATCCTCATTCATTCAATGTAGTACAGCATGATAACCAACCTCATTCATTCAATGTAGTACAGCATGATAACCAACCTCATTCATTCAATGTAGTACAGCATGATAACCAAC